>NC_139644.1:27109046-27119046 GCF_964638095.1 Poromitra crassiceps | reverse complement strand
GCCAGCAAGCCTACCCCGGTTACCCAGGCAGTGCTGGAGGGAATGGGGGTGGAAATGGGGGAACAGCGCCTCCTCAGGCAAAGAAGCCCTACCGAGGGACCAAAGTGCCTCCTCCATCCCCCGGCCAACACCTGCAGGGCTCAGGGGGCTATAGCAACCACATGGGCCCTGGGAGTTACTCAGCCCAGTATATGAGTGAGGGCCACCTCCAGCAGAAGTGGGAGGACTCGGCCCAGTTAGCGCAGTATGACCAGGAGATGGTGGGGCGCATGGAGGCTGGTGGTCCCCCTACCACTGGCTCCTCCCAGTACATGGACCAGAACATGCTGGGCCATTCCCAGACTCAGTGCCACCAGTCCTCCACTCCAGCCTATACCAGCCCCCACCACCAGACCCATCCACCCAATCCCGCCGCCTCCCCACTCATGTACCCACAGAGTCACCTACACTATCCCCAGCACTCACCCTCTCCCTCCCCTTACATGGAGAAGTGCAGCCCCATGCCCCACTGTTATAAAGGCTACAGCATGCCCCCCAACTCGCAGTATGGCAGACAAATGAGCAGCCACACCAGTCTGAAGCAGGGGAGTTACAGGCCCACCCAGAACAGTTATGGTTACCAGCAGGCTCCTTCCAGGAGCTATGAGTCTCAGCCCCCTTTACAGGCCATGTCCAACCCACAGGAGACCCACCCTAAATACCAACACTACAGCCAACCCCAACAAAACTATTGTCTGTCAGAGCTGTCCGTCAGATCACCAGATCAGTACTACCAAACATGCAGCCCCTCCTCCAGCCACTCCCCTGCACGCTCTGTAGGCCGCTCCCCCTCCTACAGCTCCACCCCATCACCACTGATGACCAATCCAGAGTCTTTCCAGTATGGGCAACCTCCCATGACCCCTGGGGGGGCCGCCTCCTCCTCGTCTTCCTCAGCAGGCATGCAGGAGCAAGGAAATACTAACAGCATGCTGATGCCCCCACGCTCACACCCCTCACCCAATGTGCCCCATGCGGCTCCCCACAGCTACACCACCACACCGCAAGCCCCCACCATGAAAGAACGTTTCTCCGAGAAGCTGCTGTCTAACCCCAGCTTGTGGAGCCTGAATGCCCTCACCTCTCAGGTAGAGAACATCTCCAACAACGTCCAGCAGCTGCTGCTCTCTGAGGCCCTGGTGGCCAACAAGAAAGGCAGCAAGCGCAGCAGCGGAGGGAGCAACAGCAGTGCTGGCAGTGTCGCATCCTCCAAGAAGGGTGAGGAATACAAAAGCCCTCCATACCAAGACGGAGGTGGTGGTACTGTTGGCGGACCCATGCAGGACCCATACTCTACCCCACAGCACCAGCCACTGCCCATGGAGCTCCATGAGGGAGGCTACTCCAGCAGCAGTGATGAACAACTGGAGAGGGGCTACTACTACTGTGGCCAGGGCAGAAGTCCAGCCCAGGCCCCCAACAATACCCACCTCAGCTTGGACACAGCCTCCTCATGCTCCATGACATCTCCAGATGATATGTCCACCAGGTCTGGGGACTCCGGTCTCCACAACCTAACCCCTGACCCTCGGTGTCAATCAGGGCAGGGAGGCGATGGCATGAGCACTCCAGTAAAGAGCATAGGAGACGAGAGGTCGCCTACCAGTGTCACAATCCCTAGTCCTATGAAACAAGAGAGAGACTCCCCCTCAGATATCCAACATATCAATGAACCTGTAAAAGAGAACTTTGAAGAATCCGCCTGGACAGAGAAAGCAGTTGACAAAGAGGAGGCTACAACAAAACAGACTCCTGACCAAGAGAAAGACTCTGACTCTATCTCTACAGAGAAACTGGAGAAATGGTCAGAGGATGAGAAGGGCCCAGCTCTCTACAGTGAAATAAACAAAGAGGTGATGGAAAAGAGCTATTGCTATGAGGAGACAGTGTACCAGGAGGTCCAGAGCAAATATGACCCCGATGCAGGAGATTCAGTTGAACAGTCTCCGGCAGCTCTCTCTGACTCCAGCCACAAGGGACACTTAGGCCAAGAGATGAAATCAGAGGCCTTCAAGTCCGAATCTCCCACTGCCTCTGAGAGCTCAGTGAAAACATCGCCTTTCATCTCCAGGGGTGACCTTGAACAGGATCAATATTCCACAGAGAAGGAGGACAGCTCAGAGAACACCTCACCAACCCCCCATGTCGAGGCCTTGGATGAGAGCAACTCAGACAAGAGAGAGATCAGAGAAGAGGATGATGAAGAAGAGGAGGAGGGAGAGGTGGAGGGAGAGGTGGAAGGAGAGGAGGAGGGTGATGAGGAGGGTGATGAAGAGGAAGAGGAGGAGGAAATGCAGAAAGAAATACAGCAGCAGCAACATTCTCTGTCCCCACCTCTGTCTGCAGAGGTTAGGGAGGAGGTGGGGGAGGGGGACACAGTGAGCCAGCAATCGACTGACGACACCATGAATAATAGAGAGGGGCCAGAAAAGCCTTCTGGAGATGTCTGCAGCAGGACAGAGAGTCAGAGCACTGAGCCATATATTGACACTGAGCCTGCAGGGGTGCCTGCCCACCCAAATGCGGCGGCAGCAACAGCAGCAGATACCTCTGCAAGGGGGTCAGCCATTGGTGACACTGCTCCTCAGCCTCAGTCTGCTATACCTGTCTTCTCAGCTCTCAATGACAAGGCAACACCTCCGGCTCAGGCCAGGGATCATATCGATCATAGTGATGCTAAAGTGCTGGAGCCAGACTCCCCTCAGCTGCCTGGGAAGTCGATACTTCCCTCAGCTCCCTCCTGGGCAGACACTCCCCCCTCGCCAAAGAAAGGTGACGAGGACATGGAGCCAGGCATCAGCTGCTCCAGTGCTGTGACGCCCTCTGCAAAGCCTGAGCCTGTGGCCCCATCCACTCAGCCACGAGACTTCGGACGCAAGCATGCCAGAGGCAGAAGGAGACTGATGCACTCAGATGTGGGAATCAGTCGGCAGCTGAGCTTGGAGAGGGAGGGGGAGAAGGAGGAGGAGGAAGGCTCCCCCTCGCCTCCAGAGAAACCCTGCATGCCCTCAAGCAAAACCGTGCTCTTTTCAGATCAGACGGACCTTGCCCCCCAGGAATCCATATTGAGCCAGACTCCCAAACTGCTAACTGATGGCTTTCGCTCCAGAATGTGCACTCGCTCATTCAATGCACCGGACCTGCCACCCAAAGTTGAACCGCATGTGAAAAGAAAACCAGGGCCCAAACCAGGTTCTAAACCTGGGCCCAAACCAGGTCCTAAATTAGGAGCAAAGCCAGGTCCAAAACCAGGGCCTAAGGCTGGCCTAAAGCCTGGACCCAAACCTGGTCCAAAGCCTGGACCTAAACCCGGGCCAAAGCCTGGACTGAAACTAGGCCCTAAACCAGCACTACAACCTGTGCCAAATGTACTGGATCAGCCTCCAAAAGTCGAGACACCTGTGAAACGAAAACCAGGACCCAAACCTGGTTCAAAACCTGGACCAAAACTTGTATCAAAACCTGGTCCAAAACCTGTATCAAAACCAGGCCCTAAACCTGGACCAAAGCCTACAGATGTTTCACCCCCCAATGATATTGTGCCCCCCAAGGCCCAAGTCGGTCGCCCCAAAGGCTCAGTTTCTAAAGCAAAGGTGATACAACAGGAAGGAACCATTCAGCCTTTAATAAGTTTGCAAGGCAGAGTCAAGACGAGTCAAGAGCCTACAATGCCACAAGTAAACCAGGATGTAAAATTGGTAAACCAACAAGAAAAACAAGCAAACCATGAACTAAATGAATCAGGCAAGGATGGTAAGAACATGGTCCTGAGATCCAGAAAGCCCTCGCGGGAAAAACTTTCAAAAGAAAAAGAAAAGGTCATAGAGGAAGATATTCTACCTCAAACTCTGACAGAAATAAAAGCCACTGATGTTTCTCTAAAAGTAGAAGAGCCTCTAAGTACAGAACAGAATGTAACTGTCATTCCTAACACAAAAAACAAGACAGATGTTCCAATAGCCCCACCCGCCTCACCTGCACCACCTGCCTCACCTGCCCCATCAGCCCCAACTGACCAACCCGAAGACAAGGCGCTACTTCCGTTAAAACGAAAACCCAGCCCAGAACCTTCTCCAATGCCTGTAAAGAAAAAGAGAGGCCCAAAGCCCAAGCCAAAACCTTTGCCATCTGAAAGCCCTCTGGTAGAGCAGGTTGCACCCAAACCTAAAGAGAAGGGTACGCGGGGTGCCAAAAGAAAGCGGGGGCCTCCCAAGACAGCCTCTGTGAGTATTCCCCACACAGCCTCTGTGAGCATTCCCCACACCAAAGAGACACTTCCCACTATCGGTGAAAGTGACACTAGTGATGTGCCCACAGTGCCCCCTCAGTGTCCCACTAAAACTAAAGTCCTCCCACCACGCAAAGGCCGAGGGCAGAAATATGAGGCTATGGTGCAGAAAATTACATCTCCCAGCTCGAAGAAACACCTCCCAACCCCCCAGGTAGAGATCAATCTAACTGATGAAACACCAACAAAGGCTTTGTCTCAACATGTCATAAGGGAGAGTGAGACATCTATGACCGCGAATAGCACAGAGATGATAGAGGGAGAGGGGAAAAGCACCGGATCTAGACAGGAAGGAGTGAGACAAGATGTGGGGGAAGTGAAAGAGGAGGTAACACAAAAGAGGGAAAGACAGGAACCATCAAAACCAGATGGGGTAAGACAAGACGTGGTAGAAGACATAGCAGGACAGGAGGAGGTAAGTCAGGAAAACACGAAACCAGAAGGCGTAAGACAGAAAGACACAATAGAAAGTCAAGGGACACAGCAGGAGGCAGCAGTCGATAAGGTTCGGAGCTCGATGGGGGCGCAGGTAGGAGACAGGGCTCAGGTAGAGTGGACACAGCAGACCTCAGTAGGGGCAAAAGACTCTGCTGCAGCCAAGCCCACTAGAACTAAGAGGAAGAGATGGGCCATGGTTGAGAGTACAGATGCCTCAGTAGTAGCCTTGGAAGCAGGAAGCCTGATAGTTACCACACCACGGCTCGCCAAACAGAGGGCCATTAAGAACAACCATGAGATGCACCTGAAACAGAGGAGGAAGAAGAGAAAAGGTCAGGCCACTATAGATGGAACAGAGGCAACAAAGGAGACAAATATTGAAACAACACAACAACAACAACAACAACAGGAGGAGGAGGTAGAAACAAAGGCATCCCCCACAGAGCCCGCGGTGCCTCTCCCTATCAGCACAGACGAGACCACTGAGGCCCCCCAGGTTACCAGCACACAACTCATCCAGAAGGCCCCCCAGGTGACCAGCACAGAACTGATCCAGAAGGCCCCCCAGGTGACCAGCACAGAACTGATCCAGAAGGCCCCCCAGGTGACCAGCACAGAACTCATCCAGAAGGCCCCCCAGGTGACCAGCACAGAACTCATCCAGAAGGCCCCCCAGGTGACCAGCACAGAACTCATCCAGAAGGCCCCCCAGGTGACCAGCACAGAACTCATCCAGAAGCCCCGGAGAGGCAGAAAACCCTCAACAAACCCAACCAAGAGGAGACGAGGCAAGGCCGCAGCAGAGCAGATTCCCGGCAAGCCTGTGAAGGTGTACAAAAAGCCTGGGCCAAAACCAGGGATGAAAGACGCCATGGAGGTGATTGAGGCGGTTATAAGGGCCGCGGGCTGTGAACAGGCTGAAAAAGAGGAGAAAGAAAAAGAGGAAAGAGAGAAGAGGGAAAGAGAGGAGAAAGAAAGACAGGAGAACGGTATTGTGGGTCCTGTAGTGACGCTATCAGAAAAACGGAAGGAGTCTATCTCTGTGAAAAGGATCAGACGCAAACCTGTCCAAAAAGATGCTAAGCTGTCTTTCTGTCCATATGTGCGTATCAACAACTCCAGAGACTTCCCCTCTTGGTGTAGCATAGTCAACAGGCCCGAGGAGGCAGTGGTACTTAAGAAACGTAAGAAAAAAAGTCTGGCCAAAATGAAAAATCCTATCACAGTTGCTAAGATAGCACCACACACCTTAGCGATGCTCCAGGGACCCTTGGTTAGTACAAATCTAATCGACAGGTGTCTTACCTGTTGCCTGTGTGGAAAACCAGCAAATCACAGAGACCTGGGCGATCTGTGTGGCCCCTACTACACTGAAGACAGCATTCCACGGAAAATCCTGACTACCGGGCACACAGAATCATTCAGGGAGAAGACCAACAACAATGGCAGCAACAGCAGCGAAGAACCAGCCAGCTCCTCGGCGAATGATGGAGAGACTAGCACAGAAAAGGAGGGCAGTACAGAGGCGTCCACTCTAGAGGGCAGTAGTAGCGGGCATCATCATTGGCGCCACCGACGGGCAGAGAGAATGGAAAGAGCGGGTCGGGGGGGCGGCCGGCGGAGATTAACGCTCCGAGAGCGGTTCAGGCGCATCCGGCAACTCCAGGCCATGGGGGAGAGCAACAGTGCAGGGGCCTCCGGTCCACCAGAGGGCAGTGGCAGCTTATTCCAGAGGCTGCAAGGAGAGGCCGAGGCTAAGGAACATTGGGCCCATGAAAACTGTGCCATCTGGACCAAGGGGGTGATCATGGTGGCGGGGAGGCTGTACGGACTGAAGGAGGCTGCCAGCAGCTCAGTGCAAATGGTAAGATCGCTCGAAGCCCCACTTATTCATACACCATTCTGCACAAATAGATAGTATATGTGCATGAAAGTTACGAGAGAGACACGGTTTACAATCAGTAATGGGAAAAAATGCATATGGTGCGTACAGCCACTCTGAGAAATTGCTGAGCCAACATTCACTTTCATCACTCTCTCTCTTTCTGTCTTTCTTTCTTTCTCTCTATGCCTCTTTATTGGTCTCTGTCCGTCCGTCCGTCCGTCCATCCGTCCGTCTGTCTGTCTGTCCAACCCCAGAACTGCTACAAGTGCCAGATTGCAGGGGCGTCCCTCAGCTGCTGTTGGAGAGGCTGCTCTCATAAATACCACTACATCTGCGCCAAAGAGATAGGTAAGAGACCGACGGCGAGAGAGAGAGAGAGAGAGAGAGGGAGGGAGAGGGAGAGGGAGAGAGAGGGGGAGAGAGAGATAGGTAAGAGTCCAAGGGAGAGAGAGGTAAGAGATCAACAGAGAGAGAGGGAGAGAGCCTACCAGGGATGGAGAAGGAAGAAAAGCCGGGGGGAGAGAGGAGAAATGAGGGGGGAAATTGGGAGTGGGAAATTGAAGGTGGATCGAGAGGGCGAGAGAGAGAGAGAGAGAGAGAGAGAGAGAGAGAGAGAGAGAGAGAGAGAGAGAGAGAGAGAGAGGGACAAATGAGGCAAGTGGGAAAAAGAGGCAAATGAATGGAGAGGGGGAGAGGAGGAGAGGAGGAGAGGGGGAGAGGAGGAGAGGGGGAGAGGAGGAGGGGAAAGTGGATGTGGGTAAAATGAGAGAAGGGAAATGCATCAAGAAGGAGCGTTATTGAGTGATAGGAGAGATGGCTGGGAGAGGAGGGGAGAGAGCTGAATAAAGGGGATGATGAGGAAGAGTGGGACCCTGGAGTGTGTGAGAGGTGGAGGAGAGAGAGGGAGGAGGGTGTGAGGGAGGAGGGTGTGTATGTGTGCATTATTGACCGCAACCCCTGTGGCTCCATCCATCCATTGTGCCCATCTGGGGACTCAGTTGGAGTGTGTGTGTGTGTGTGTGTGTGTGTGTGTGTGTGTGTGTGTGTGTGTGTGTGTGTGTGTGTGTGTGTGTGTGTGTGTGTGTGTGTGTGTGTGTGTGTGTGTGCGTGCCTGCCTGACTTCCTGCCTGAATGCCTGACTTCCTGCCTGAATGCTTCCCTGCGTGCATCTGGAAACCCGGGTATGCGTCCCCGACGAGTCGATGCACATGTGCGTCCGTGCGTCAGCACACGTCGTGTGGCTTCCCCTCACCTTACCTCACGCCTTGGGGGATTAGAAGGTCTGCCGCCGCGTGTGCCGAGCGACGCCCTTTTTTAATCCTGCTGAGTGCAGCGGCCATATCTGACTGCACGCATCACAACTCAGCCACACAGTCGCCTCACTCTCTCTCTGTGTGCCTCTTCTTTTTGCCTCATTTTTCATTTGAACCCTCCCTCTCTGTCATCTCGTTATTGGTTTTTTGAAGGGGGTGCAGGGGGGGGGGTGTTGTGTGTGTGTGTGTGTGTGTGTGTGTGTGTGTGTGTGTACATCTCCCTCATGCTTTGTGCTTCTCGTTATTGTTTTTCTCTCCGTGCTCCACCTGACTCTCTCTCTCTCTCTTTGCTCTGTGATGTCTCTCTCTCTGTCTAGGCTGCACGTTCCATGAGGACGACTTCTCCCTCAAATGTCCCAAACATGAGGTAAGCAAATCAACCTCAAATCCTCAACGGCAATGAACACACACACACACACACACACACACGCACACACTGCGCATAGGAAGGAGGAGAGTTAGGTGGAGGGAATTTGTCGAACCAAGGTGGTGTATCCTCACATTTCCCAGTGCAAACATTGTGTGTGCGTGTGTGTGTGTGTGTGTGTGTGTGTGTGTGTGTGTGTGTGTGTGTGTGTGTGTGTGTATGTGTGTGTGTGTGTGTGTGTGTGTGTGTGTTCCCCTCAGAGCACTACACCCTCACACACTGCTCTCAGAACTGCTGTATTTTAGAATCTCCTCTCCCCTCTCATCCTGTGTTTGCTCCCCTCCGCTCGGCTCCACTCCCCCGCTCCTCTCCACCCTCTCTCCCTCTCCTCGGCACAGAACAAAAAAAAAATGGTTCACACACTGCTGTCACAAGCAGCAGCAGCGCCATGGCTGGATAGATGATACAGTGCCGAACAGAAAACACAATTGTCAGCTCTTGTAAAACACAGAAAGAGTCAGAGGAGGAGATTCAGGACGGGCTTCATTCTCCGTTGGCATCGAGTGCTCATTTGACGGTGATGAATCTTCATCTAGTCTCATGCCAATGTCAGATCTATCCAGGCTCTGGAGCTCGTCTTGGATTGACTGTGCTCTCGTTCCCAAATCAATATGTACCCAATGACCTTGGCAAGTCGGAGCCAGAGTATCAGCTGTTGGCCACCGGGGGCGTACACACGTTATAATTTGCCCTTTGTCACATGGCCGTCACTCAACACACACTGTTACGACTGCAGACATTGTGATTACAATAGGTCAGTGGTTCTCAACGTGGGGTCCGGGGACCACCAGGGCTCCTTGAGGGGCTAAACTGACCTGGGAGCTGACAAATATCGGTGTGCGGACTCTATTTAATTTCTAAGTTAATTTGCCTTTTGTCCTGCACCTGACCTCCTTCAAGCGGATGTGCACGCCCTACTTCTTTCTTCCTTGAGGGGGTCCCCAGCAAATTTACAAGAGGTTAACATTATTAGAGAATGTAGAAGAATGGCTGTTTTGATCATAGTTTATCCATTATCCATCTACCTTTGGTCAGAGAGACAACATCTCATCAAATGGGGTCAAATGTGGACTAGATGTGGACTAAATGAGGGCTGCTTGATATGAAAAAGGTTGAGAATCACTGCAATAGGTCACCGTTTTGTTTTGGTACTGGATGAACAACGCCGCAGTTCACTTCAAGGCAGACGCCATCTAGTGGTGGCACATTTACACTGCAGCGCAGAAAGGAAGGTCAAATACAGAGAGAGGGAGGGGGAGATGCTGACATTCAGCAGGGAGCAGCGGTGCATTGAGGCAGCATAGCCTCCCTCCCCCCCCCCTCCTCTCCTCTGTGCAGACTGACAGGGATGAAAGGCGGGCTGTGGCTGATCAAAACACGACAGCCACCGCCAGAAGCCCTCCCCATGCACCCCCCCTCCCCACACGCTCCCCCTCCCCACACGCTCCCCCTCCCCACGCTCCCCCTCCCCACACGCTCCCCCTCCCCACGTGCTCCCCCTCCCCACACGCATCCCCCTCCCCACACGCTCCCCCTCCCCACACGCTCCCCCTCCCCACACGCTCCCCCTCCCCACATGCTCCCCCTCCCCACACGCTCCCCCTCCCCAC
>NC_139644.1:27059046-27106546 GCF_964638095.1 Poromitra crassiceps | reverse complement strand
TCCACCACCGACACCACCTCTCAGTCAGGCAGGCACCACCTATGCAGCGAGGCAGAGACAAAATGCCGCCCTGACAACGCCGATGGAGATGGGTGGTGACGGGCGGGCGCCGGGGGGCGGGGGCCGCTCGCTCTGAGGCGGGGGGCCGGCAGCAATACAAACAGCGGAGAACGGCTCCGCGGAGAATAGCTGCTCCCTCACCCCGGCTTGGAGGAGGCGTTATCTCAACCCAGCCCCTCTCCTGGAAGGCAGGAGGCAGCGGCTCTGTTTAACAGGAGGAAAGACTGCGTTTTAGAGACTGGTGCCCAGGGCCCAGTGTGCAGGGGGGCTGTTTGAAATGCAGAGGAGCCAGCTGTGTGTGTGTGTGTGTGTGTGTGTGTGTGTGTGTGTGTGTGTGTGTGTGTGTGTGTGTGTGTGTGTGTGTGTGTGTGTGTGTGTGTGTGTGTGTGTGTGTGTGTGTGTGTGTGTGTGTGTGTGTGTTCTGCCTTCGGATGGGTTGCTATCATATTCAGACACCTGGCGGACACTGATTGGATAGGAGCATCCCTCTAGCCACCTTCTCAGCGGGCCAAGAGGTGTGTGTGTGTGTGTGTGTGCCTGTGCACGAGTGTGTGTGATAATCATAGAATTGTCATTCTACGGCCACATCCGTGTGTGTGTGTGCATATGCATTGAGTGAAGAAATGCATCTCCAATTCAAGATGTCATTCATCAAAAAAAAAGAAAAGAAAAAAAAACACACAGCAGCCAACCACTGGATGTACTATCTCAATGTATGTGTTGAAAACAAGAGACAACAAGAAAAAACAGAAAAAAGGAAATTGTACATGATGACGTGCTTTACAGGTTCAAAATATTCTGATATTGAAGAGTTAAAAAGAAGGGAAAAAAGGACGCAGTATTTTAATATATGCTCATATCGTCGGAGATGTATTTTGATGTGCATTAAACGACTATACGACATCATTGCGTCAACCTTGGTATATGTCAGGCTTTGTGTTCTTCAGAAATAAAAAATAAATAAATAAATAAATAAATAAATAAGAAAAAAAGATATGAACTCTGTTGAAGAGCGTAACTCCCATTCAACTGTGCGCACATACAATATGTACAGTAGACGACGCCATCATCACCTGACGGGTTGCAGCTCGTGGGCTCCGCAGGGTCCAGCCGGGAGTCGGGGCATCTCGCCTCATATCTGTGTACAGTTCGGAAGTATTACTGTCAACCATTGCCATGATGTATGATTACTTCACCAAGGTATCCATTCGACTCACATTCCATAACGCACCTATCTGTCTGTTTGTGTATCTCAAATGTAGCCTCTGTCACTCTGCCATGCTGTGTGACAACGCCCTGTGTAGGGTGTCAGTTAAAGTATTGGTCATATCAAAAGGAGACATATTTAAGTATTAGAGCAGAAAAAGAAAGTGCAAAAATGTCACACCAAACTTTCTCTTTTACGAAGCTCATTATTTAATGGTGTATATAAGTATTTGATGCTGTTTAAATGTAAGATGTGATGTACTAATATAATTGTGTATAGTATTTCCTAGAGATGTTTATTTTCTATAAAATGGAATATGTTATTGCTTATAAAATGTTATTAAAAGAATCCATTGATGAAAAAAAAAATAACGACGACCTTTTTTGGGAATGTCACTCGTCTTAAGTTGGAGCATGCCGTTTTGATTTGATTTTCATGTCTGTCTGTTTGGACTCGATGACACAGCATCACTTTGTTTGAAATGTTTTTTGTAACGCCAATGTGAAAATATACCAGCACCTTTCAATGCTGCTAAGACCACTGCCTGCTCTTTTTGTCTTCACTAAACAACATGCATTGACATACACACTGTGGCAATACGGTTGATCACATTCCTTTCTCCCTGGCCTTGCAATCACTTCACTTGATTGGTCGGCGTACAGAATGTACACAAAAACTATTCACTTAGAAGTGATGAAAGAACAGTCAAGGATGGTAGGGAAGCCTGCATATCTTAGACCAGTGGCTCTCAAAGTGGCGTCAGGGCACACGGGTCCAGGTTCCCCAGCAAAAAGGGGGATAATTTATTTTCACTATAATATAAGTAACACAATGACAGAATTAATGTATGACTATTTTGGTCATGGGCGTCATACACCTTATGTAATAAAATATATAAAAGCAAAAAGCTTATCCAATGGGGGATCCTTGGACAAAATCTTATAAAATGGGGGTCTGTGTTCTTATTTGTCAGTTCAGGGGTCGTTGACATGAAAACCTTTGAGAACCACTGTAGACTTCACAGCCACCTTGAGTGATCTGATCTCAGCATCACTTTCACATTTGAAAGTTTTCACTCCAAAATCACAATTGAAGGAAAATCTGACACCTAACAAGATGATGGCTGGCATGTAAATAAAGCACATAATGGGTTAGTGTTACAGTGTTACTATTACAAGAGGCCTCTTATGGCCTTTGCTTACAAGGTAAATGCTTTTAAGGATAGAATCATACGTTTTGTAGAATAATGAGTATTTCCTCCAAAAGGGCGATCTTCTATATCTTGCAAAAATAAGACGATGCCCCGCCTGCATAATTTTGAGGTTACTGGAAGGGAACTTGAAGCTTCTCTCATCATCTGAATTGAACCTCATCCCCCACTGAAAACATCACAGCGGACAAAACATCTTTACAAAATGTTTTTATATTTACATCATCAAGGAATAAACCAAAGATCAAGGAGCAAAGACAGGAAGAGATGGGTGTCAATGAAAGAATACATGAACAATACCATTGAACGTGGTTGCTTCTTGTGAAGCCATCTCAACCCAGCTTCTCTCAGTCTTTCCTAACAGTGACAATCTATAAAACATACTGGTCCTGGGACAAAAACATGCTGAAGATTCAAAACATTTTTTTACAGTATTCTACAAAGAATATCCGGTTGGGTTCTCTAAGGGCATGAAATTCACATGAATTAAAATAAATGTTGCCTGTATTGCTGCAGCTACAAAGGAAAACCAGGGGGGGATTCACGACAGGCCGTCTTTGGAAAAAGTGCCAACTTGATTTTGAAACCGTCTGCGTGACTTATGTAACTTGTTGCAAAAGTGACAAAGGTTCACATTATTGTTCAAATCGTTAGCTAACACTAACATTGGACACTGCCAATTGGATTTGATCTCATAGCTGCACACAACTTGTGCAATAGTGTAACGGGTCAACTGAGTCGGACGATGTGACGCACGGCACCTTGATATTTTGACACTCAGCATCATGGCAACACAATACCTGTGTTTTTGGAGCCCGTTCAAACGCTACAAAATAAAAGGGGTGTGTGGGAAGAAAAAATATAAGTACTGTATAGCCGATGTAAAACACTGATCAATCAAGGTTCATACAGATTATAAATACACTTTAAAATATGTACACAGCAAAACAAAAAACAACCTCTATGAAAATAACCTCATAAAGCCATTATTATTTTTTAACTCTTTCAAATCTGCCTCGCAAGGCTAGTGCAGATACGAGACTCGGGGCTTGCACAGTGGCAGCATCTCCGATCATCACATGTAGACTGTTGTCAAATCCACCAACATGACAGAAATGAACGTTAACTAAATTATTACACAACAAATCTATATGAACAACCTTGGAAATGGCATCCCACTGAACAAGCCCGCAGTCTGACCAATGTGAGCTTGGTCACATTCCGCCCGCCGACACCTGACTCTGCTGCAGCCAACCAGAACAGCCGCTCCAGTGCACAGAGCACGGAGCCTGTACGCAAGTGCATCTTCACCCAGAACATTGGGGTTTGTTTATACTGAATAAATGCCGGACAAATATCTCTTCCATGCCACACACACAGACACTGCCGTTCACACGGTCCACCACGGGGATGCGATGGCGCCTCTCTGTGGTCAAACTCTGGCACTGCAACGCGATCTCACGAGGGAATTCAGCTCAGTAAGAAAGAAAGATGCATTCTACATTCTGGGTATGGCAATCAGTTACATTACATTAGAAACCATAGCAACAATGTAACTAGAAACACTTTAATGGGGGGTCAAGAGGTGTCTTCTGGTTGGAGATGGGGGATCAAGTCATCCGGTGTGTCTCATGAATCTCTATAGTCTTATCAATCTGTCCAATAGCTGCAGGCCAAAATGCATGAGACCGTATGCCTGTGTCTGTGTAGTGTGTACACATTTTTATTTCATGAGTGTCTGTACGAGTGGATGAAAATGCATGTTTCTTGTATGCGTGTGTTTGATCTTTATACAGTGTGTGTGTGTGTGTGTGTGTGTGCCTCTTGTCTTTAGCTGGAGGTGACGGTGGTGCCGCTGCCCAGCTTGATAATCATTTGCTGGCAGTCGTGGAGGGTCCTCTTGTCGCCCAGCTTCTCCAGCGTGCGGGCCGCGTCGGCCAGCATGCCCACCCTCTGACCCGGGGCCGACAGGAAGGAGGGCGGCAGGTAGCGGCACGCCAGCATCACTGCCTCCGCCTGTTCCCGCTGACCCGGCCGCGTCTCGCACTCCTCTGGATCTGGACACAAACAAGCAAGGAACGTTTGCCGTTAGCCTACAGTCAACGAATAAATCATTTTCTCAAACCAACAGGAGCTCTGTGTTAGCATGATGAGGATCCTGTTGTATAAACTGCTATTTATTTGTTGTATTATTTATTTTACTTTAGGCCTTTATTAAAAATAGAAAGAGACATTGAAGGTGTGTGTGTGTGTGTGTGTGTGTGTGTGTGTGTGTGAGTGAGTGAGTGAGTGAGTGAGTGAGTGAGTGAGTGAGTGAGTGAGTGTGTGTGTGTGTGTGTGTGTGTGTGAGTGAGAGAGAGAGAGAGAGAGAGAGAGAGACGGACGGACACAAAATATATGTGTGAGAGAGAGACGGGGATGACATGACAAAGGTCACAGGTCAAATTTGAATTCGGAGTTGAGTGTAAAGGTCCTTACACATCGGGAGGTTTTTTTTCGTGCGATTAATTCACACGTCAATAATTTTTTCCCGAACCTATATCAGTCAATGCAACCGAGGGCGTGCATACCAACGGCGAAGTTTCGCTGAGCGTTATTGTGGTGTTTATTTTTTTGGACCAAGGTCGATTTTTCAGAAATTCGCTTCCGACGTGTACACATCTGTTGCTGTGATTGACAGGTGGGTCAAAATTCACATCGCAATTTGGTGGTGTATATTCACATCGCTCTTGGTGTGTAACAGCCTTTAGGCTCATACAAACACACAAAAGTAGTCAACCGTGCAGTCACACTGCAAACAACACGTCACCAGAAAGAAGTGCATTGATTTCCTGTAGCTCAGTGAGCAGGGAAACTGGTCTTATCAGCCTTCAGTGAGGCACAACTGAATTTTTCACAGCCATCAAGCGTAGACAGCAATCAGTCAGACTTCTGTCCTTCTTCGCCTACTGATGTGATTTTGAATGACAGTTCCTGCCTAGCGTGTGCAACACAGACAAGAGGTTGATGATTACAGCCATTCACAATGTTCCAGTTCTCGACACCTTTGATTTGAAAGACTACAGGAATACTATACTAAAATCCTGCTTTGGGAACGGTTTCATCTTGGGGGCGATGGAAAACTGAAGTCATTTAGTCTTTTCTGTTTATTTTTGATTAATGCTATCTGAATAGCAGCCATGTTAACTCATCAAAATGGTGCAACATTATGGTTAATTTATCAGAGCCTCTCGTACCATCCACAATGAAGCTACCCACCAAATAAGTTGCTTGCACTGTACGCTGATGTTGCCATAAACACTCATATTTCAGCACAATATCAAAACATGAACAATTAAGACTACACAGACACCCCCCCACCCTCACCCCAAAATGTGATATGTGTGGACCATGTTTATATTATATAGACATGAATTCATATAGACAAATGCAAAATATCAACAGCAGCCAATAAGAAAACAATGCTGCCAGTGCCTACCAACAGAATTACTGATGGGCGGGAAAAAGAGAAAAGAAAATCAAAGTACACACACACACACACACACACACACACACACACACACACACACACACACACACACACACACACACACACACACACACACACACACACACACACACACACACACACACACACACACACACACACACACACCTGTCTTAGCTCCGGGGGTTGCTCTGCGTCGCAGTGAGCGGTCCAGGAGCTGATGAGTGCGGGTGGGACTGGCCCCCGCCATCAGCCTGGCTGTAGCTTCATGAAGGAACAACTGGAAGGAGATGGAGGGAAAACAGATGAGAGAGAGAGAGAGAGAGGGGGAGAGACACACACACACACACACACACACACACACACACACAGAGAGGGGGAGGAGGGATGAGAGGGAGTGATGATGACTCATACAGAATGTTCAGTTCTACCTCAGAGAGTTTGAAGCCTTGTGAACAATGCTGCTAAACACCTGCCTCAGGGGCGTGTGTGTGTGCGTGTGCGTGTGTGTGTATATCTGTATGTGTGTGTGTGTGTGTGTGTGTGTGTATGTGTGTGTGTGTGTGTGTGTGTGTGTGTGTGTGTTCTAACACCTCCCAGCTAATTTCCAGAGATTCATATTGAAGAATGCCTTGCAAATATGTGCACATGATTCATCTGTACATCTATGTGTATGTACTGTACATCAACCTGCTCATCGTGTGAAGAATTCTACCCTGTGTCACTCCAAGCATGCACACAGTCTATTGTGACGTGTGTGTGTGTGTGTGTGTGTGTGTGTGTGTGTGTGTGTGTGTGTGTGTGTGTGTGTGTGTGTGTGCATTGTTTACGTACTCTTCTCATAGCGGGCCTGAAGCTGTGGGCCAGCTTGCGCAGGGAGCTGAGGTCTTGCTGGAAGCCCTGGAGCTCCGGCGGGGAGGCCTGGTGGAGCCCCGCCCCCGGCCCCGCCCCCTGCTGCTGCAGACGCCACACGTTGGTCCTCATCACCAGCAGCAGGTCACACAGCAGCAACTGGACGACCTGGAACACAGGGAGAGAACGGGACAGGATCAGATGTTATCAGCTTCACTGCCATGAAAGGGACAGGTGCTGCTGCATTCTACCAAGAACAACACGGACACGGATTCACAAGACCTGGACTGAGAGGAGAAGGGGTTAGGATGAAAATATAGAAGAAGAAAATACAAAATATACAAAAGTGTCAAATGTAGTTAAGCATTGGGAATCAAGAGTTATTTTCTCGGGTGTGATGGTTTGAAGGAAACAGTGTCAATTGAAATCCATGTGTTTCTTTGTGTACTGCTGTTGCTGCTACTGCTGCTGCTGTTCTATTCAAACATGAAGGTCATTTTGAGTCACTAGCTGGGTTTCCATCCAAATGTATCGCAACTTTTAATCGAATTTTCAGAAAGTCGGCAAAATAAAATGCGAAACAATGCGCGTTTCCATCCACTGCTATTTTGCGAATTATAGAGCTGTCAATCACCTCGTGTTTGAGGCTGTCTGAGCTGCTGATCAGCTGCTAGACCCGATATACAGCTCTGTTAAACACATCTAACACATTTAAAGTTTCTTGATGATCTACAAGTAGACAAAGGTACCATAACGCCATTTCTGGATTACCAGGTGCGACTCGGAAAGCATAACGTTATAATCAACGGAGCAGATAGTAAGTGAATACAATTGCATTCAATTCTAGAAGTGAGTCGCCTTAAAATTAATATCCCAGTCTTCTTCTGTTTACCACGGCGGGTATTGCAGTGATCAAGGAAAACTGTGTTGTTTTTGAATGGAGAGACAACGGAATATCGCTTAAACTGTTCCCACCGCACGTTTTGCATTTTCCTTTTATCGATACACGCGACTTTTCCGCCTCCCTCAAGCGTGATTTTTTTTTTTGCGATATTTGGAGGTTTTTGCGAATTAGGCAGCGTTTCCACTCAGTTTTTTATGCGCAAATTGAAATTCCGCATCAAAACAGGTGGATGGAAACCCGACTACTGTGTGTGTGGAGACTCAAAACATGTGCTCAGTCATCTGGTACAAGAGGTCATCTTGGGATTTGGGAGGTTATTTAACCAGTGCAAACCTTTAAGCCAATGTTGCCACTTGCCCTACGGCTTTTCCCTTGACCCCTCCAAACACCACCCATATCCCCCTAGCCACTCCACTACCCCCCCCCCCCCAAAGAAACACCACCCATATCCCCCTAGCCACTCCACTACCCCCCCCCCCCCAAAGAAACACCACCCATATCCCCCTAGCCACTCCACTACCCCCCCCCCCCCAAAGAAACACCACCCATATCCCCCTAGCCACTCCACTACCCCCCCCCCCCAAAGAAACACCACCCATATCCCCCTAGCCACTCCACTACCCCCCCCCCCCAAAGAAACACCACCCATATCCCCCTAGCCACTCCACTACCCCCCCCCCCAAACACCACCCATATCCCCCTAGCCACTCCACTACCCCCCCCCCCAAACACCACCCATATCCCCCTAGCCACTCCACTACCCCCACCAAACACCACCCATATCCCCCTAGCCACTCCACTAGCCCCCCCCCCCCCAAACACCACCCATATCCCCCTAGCCACTCCACTAACGCCCCCCAAACACCACCCATATCCCCCTAGCCACTCCACTAACCCCCCCAAACACCACCCATATCCCCCTAGCCACTCCACTAACCCCCCCAAACACCACCCATATCCCCCTAGCCACTCCACTAACCCCCCCAAACACCACCCATATCCCCCTAGCCACTCCACTAACCACCCCCAAACATCACCCATATCCCCCTAGCCACTCCACTAACCTCCCCCCCGAAAAGAAACACCACCCATATCCCCTTAGCCACTAATCGTACCCACCCCTACCACCTTCCTATCCTATCACTCTCTACTACCTTCCTATCCCTAGCTATGGCCATTTTCCCACTAAACGTCCATGACTGACATCTCCATCATCCATCTTATGACCCCAATGGGGCAGCTGACCCAGCGCCGTGGGAAATACGGGGGTTCGGGGTCATGTGACCTTACGGGATGAACACAGGGAAGTTACTTGCTAAGGACTTTCCAACGGTGCGTGTTGGGCTGCTAGTGGCCCAGCTCTGTGTTGCACTGCAGGTACATTGCACTTCGCTGAGACACACATGCAATGCAACTACAATGCACCGCAGCTCTGGCCATGGACATGCCAACTACCTCTCCACCAGCATCACCATCTGCTGGACGCCAGAGGCTAGGACGCCAAAAAGCTGCTTGAGGGGATCACCTCTGTGTGTTAGTGTGATCGATTGTGTCTTTGTTCTGTGAAAGTGTATGTAGTTGTGTGATTATGCAAGCGAGCGCGTGTGTGTACTGTGTGTGTACTCTGTGTGTGGGTGTGTGTGTGTGTGTGTGTGTGTGTGTGTGTGTTAGTGGGCGGCTTTTCGTTTACAATTTTAAACACACACACGCGCACACACAGTACATCTGTGTGTGCGCGCGACCTTGCACATCTGCTAATATTTTTATGGGTTGTATTTTTTTTATGCGGTAGCTGTCGCCCAGAGAGTTTCCCTCACAGGAATAATAAACTTCAAGTTGACTTTTATGCACACAAATGTGAAAGCACTTGTGACTTGTGCCTGTGTGTGTACCTTGTCTATGCTGGAGCTGTGGCAGTGTGGTCCCAGGTTGAGGCTGTCTCGGAGCAGGCTGCTGGCCTTGTCGCTGTGGCTCAGACTCAGCTGGCAGTTCTCTGGCTTGGACAGCAGAGCGCGCACCGCCCGGAACGTGTTCAGAGACGCCTTGGGCAGACGACTCCTGACAGAGCAGCAGAGGGGGAGAAGAAGAGAGAATGAGGACATGTCAGATGCTCTTCGGCTGGCTGCAGAATTCCCTGTGTGTGTGTGTGTGTGTGTGTGTGTGTGTGTGTGAGAGAGAGTGTGTGCTGGTGCGTGCATGTGTGCGTGCGTCTGTGTGTGTGTGTGTGTGTGTGTGTGTGTGTGTGTGTGTATGTATGTGAGAGAGAGTGTGTGCTGGTGCGTGCATCTGTGTGTGTGTGTGTGTGTGTATGTGAGAGAGAGTGTGTGCTGGTGCGTGTGTGTGTGTGTGTGTGTGTGTGTGTGTGTGTGTATGTGAGAGAGAGTGTGTGCTGGTGCGTGCGTCTGTGTGTGTGTGTGTGTGTGTGTGTGTGTGTGTATGTGAGAGAGAGTGTGTGCTGGTGCGTGCGTCTGTGTGTGTGTGTGTGTGCGCACGTGTGCATGTCCAACTCACTCTGCGTTCTGCAGACTGCGGGGCAGGTGCTCTACAGCCGGGTACAGTCTCTCTGCTGCAGCGTCGTCTCCCTGGAGCCAGTTGATGATCACCACGGCAACCGAGGACCACCACTTAGAGTGGGGATCACAGCCTGGGGTTCAAGAGGGTGGGGAACAACATGGTTAAAAAAGAACTTGCAAACATTCAAACTAACCAACTGCCCACACTTGGCCTGCATGACTATTTTCATTGTTGATTACTCTGTCGATTATTTTCTCAATTAATCGATTAGTTGTTTCGTCTATAAAATGGTGGAAAATGGTGGAAAATGTAGATCAGTGTTCCCACAGCACAAGATGGTGTCCTCCATCTTGTTTTGTCCACAACCCAAAGATATTCAGTTTACTGTCATAGAGGAGTGAAGAACCGAGAAAAGATTCACATGTAAGAAGCTGGAATCAGATTTAAAAAAGAAAAAAAATTGACAAATTTTTATTTTTATTACTCAAACCGATTAATCGATTATCAAAATAGTTGGCGATTAATGTAATAGTTGACAGCTAATCGATTAATCATTGCAGCTCCAGACCACACTTACATTTTTACATACACATGCATGAGCACACACACACACACACACACACACACACACACAGCTGCCGTCTGTATCCTGACCTCTGAATCAATCTGCTTCCCCCCTCTGGCATGGTCAAAACATGCTGAGAGAAAGCGGCCATTTTGACGACTCCCTCATGAGGGAAACTCCTCCATTTAACATTGGGGTGAGAGTGAGAGACACACACACACACACACACACACACACACACACACACACACACACACACACACACACACACACACACACTTCCAACACTGAGTGAGCAACCTGAGGCTCTGCCAAGAAAAGTCTGCTATTAAAATCCCTGCGCTGCCTCCTCCCCCTCCCTCCTCCCTCCTCTCAAGGTGATCAGTGATTTGACAGCGCTGAAGATAGATGAAGCAATCTAGCGGCCGCCTCCCTCTCACCTCGCCCCCCTTTGGCTCACATCAGTGATCAGTGAGGACAAAGGAAAGTGGTGGGCGGGTGGAACTCAACCTAGTGGAAATAAAGCTACTCAATCTCAATAGTCTACGAATGAACTTTACTTCATTCTTTCTTCTCTTTCTGCAATTACATCAAGGAGAGCGCGCCAGATGCAGGAACGATGCGGGGAAAACAACCCCAGCTCTCAGGGAGAGAAGATGGGGAGGAATCAAGACAGTCTAAATCTCTACTCGGGTTTTCACGTTAATGCAAAAGGACTTTTTTAAGTTGGCGAGTGCTAGGTTGGCGAGCTATACTTCTTAGCATCCTGATTTAGGGTTTAAGTCTGGGATAAAAGGGTTTTGGTTCTATTTAGTGGCTTACTGATTTATTTATTTTTTATATCCCCCCCCCCCGCCCCCCCGATTTTTTTATCCCATTTTTATCCCCCTTTAGTGCTAATTTAATTTATTTATCCTGGTTGCTACTCCACCCTCTGCCGATCTGGGGAGAGCCGAAACTGGCTCCATGCTTCCTCCGAGACATGGGCAGTTAGCCAGCCGCTTCTTTTCACCTGACAGGGGAAGCTTCACCGGTAGGACATAGCACGTGGGAGGTTCACGCTATTCCAACCAGTTCCCCTCCCTCCGAACAGGCGCCCTTAACGACCAGAGGAGGAACCACATTAGCAACCAGGATATTGCATGTTTTTGGTGAAGGGGGTTCCTATATGAAGGAAACCCCCAGGAGGCACGGGGAGAACATGCAAACTCCACACAGAAAGGCCCTTTTGACGACCCCACCCGGGCGGTGGGCACTCGAGGACATGCGGACGGGCACGCATTCCGTCAGCGTTCACAGCGTCCCAGGTGGGAATCGAACCCAGGACCTTCGAGCTGTGCGGCGACAGCGCTTACCACTGCACCACCGTACCCCCCCGGCTTACTGATTTTTGGCACTGATTTTCAAGTTATCCGATCCAAGATGTCCTTACAATGGCTGGATCTCAGCCTACTACTAGCCTAGTTTAATTTGGGAGAATCCAGTCTTATTTTATATAGATGGAGTTTAGCTTTCAAGCTAAACACCATCAAGCTAAACCTTAATTAATAAGTCATCAAATTAAAGGTATTTTCATCGCCTGATACACAAAATAGAGCGCCTTGGAATTACTTAAATTCTCAGCAGCCCAAATCTATCGGGGGCAGAAATGAGAGTTGCCATAGTGACTTACCAGTCACAGTGGCCATGTTGGAGCCGATGGCAAAGGACTGGGTCGTGGCACCGGCCGCATCTGACGCACTGGTCAACAGCTGGAGGTACTCCAGGGCATCAGCATACTCCCTGAGGAGAAACAAGCATCGCTCAGCTATTTTGCTCTAAGGCCAAGGAGGTACAAAGACAAAAGATGGACAATTCGCAAACTGTTACCATTTACAGCATTTTAGAATTATTACATTTTTATTACACACTGCCGGTGGAGTGACCAGAATCAGAGGGCCATTGTTATTTGTAAATGTGTGTGTGTGCTCTGCTTACCCCTCTCCCTGGCTGGAGCTTTTCTCTCCGTGAGGCTGGGCCACACAGTACAGAGACTTCTCCAGCAGGTGTTCTCTGAAGGCCTGGGTTACCTGGGCCAGAGGGTCCACTGTAAGAGTACCGACAGAGGGTTGAGATGAGAAATGAGAAAGACAAGTGTGTGTGTGTGTGTGTGTGTGTGTGAGTGTGAGTGTGTGTGTGTGTGTGTGTGAGAGAGAGAGAGAGAGAGAGAGAGAGAGTGTGTGTGTGTGTGTGTGTGTGTGAGAGAGAGAGAGCGAGAGCGAGAGAGAGTGTGTGTGAGAGAGAGAGAGAGAGAGAGAGAGAGAGAGTGTGTGTGTGTGTGTGTGTGTGTGTGTGAGAGAGAGTGGGTGGGTGAGTGAGTAACTAAGTGAATGCGTGAGAGAAAGAGAGGCATAGGTCAAATTGTTATTTGAAAAGGATTCATTATAGCTGGTACAATACGAGCGAGACCAGCAGTGCTAAAACCCCTGCATGTCGCACAATGCAGAAATGAAACCTGAAACATGATGACTGAGCCAGGACTGAGTATGTGTGTGTGTGTGTGTGTGTGTGTGTGTGTTACAGACAGGACAGAGTGTGTGTATTGTCTACACTGACCTGTATTGCCAGCCTGGCTGTAGATGCTTTCTTTGGGGGTGCTGCGGACAGCCCAGTCCCCATCCACAAAGAAACGGTGGCCCAGGGGGTGACAGAGCCACTGCATGGCCTGAGGCACACTGCCACTGGACGACAGGCACGCCTGGCGCGCGCTGCTCAGGAACACACGCTAAGGAGGGAATAGCAAAAGACAGTTAGTTAAAGGGACTCTCCACCAAAAAACAATGCAGATTTATTTTGCACATGATCTCACACATATGTAAAAACTGAAAACAGTTTTGCAGACATTTATTTAGTTTGACAGTTACTGAGAGTTGATTTTGAGTTAAGTTGTGATCTGTGCATGAATGAATTTTCGGTGGAGTGTCCCTTTAAGGTGTACAGTCTCAACTCTTTTTTTGATGGCAGTGTAGACAGGATTAGACAGTCATTTGTTTAATAACGATGTGCTGCTTCAGTCAGTGTAGTTTGGTTCATTTCAAGTCAGTAAATTCCAAGTATATTTACAAGTCAATTTAAGGTCATTCATTTAAGTTGGAAGCCAACTAATGCCAATTAATGCCAACTCAAAGATCCTGATTGTTTAAGTGTGTACCACTTAGCAACACAACCCGTAATACATGCAAGTATTTTATTCTGACAGCGTCCAAGCAAGGATAGGGTTTAAGTGAAGATGCATAGGTATGGGACTTACAGATGTGAAGTGCAGGATCCTGGGCAGGCTGGCTTTGACCCGTAGGGCTGCAGAGACGTAGACCTCGGCCAGCGTGGCCACGGGCAGGCAGGAGCTGGCACACTCTGCCAGGTTGACGGCACTCAGAGCCATGTGCACCGCTGACAGGTGGCTGCCGTTCAGCTTACCTGCATGCACAGACAGGACAGTGAAATCATCAATATTTTCTCCAGATATTCTATTCCACAGACAAGTGTTTTGCAAGTCCAGAAATCACAGCGCACAAGGAATAGGCCTAAAGTGATCTCCAGAGGAATCACAAAACACTCCACTACTATTTGCTTTGAATCCTTAATATAAAGCCTTTATTGGGACTGAATCACAATACACTCACTCTTACAGCAACAAAGATTCATATAATTCTATATGCCATGCTATGGCGTGATTTGATTTAGAAACCCACAGTGGGGGTTTTTTTTTCCCCCACCAACCAACCTGTCATGTGTAGCTGGTGCAGGCGGTGGTAAACCAGGGCGGCGTCGCGGCTGCTCTTGCAGGCGTCTTCCTGCAGGGGGCGGTCTGATCGCAGCCCCCCAGCCCTGGCGGCCAGCCAGCGGCCCACCCAGAGGCGCTGGAGGCAGAATCGCAGCAGGGCCCACAGAGACGCACAGGCCAGGTCTAACTGGGAAGTGGGTAAGGGACGGCCGAGAGCCTTCAGACAGGTCCACAGGTTCTGACTGGCCTGGGCGAAGTCTCCCTGTCGAGGGGACAAGAGGAGGGCGATGAGGAGGAAGAGAAGATGAGAGGTGGTCGTCTAAGTTAGAGAGAGATGGACGACGAGGATGAAAGTCAAAAGAACTAATAGGGGGATTAGAGTAATTAAGTGTATGGGCAAGAGCAAGGCACAAGAGATTTCATATAGGGTCAACGGTCAATAGATATTAGGAGTCTTCATATACCACAGATATACATCATAATTAAAACTGGTTTTGTTTCATTTATTTTACGTGTTCCCAAATGCCTAACTCGGGGTATAAAAACGTATCGTTGTTTCTTTATTGTTTGAATTATTAAATATTATTTTGTTGTAATTACTTATTATCTCTAATACTCTCTATTCTTTCCTTATCCATGTCAGGCCTTGTTCTTGGATGCTGTAATGACCCAAATTCCCCATGGGCATCATTAAAGTGTTATGGAATTGTATCAAAGCAGCAAACCTTACCCTGGCCAGGTCCAGGTCGGCCTGTTTGCGGTGCCTCCAGAACAGGACAGAGGATCCAGAGTGGGGTCTGGTTACAGGCTCTCCATACACCAACAGTCGGATCAGCACCCCTGACACCAGAACCCCGTTCAGTAGCCACACCAGCAGGGTGGGCAGCATCCAGTCCATCCAGCCCCATGAGTTCGCTATGGACAACACACAATTCACATACCACAAACCTGGACAATGTATACAGACACATTCTCATCAAACTATAAACATGTTCTATTCATTTTGTGCAATGCTGTCATATTTGTCATTTTAGAACACATCACAAAAAATGCATGCTTATATAACAAGACAATCCAGCAGTCAGTGTTTATCCTCTCATACCTGCCATCTCCAGGCCCAGCACACTCCTGCCTGTGCCGTGGGTGGCAGTGCTTGCTCCGGCTGAGCTGCTGCCCGTGCCGCAGAGCAAGGCAGCCAGGGGGTTGAGGGAGAGGAAGAGGAAGGTGAAGGCACACAGCGCCATGCGGGACCGGTCCAACATTCCCCCTGCGCTGCCCCCTGCTGACGATGTGTCCAGCATGCCCACACTCGGCTGGCACTTCGAGGAGAGGCCAGAAAGAGGTGTTAATGAAACAAACTCGATGCCAGGACTGTGATGTAATCATTTTGTAATACAGTTATCTATGCTGCACTGTCGATGTGACAAAAATACAAGTTGTTACTTTTGAAGGCATTGTTGTTTCTCCTGAGCCAATCAATTCCTATCAACAGCCAATTAAGCCCATCTCATAATGGGAATCTATCAATTTAGGTGAGCAGTTGATTATGAGACAGGCTCTCTCCAGGTCACCCTACATGGCCCCATTTAACGTAAAACACTGAACATCAACCTCTACTATTAAGGATTCCAGTTTGTGTGTATTAGTGAGAGCCGTGTACCTTGGTGTCCTCCCCCATGGGGCTGTCAGGTTCAGAGTCACTGGTGGAGTAGGAGGTGGGAGAGCCCACGTCAGAGGCCGGAGGGGTGGGCAGCTCATTCTTCACCTCTGCCTGGCTATCCACCTCCATGGCGTTGGCAACTAGGTCCTTGAGAGACTCTGAAGGAAGAGGAAAGAAGAGGCAATCAGAGGCACAAAGGCAAAAACATCTTCAAAGAGTAATTTGAATTTTAGAGGCTACAGAAGATCACTTTCAGGGAAATTCAGAGATCGGAATGTGAGAGGACGTTGGCGTGTTTGTCGCCGTTTCTCAATCCGAGGCAAAATTGTGTTGTTTTTTTGGTAATAGACTCCATTTTATCCACACTGCTTTACAATGCCTCCAGTCACCCATTCACAAACACATTCACACACCGATGGCGGTAAGCCATCGGTGGGTGCTGGCTCAGGCATCGGGAACAATTTGGGGTTCAGTATCTTGCCCAAGGACACTTTGACATGCGGACTGGAGGAGGCGGGGATAGAATCACCAACCTCTTTTATCCAAAGCAATTAGTGGATGACCCGCTCTACCTCCTGAGCCACAGAGATCGTAGTTCCGTCTAAAAGTGTGTTATACCGTTGCGACCTAAACACCAGTATAAAATGCAGAGGTTGGAAATTTCCATGTGTCCTATCAGCGTCATTGCGGTTGTGTGACCACATTGTTGACATTGCGTTGCAGCTGTCAGTCACAGCCTAGGTAGGAGCGCTACTAGGAAGCTAGCTGCTAGCCACCGTTATGAATAGCAATAGGAAACCTTTTTTCCCTGTGGGAGACCTCCAACAATAGACTGCATCTTATATACCGATGCGTCTTATACCGGGTTTTACGGTAATTATATTCCAGGAAAATTAAATAAGAAGAGCTCTTGTGAAATAAAGAATGAAGAAAGGCTATAGACACTCACTGTTTTCCTGGGCAGCCATTTTAAGAGCCATGTTCTCCTGTTTGAGTTTCTGATTGGTCTGCTGTATGTAGCGGATGTAGTCAATGGCTTTCTTCAGCACGGCTGACTTGTTGAGCTATGAGAGAGAGGAAAAATAACCCAAACATCAATAAAACAGTCAGAATCACTCCAAAAATAGTTCCTCTACATGAAAAGATATAAAACATACAAAAAAGATACAAACAGTATAAAACAGTAGCTCCTCATTGATCTTTCTAAAAACAATAACATTCACTTGACCATAATTGTATCCATTTTCTCCTGTGGATACGGCCCCATTCTAAACAAGAGGCACTTCAGCTGCCTAATGTCCTATCATCATTACCATGATACATTCAACATAACGAGTTTTGCCAATGAGGTAATTAATTAGCAATTTGTCAACATAGTGTACCGTAAATTTCGGACTATAAACCGCGGCTTTTTCCCCGTTTTTTGGCCCTGCGGCTTATATAACGGTGCGGCTTATCTATGGATTTTATCAGCTAACGGCCGCTCGGGGACCTCCAAAATCTATGGATGTTGGTATGAGGCAGAACGAGAGCAAGACAGACATTACGAGAGCGAGACCCTGATTGGATGATGTTGCAAAAAATGTGCCTCGCGACCTGATTGGAGCACTGTGCCACTACGCTCTCTCAGCCACTACAGTAAAACACCCTCCCTCCTCCCTCGCTCCGGGGGGAAAATGGCAGCGATTGAGCCTGAAAGACAGTCTGAATGAAATTGAATGTAACATTCCCAATTCTATGTATTACATTCTAAAAAACTAACGGCAACATTTTGGAAGGCTAAGCCACACAACTAGCTCGTTGTAATCTAACATCATGCTTCAAAAGATGGAGAACTGGCTGTGTGACGACGATGGCGGCGAGAAGAAGAAGGAAAGAAGGAAATCGAGCAGCAGCACGTAACCTTGGCATCAGGGTGTTGACACAGAGAGCAGACGGCCGAGGTGTGTCCACCGTTCAGATCCGACTGAAGGCCAAAACAGTCGCCACCGAAATGAAAATTGAACATTTTAGAGGTGGACCATCCTGGTGTTTCAGATTTATGAGACGAAAGGGACTGTCCGTCAGGGCGCGGACGACTGTGTGTCAGCAACTCCCTCCCGACTACCAGGAGAAAATTACAAACTTCGGCGAATTCACACAAAGAAAGATCAAGGAATATTCCATCGGACCGGAGCAGATCATAAATATGGATGAAGTGCCTTTGACGTTCGACCTGCCTCTCACTAGGACTGTTAACAAGAAAGGTGAATCGTCCATCACGTTGAGAACCACAGGTCACGAGAGAACGAATTTCACTTGTGTTCTTGGCTGCACAGCATCTGGAGTAAAGCTCCCGCCGATGGTGATTTTTAAGCGTCTCACAATGCCAAAAGAAAAGATCCCCAGCGGGATATGCTTGTTTTGTTGAAATGTTAATAAATGGGAGCTTCCCCAAACAGCCATCTCTTTCCCGACAATCCCCTCTGTGCACGAACCCTTACATATGGTAATTAAACATCAAAACACCCGCGGCTTATAGTCCGGTGCGGCTTATATATGTAACAAACAGGCAATTTTGCTGCTGCGGCTTATACTCAGGTGCGCCTTATAGTGCGGAAATTACGGTACTTGTCTTAAAGTCGAACTGAACCCGTTCGTCGCGTGCGTCTGAGTCCGTTTCAGACTGAAAACATAATTTGTCTGAGATGACAGGTTGAGAGGTGGGTCATAGTATCATGTCGATGATTTTATTTGACAATTCTGGGGACTGGATTGGGCTTTGGTCAATCCTAGCGTGTTCTGCCTCCAAATCGAGTGGGATTCAGTGTGTTGTGGCGCTCCCCTCGGGAAGAGCCTTTTGACGGGAGGTTAGTGGCTGAGTGGAGCTCAGCGAGCCGCAGGCAGCCAGCTGCCTTCGTGTTGCCGAGCGGAGAGTGCAGCACGTCGGCCTGGAATCTCCGAGGTGCGACCCCTGACAACAAGCTCTCGGAGGCGAGAGCCATTATCGCTATAAATGTAAATAATATTCCTGGAATGCGCATTTTAACGAGCCAGTTACATTTCTTTGCATTCTTAGACATTACCGTTTTTGTTTTTTGTTCATGTTTCATACAATTGACCAAGTTAGTAGTTAGTTTATGGGATAGGAATTCTGCCAGATGACAGGCACTAGGTGCCATTTTCTCTTTCTTTTGGAAGAGAAAATTATCCTGAAATGAAGATTTGATTGACAGCTGCCATGTCGTGATATGATTGGTTGAAATGGGGTAGAAATGTGATAGTACTAGGTGACGTCAGCAAACTGTAGATTACTGTTATCAATGAAATCTTGAAAAATGAACTTTTGATGTGAAAAAGTGTGGAAAAACTAAAGAAATTAGATTTTTGTGATTTTTTTTGCATACATTATTAAATAGGTGCACTGCATACCCAGGTATTTGAACTAAAAGAAAAGAAAAGTCATTTTTGGGTTCAGCTCGACTTTAAGAGAACACATGCTTGGTTGGAATGTTCAGACGTTCCCCTACCTTGGCCTCAGTGCCAGCCACCAGGTCTTTGAGCTCAAGGATTTTGTCATTGATGGAAGAGCGGTAGCGCTTCTCGATGGCGTTGTGGGCGGTGCGCTTCTCCCCCTTGTGTGGCTGGCCTGCCGGTTTGCCGCTGATGGCGATGCGGTTGATCGGCAGCTTATCGGTGTCCATCATGACGGTGGTCAGGATGGTGCCGCCGCCCATCAGGGCCTGAGGAGGGACGCAGAGCGGGATGGGAAAAGGGGAAAAAGAGGAAGGCAGCTGAAGAACGTGCGCTGAAGTCGTATTTGTCCCTCCGCCCAGTTTCACTTAGTTTTATCTGAACTTAAAGCGGTACGGTTATATTACAAAAAAACATGGGCCTAGTGTGCCTACCTGCAGGGAAGTGCTCTGCCCTGGGGTGTTGGTGCACGGGTCGTGCTTACCTGCAGGGAAGTGGTCTGTCCTGGGGTGTTAGTGTGCAGAGTGGAGCCCATAGTAGTGACGATGCAGGGGTCGTGCTTCAGAGTGGTCAGCAGCAGAGACTCGGCCTTGATGAACTGGGGCTGCAGCAGCACCTGAGACGCACGGGTAGGGAGTGGCACACATAAACCTTTTCAATTCAAATAGCCATTATGTTTACTTCCACTAGAATAAAAACAAGGAGTACAGTGCATTTATTTGTTTCTGTTGTGGTACCATCAACACACACTTACAGGTACTTGATGTATGTGGTGGTGGGGGGCTATGGTTTGAACCGGTGGGCTTGCTGAGGTGGCCAGGAGAGCAGAGGTGGTGGTCAGCCCTTGGAGGTGAGTCTGGATGGCCACTGGCTGAACACTGGGGGGTGAGGACGACAAGCTAGGCACTGGTTGGCTGACAGCTACTGTAGAAAACAATTTATCCAACAGTGATTTGATGAAGTTGAGATGACTCTCGATTCATCCAGTACGACACACACAATTCAAATGCGACCGCAAATGCAGGGTTGAACATGAATAGTGAGAGCAGAAAGTTGATCAGCTGGCAGTGTGTTGGCCCTGGGACATGTGTCAGTCTGTGAACCCTGAAGGTTTAGACTGTATACAGCATAGTGCAGGATTCATGCATCATATTAAAGAATAGGCCTTGGGCCAGGTAGTAAATAATCATCTGAACATTTCAAGATTGTGAATGACATCAATTTCCAAAGCAATCGGATAGCAAACCTCCACTGCAATTTCATAGCAGAAAACAATACAAGAAGCAAGAATATCAGTTGTCTTGCTTTGGGCACTGTGCTGGCTATAGATTTGTAGGCCAATAGGTGAGCTGTTATCTCCAGAGCAAAAATAAGGTGTAGGCAGCATTCAGTGTGTCAGCTTCCATTTCTTATCAGCTCTGAATGTATTAGTAGGTTAGGCAGTGCATTACATCACCTATCTGTAATAGCCAATCAGTGAAGGTTTTACAGTGGACATGGCTACTAGGTGTATGAGCTGTCTCCGAAATATACAAGTTACCTACAAACATGGACACATATTACTCCCCATCTTTTATCAAATGAGCAAAAGGGCAGACTAGAGACTATTGGTGATACCTACATGTGTATGATGTATGTATGAGTAGGGCGTTTTCGAGACAAAGCCATTTTCTTTTAGCCTGCAGACTCTCACATCCCTGAGCAAAGTCTATTCGATTAGGACTTGGATAGGCCATCAGCTGAGCTGAATAAGCTATTGTCCTAGCGAGGGAAAGGCAATACAAGTGCCAGCAGAAAAGAGATCATACTGTACATTTCAGAGAGATTTACAAAGCCATACATACAGCAAGTGAGTAATCATGGCTGTTAGGCTATAGCTGGCATGTTCACCCAGACCTCACAGTCATCAAGAGCATTGCTTTTCATGGCTTTAAACAACATTGGTTTTGTAAAGGTCTCAAAAACAAATGAGGTTTTAGCTGGAGGTGTGTCAAAAGTAAACACTATCCTGTAAACATTCTGCAGACTCACAGAGATGCTGCTAGAGAACCAATACATGTGGCAAAACAAACAGCCAAGCAAAACATTTGTCTTATGTTGTTGTAATTCCTTCATCAGCCACAAGAGACCTCTAGTCTACACAGTGAGTGTGGATTGGGGTTTTGAGTCAGTAAAGGCTGTGAAAACAATTAGTCCTCTCTCAATTGTGGACCAAAATCATTTGGTCCAAATAAGGGATTCCGGATCCCGCCCCCTTTCAGTCTGAGGTGAGAATGACAGAGGTGTAAACTTATTGCCTTTAACTAGGCCCAAGGCTAATATTTACCATATTTGCCAGACAGTAGTGAGCAGCCGGCACACATTAGTCACCCATCTGGGCTGTACCGGGCCCAGGACTCAGGAGGAAGAGGTCAGTGAGTTTGTAATAATGTTGTTGTTGTTACTCTTGTCATGTCCACCCCTGTCCACATGAACTGCTCTGGCTCACCGGCACACCATAAACAAGGACCTCTAACTGTACAACCATGAAGTGCTAGACTGCAACACGTTGGGTCTCCTGTGTGTGTGTGTGTGTGTGTGTGTGTGTGTGTGTGTGTGTGTGTGTGTGTGTGTGTGTGTGTGTGTGCGCGTGTGCATGCATGCGTTCGTGTGCATGCGTGTGTGTGTGCGTGTGCGTGAGTGTGCGTGCATGCGTTCGTGTGCATGCATGTGTGTGTGTGTGTGTGTGTGTGTGTGTGTGTGTGTGTGTGTGAGTGTGCGTGCATGCGTTCGTGTGCATGCATGCGTTCGTGTGCATGCATGTGTGTGTGTGTGTGTGTGTGTGTGTGTGTGTGTGTGTGTGTGTGTGTGTGTGCTCGCGTGAGTGTGTTTGGAAGAGGAAACGCAAAGTGGGCAGTTCTCAAGAACAAATTATTTTACCAAGGTTTGCTTCCAAAATGTCCAGTACCGATAAGATCTAAACACATCTCCCTTATTGATTACTGTTATTTATTGATTCAGCTTCTTCCTGGTCTTTGCTCTTTTTGTTTTGGTCCCCAAACCGCCTCCCCTCTCCACCCCTGCACAGCTCAGAAGCTGACTGTACTTCAATATTAAAGAGTCGACTTTGCCGTTTGTCCTCTTTGCTGCTACACACGCACATCAGTTATAATGCAAATGCTCCAGACACACGCCCTGTTCCTCAGGCCTCACCATGCTGTTACACACACACACACACACACACACACACACACACACACACACACACACACACACACACACACACACACACACACACACACACACACACACACACACACACACTACAGTCTGGGAAGTTTTGGATGCAAAACAGTCAAGGGTATTGTGAGAAACACAATCATTGATAGTATAATTGACAGTTTCTTTTTCATTCTAATTTGGGATTGGTAGCAGAATTTCAATAAATTCTGTTTCAGTCTTAGTATTTTTGGGACGCTATAAGGTTCTACAAAAAAAATGTTTTTATAAAGGAATCAACACTGGCAACATCTTACAAATTCCCAACCCTATATATATCTATTGACATTGTTCAGCATAAAATGCAGTCTTACTGTCATTTTCAAATGCTATTTTCAACTATTATTATTATTCATCACTCTGTTATTCAGAGTGCAACTACAGCTACCTACTTCGGGGTATCTATGTTTCAGAAAGCCAAAATGAGGAATTTTTACATGATCTTTTGAATGTGTTTAGTAAAGCAGATAAGAAGCCTATTGTACTACTAACCCATTCTGTTTTAATGTAAGAGTGGAAATGCCATGCAAATAAACCTGCCATTGTATAGTGGGAAAAAGCATAAGCCCTCTAGTCAGCAGATAGTATAAGACATTGTAATACTCAGTAAGGCCTTATATTTACATAATTCATCTTCAGATATTTTCAGATGTTTTAACGACCTGCAGTTACACTGTACTTTGCAACTCCTAAAATGACAAGCTCCTGTTGGGCAACAAGAAAAAGAGTCGGAGAGTAACTAACCTGTGTAGGTGTTCTGGCTGCTGTAGCTGACCCGGGCCTGCTGGAGCTGAACCGGAGCCTGAAGTTGCGGCTGAGACAGGGGCTGGGGCTGGGGCTGGAGCTGGGGAAGGGTTTGGGGTCCAGGTGAGGTGAACAAAGCCTTGGGTGTGGAGGTGAACGCTGGGCTCTGTCCTGGAGCCTGGGGTGTGCAGGTGAACGCTGGGCTCTGTCCTGGTGAAATATGGGAGGCTACATGGGGCGTGGAGCTGTACACTGGGCTCTGTCCTGGTGAGCCATGAGGGGAGGCTGCATGGGCCGGACCAGGCGGGTTGAGGATGGGTTGGGGCTGGTCCACTTTGGGCTGCCTGAGGCCCGGAGCCTGCGGCGGGGAGGCTGGCTGCTGCCTGGGGTTGGAGGTGGGCACCTTGGCCAGGGGAGACTGCTGGAAGGTGGGGGGTTGGAAGGCCTTGTCTGGGGTGGAGGAGCTACGGGTGATGATGGGGGGCCCCAGGAGGGCATCCAGGTGGGGGCTGCTGCTTAGGATGGAGGAGGAGGAGGAAGATGGAGGGATGGAAGTGGTGGATGGAGGGGGTGCTGAGGAGATGGACTGGGTTAGGCCAGGAAGCTCCTGGACGGGGAGAGGCCCTGTGTATGGAGGGGGATCAAACAGTCCTCCAAACTCCATGTCCTGATTGTTGATGAGCTGCAGCATGTCTGGAGGGGGACAGAAATCAGAATCACCAGCATGAACAGGATGTTCACATGTCAACTGTGCTGACAGAGTTTCACAGTACTAGTCTCTTAAAACAGACAACTGTGCTGACAGAGTTTCACAGTACTAGTCTCTTAAAACAGACAACTGTGCTGACAGAGTTTCACAGTACTAGTCTCTTAAAACAGATGCTTACAAGTCTGTACTTCCTGGAGGGGAAGTTGGTCAAAACAGATGTTGAGGCGGGACATCCGCTCATTTCTCCAATCACCTGCCTCAGTTGTGTTTACATGTGTCTGTCATGATTGGTCGAATACCATCAAACTTCCTTCCGGTCTGAAGTGTTTTTTCTTTGGAGGATGACAACTTCCTCTGGCCAAATTTGAATGGGCTGAAGTACAGAGTGTCTCTGGAGCATTTGAAGATTGTGGAAGAGAGACTGGCTTGAGAGACTAAAGTACAAGTTGGCATACATGGTGATGGTACAACAGCATACAACAACAGCTGCATGCAGCACCAACTGACAGGGCAAAACATAAGATGGATGTATTCTCTACAGTGCAGATAATGAGTAGTTCAAGAAAAAAACGCTTACAAAATCATCGTAATAAATAAGTAGTGACAGTAGTACATTTTACAGATAATTGTACTGGATGGTATATATCATAGTAAGTACCGGTATATGAATTTATGATACACCTAAGAAGAACCACAGATCTGACCACGTCATTTTTACCTCCAAGGCGGTTATGTTTTTAATGCCGTTTGTTTGTCTGTCTGCCTGTCTGTCGTTTAGCAGGAACAGAAAAAGTACTGGCCCGTTTTGGAAGGGTGCAGCATGGGCAAAGGGAGGACCCAGTAAATTTGGGAGTGGATCTGGATCCGACTCACGCAATAAATAGCGAATAATAGCGGGCCTTGGCAGGGGTCTGTGCTCTCTGAGTGCCCTTCTAGTTCAAAGATGAATCCAATACCCAGGTAGGTACCGTGAATCAACTTGATCTGAAATGATAGTGCTTATTAAGGAGGCTCTATTGCTCACCCACCATGATGGCTTGCATCATCCATCTAGTTCCACCGCCCATATCACTGAAGATGTAACTTCTAGACCTCACATCAACCCTTGAGACCAGGAGTCACTGGCTGAACATCTCATGGTGCTCTGCAGTGCACTGCAATTCATACATCTCCCCCCCCCCCAACTCAATAGAATACACCAACAAGTACAGTGGATCGGCAGTCTGTTACAAACAAAAGGCAATGTCTTTTGGAGGCATCGGTAATGCTCAGTAATTCGGTTATGGGCTCACAACTGTGTTATAGGCTGACTCATGGGTTCCACACTTAGCATGCTTTGAACCTCACAGATCCAAATGTTCCATAATGCACCTTTTCCACACAAATTGCTTTGGTTGACTGTTTTAATTATTTGAAATTGATGTGAAAAATATAATGTAAAAAAAAACATGACTGCAAGCATGCATGTTCACCAGTGTGTTCAAGCAGTTTATTACACACTGACTGAGGCATTCATATCCTGTGGCAAGCTGCCAAATCATTTTGTTCTAGGCATTTTGACAGAAAACACAAGAGGAATATATGGAATAGGCCCATATACAGAAAATGGAAAGTTATTCTGTGGTGTGCCTGCACTGAAACGCAGCAGCCTCTGGATTTGTAAACCAATGTTTTGTATGAGGTGATCGCTCCCGACCAATCAGAGCGCGCCTCAGAGACTTGCTATGCAGATCAGCCCCCAAGACAGGAAAGAGAGGGAGCGCTTGTCTGTGGCTCCGGCGTGAGGTTACTATCGAGCAGCATCACCGAGGTTACTGTCGGTCACATTTAGGGAGAAGCGGCAAGTGCTGCTGCACCCTGCAGCCAGAGTGTACCCACTACCGTTTTTAGGCTGTGCAGCTAATATCAGAAACGGCTAGAAGACAATCCCAGGAGAACAATAAACTAATACTCTCACTGATTCGTTGCTAATTATTTTACTGTGTGAATAGGCCCACATTTAACTGTTGATGTATTGTCTTGTCTTGTCCTGTCTAGTCTCTGTTCCTATTGGACCCCATTGGAAATAAGCAGGCTACCAGCTCAATGGGCTATCCAGGCATTAATCTCTTATGATCCAAGTTTTTATCAAGTATTTTGATGTTTGATGTGTATGTGTACTTTGCTTTGAATGGCAAATACATAGATAAAAAAAAACGTGATGAATGTGCCAGCAGAAGTCACGGTAACTAGGTTATGCACAGAGCTTTACACACTAACAGTACTGTATAATAAAAAAACTGTAAAATAAAATATGTATAACAACTTTAAGATGAAGGGTGCTACTGTGGCACGCTGCTCTTATCAATATTTTTGCTCCAGATTTATATAGACAAGATGGGTAACCTCGGTCAACTCAGGCAGTGAACCCAGCAGAGGAGGAATGCACGAGAGTAACCTCGATCTGTGTTGCGAGTTGGGGGCGGGGCGCAGACAAGACCACCTAACCTAACTAGCCTGTTAGCATTACCTGCTAGCTTAGCTAAACTTGTCTGAAACATAAACAATAAGCTGCCAATAAGCTTTCGATGCAAAGGTGTCATAGTGCAGGGATCAAGGAAGAACATAGGCAAATCCTGTAACACATTAAACAATAATAGTACGTATGCATTAGCGTCGCATGACATCCAAAGACTAGCTACTACCTAAACGTAAAGGGAACGGTAGCAAACGTTGGCTGATGACAGCAACGTTGTGAGCTCAGGCTTAATTGGTCGCTAGACACATGGTTGTGCAAGGTACTGTAGCATGAATGAGGTACAATTAGTATACATTAGTTTGCATATTTGCTGGAAGAATTGAGATTGGTAGTTCCTTACCATCAATGTCGTTTAAGAGGGCCGTGTCAATATCGCTGGGGTCATTTAGCGACAGAGTTGGATCCAGATTGTCCAGCGAAGGATCGTCAAAAGACAGGCTGTTCATTTTTACTTTTGTCCTGGTTTCCAAATGTACACTTGAATGGCTAACTAACGATGTAACGCTAAATCAGAACCCGCCAGCGTCCCTACATTTGCCAAAGTGCCAGCTCCCTTGTCGACTTGAAAAACGAATAAAGTAAGCTCAAACTTTGTATTGATCTGTCAACTAGCTGCTCACGTCTACCTCCATGATGATCCAGAGAAACTTGCCAAGCCAAACAGTGAAGCTCATTGAGCACTAAACGTGCTTACGGAGGGAACCAAGCAACCCAACAGAGCAGAGGATGAGTGGCAGGCAACCCAGCCAATCACTGCATTTGCCCTCGATTCCCACGTCCCTGCTGCAGGGTTGTTGTGATTGCCAAAACCTCGAAGGGGGAAAATTATGACAGCACACAGGCTGTCATTATCTAGGACAATGTACAATAAGACATATATCGCATCTATATGTGCTAAACTATTGTAATAACGTTAATATACTACTTAGTGTCATTAGAGAAGTAAAATAGTAAAACTATTCTTTACAGCACATTCTTTACAGTAGCTTTTACTAATATGTACCAAATGGAACAAACTGAATTATCCAATGCAATTTCTTCCAGTCTCGTGCGGGCATGCATGTGTCACAAAATTTTGTATTTTGAAGGGGGAAGCTAAAGCATGGATGTGTTTATTCATAGATTATTGTGGGCTTGCCCTCGACAGCCAATCAGAGCCAAGTAGGTGTGGGCTAATGAAAGACAAGTTTGATTGACTCGAAGTAGTGACTCCTCCTCCTCCTGTAGAACCAGTGAAATCCTCCAATGGGAGGCTCAGAAAGCGAGTGGGGTGATCTGACGTCAGACCTGAGGCTCTAGTGATTACATCATGTATTTATGCCAGAGTAGTGGTGGGAGGAGGGAGGGGTGGATACACACTGGAGAAGGATACAGGTGGTCAAGGATTCATAAATTGGTAGTTATCAAATATGTGTCCAGTTAAATCTGAAAAGAAAAGTAAAGAAACATCCACCCATATCCTCAAGTTCATTTAAACATTCAATGTATATCATAATTATATCCTAAGTTAAGGTAAACAAAATGTTTATTATTATTATTTATCTGGGCCCATATCATACTGTACAATGGTCAGTAGTGCACTGACCATTCTACAGTATGATATGCAAACGTCTCACAAAATTCAACATCTACATTTAAATTATGCAGCTTGAAGATGTAAGATGAACACACCAAAACATGAGCACAAAGGGGAGCCCCACAAAGGCGTGGTGGGGAAATAGGTCAAGGTCAGTGACCGAGAGTAGCACAGTAGCAAAGTGGTTAAATTACTCTCTGGGCACTGGGGTTGTTTACATATTATATGCACACACATACAGTTGCTGATAGTCATCGAGACCAGAATGGACATTTACATGTAGCAACGCACGGGGGGGCGAGGGGCACATGTGACACAATAAGCACTACAGTGTAAGATCCAGGCAGAGTTGCATCAGCATCTGTATGGGGGGAAGCAGGAGTTTGACACAACACTGGACTATAAAGTAACCACAGACAATTGTGAGGTAGAGGTCACACATTGCTAGTGTTTTATTGGACAGTTAAAATACGTGCATTAAGTCAAACAGAGATCTGGCGATGGCAGCAGATAGCACAGCCAAAGAGACACGAGACAGCCACCAGCAGAAAACAAGGCCCTCTTCCTTGTCTGCAATCTTGCAGGTTTTAGCTCAACGTTCTCGCTCATCAATATCGTAAGACATTCACTAACCAGTTAGCCAGAGGTTCGAGGAATACATGTTGCAATCAGGACTTAAGCTTCATAAAAGCAAGTAACACGGTAAACTCTGTTACAAATCCAGAGATGAGTTGCACACAAACACGCTGAGAATTAAGCTCCCTTTAAAAGTATCTCCCGTTACACTTTTCAGTAATAATCTTTGTTCATTGTGGCATGGTAAGAGCTTCTTAAAGTGGACACAATGGTTGATTGTAAGTTTGATGCTGTTATTTCGGTTACCAGGTTAGGCATACATCAACACCTTTTAAACTGTAGCCATACAGCAAAACTAAAGCAAAGTTAACACTCATATTAATAATTTATTTTGTAATACTAAAATACATTTAAAGATTTATTTATAATATAAAAAAAACTTGCACAAATAATTTTCAAGGTCACCATTGAAATGATGTTAACACGTATAACAAACCATGAATATTTCACTCTGGTGGAAAACCTTTAGTGATAAGTCGACAAATGACATGATTAGGCTTTAACAAAGTTGGGAAAGTCAAACAGACTGGTTCTAACTGAAAAGGCTTTTGGTCTTTAAGGGGCTGGCTGAGAACATTCTTAAGTGCAGAGCAAAATTAGAAACAAACCAGCGTGTCAGTGAAGGAGCTGGGATGGAGACTGAACCGCTTTTGCCAGTGTGATCTTAAGCAGCAGCACACCAAAGACAAATTCCACTTAGAACTGCTTTGCTGCAGTCAGTCAGTCAGTGAAGTGGTACAGTAATGAAAAGACATCTTTGACTGAACAAAGCAAAGTTTCACACTTTATGCTGAAGAAAGTACAAATGGGGTTTGTTTGGTTACGCGTCTCAGTGCATGCTTCAGTCTGAACCAGAGATGAATGGTTATGGTTACAAATAGATTTTTTTTTTACACGAACTATAAAAGTACAGTTAAGGGATAAAATAATAAATGAATCTCTCTGCCTCCTGAATATTACTATGAGCAAATACGTTTTTTTTTAACAGATACAGAAACTAATATTCCTGTATTTTGAGGTATATACAGTACATACTGTATATACTGTAGTATGTCAAGATCTACATATGGATACATTTTTTACAATACATTATTGTATGTTTTCTCTTCTTCTTTTAATCATGTTCCCAAGGGTCTGTGTGCCATGCTGATCCTTTCAGTGCCATATTTTGTCATGTCATTTCTCTTACTCTAGGATTTGTAATCATAATTTGTGAACATTAAGTCCATCCATCCACTTCTAAAAGTGTGCTTTGTATAGTGGACAAGGGCTGGAATTTAAGAGTTAGAAAAGCTATGTGCAAATTGAAGTCAATCTAAGACTATTTCCCATTCCCTATAAAAATAGTAACCCTCTTGTAAACACAAAGGATAATATATATCTTTTTGTTTAGCTTCAAAGTGCACAGACATTAATAAAGCAGGGGAAGGAAAATGTTCATGATACCTTAAAGGAGAATTCGTTTTTTTATAATGTTCAAGAGAGGTGAATTTGTGATGATCGGTGAGCCTCAAGATTCTTTGGAATGGCTGTCAGCGATTGTTCACGTGTGTGATTTGTAAGTCGTTTTATTGTAGCTTTTCAGAGGAAACTGAAAAGACGGCTGGGAAAGACTTCATGGTCACTTTCCTTCCCCTTAGCCACTAAAAAAAACAATGGAATGCTAACAAGTGCCTTTTTTTTGGCATTTTGCTTTCTATTCCCTTTGATCAAAGGAAATGCATACAGGTTTATCAAGGTTAGCTATGATTTAGCTATCCTTTTCCAAGTTAGCAAAGTTATCCTGCTAACATCACTCTCCATACTGCCTCTGGCAAACTGAGTAATTGTTCCCATTCTACACATACTGTATCTCAAAATTCTGAGCATTAATAGAAATCTCAACTGGAGTAGTTGTAGAAAAAAAAAACATGGATTGACAATAAACACAGCGCTAGTTCATAGTACAGTACAAACCATTAAAATAATATAAACGCATAAATTAGCAATTAAGGTGAATTGTATTAAAATAAAACAATATATTCCTAGTTGACTCTGTTCATATCGCCTCGATGCGTGGGCCTGCAGTGAAATTTCCCATCCTTCTTTTCCACTTAGCAGTAATATACATTGACAGAGCCACAGCTTCTAAACCACATCTAGCATGTTAGGTTGTCTTCCTTTGGTGGAGCGTTACAAATGCTAGCAGATCCCTCACTAGCAGATCAACACGTCAATATATAGTAATACATGACGCAGCGCTGGGCAGCAAGCGTGTTGGCCCTGTGCATGTGAGGGCAACACTGGCGAGGGGATGACAAGGAGGCGAGGTCACAGTTGCTACACCGCTGCCGGGCAGCAACGCCGTGGGTCTGGGGAGAGTCTACAAGGCAAAGAGGGCATCTTCCGTCCGCTCGGCCTTCTTGTGGGAGCCGCTGGGCGCGCTGACGGGGGCGGGGTTTCCTCCGGGGGGAGAAGGGAGAGTGTCTGCTACCTTCGCTCGCTCCTCCAGGAACTTGTCAAACTCTGAAAGAGACAAATCGACTCGGCTCAGTGACATTATGGAAAGCTGAAAGTTGATCAATGTTGTGTAAATGAATCGGCGCAGCTGAGAAAATGAATAAAGCCTTCAACGCTTTTGAACTAGTGGCACATAGCACATATTCAATTGGTTAGATTGATTGTGAGTCCATACCTTCGCTGGTCACGCCTTCCTCAGCGCCATCGCCTTTCTATTGAGAAGAAAAAAGTGAGAGGATTACACCCAATACTGGCACGAGCATGGACTCATCATCACTGTTTCAAAAGAGTGAAATAAGTTACAGTGTACACAGCTGGTAACACGATATACTCTGTGATTCAGATTAGCCACCATACAGGTCAAATGCCTACAAAGTATGCACAAAGCAAAACACATCTGTACCCACACAAAGTCACTCGATCATGGCGGATCCGTCGACCATGGAACTATCCACATGATGCTTCTCACAGGGAGCCTTCTTTGGCCTATCAACCTCCACATGCACATTGCTTGTTTGAGTTCATCTCAGTTTGGGACCATGATTAGCACTATGTTAGCATCTACATCAGGGCTATTCGACTCAATTGTTCAGGGGGCCACATTGTCAGAAACCTAAGGGGCCGGGGTCCCGACCGTTCCCCCAGCTATTCATCCCATTATATGTACACTTGACACAACGCGCCACCACAATTTCCAAAACTTGCATTTCACTACAGTGCAAAAGTAACTTAATTTTCATTTAAAAGTGCTTAATTTCTGTGCAACAAAAGCTGTGTTAAAGCCCCAATAGTAAACACATTTGAAACAAATCTAAGTATTCTACAACACATGCCAGCCATTTGACATATAATTTGGTCAATTCTGACCTCTCTTAGCTACACCACAGCATTGTAAACATTTATAGTGCATCAGGAAAGGAAAACAACTGTAAACATTATTTCTTGTTTAGAACCTAGCACAGTATTAAATATTGAGTATCTCAGGAAAAACTATTAATATTGTGTATAGCTACATCTCACAGCATTGTAACATTGTACTGCAGCAAGAAAGTTAAACTACTGTAAATATTTTAACCATATTTATTGTTTATTATTTATAATGAATCTTTCTTGATTAGCTACATCACAGCGCCATCTCCTGAAAAACATTAATATTGCACCTTTCTTGTGGCTACATCACAGCATCTCCTGAAAAACATTCATAGTGGATCTGACTTGTTTAGCTCACTTTAGCTAGATCACATCTGAAAAACAACCAGTCGGGTGTAATAAGTAAATGAGGTTTAATTGTAAAAAAAAATATATATATATATATATATACAGTATATATATATATATATATTTTTTTTTTAAACTCATCCTCCCGTTGAATAGCCCTGATCTACATACACCATAGAGCCCACACGTAAACTGTTATGGCAGTCAGTCATTGGTGGAAATAGTCTAGATTAGATGGCGGTGAATGAGAGGTGGTGAAATGAAGGGAAACTAAAAGTGAATCTATCCAGTTACAGAAGATGGATGGATGAGATGTGCTTTCAAAGAAAAACAAACAAACAAACAAAAAAGAACGCGAGAGGAGAGGAGAGTAAGAAGAGAAAGATATAAATCAAGGTAAAGAAGTCTCACCACGTCAGCACAGAGCCACTCCTCTATGTCATCCATGACAGAGGACTGCGATACGGGGATCTATGGAGCACAGCCATCGACAAACCAAGGAGGGGGAGGGGGGGGGGCAGCACCAAAGCCAAACAACACGACACCCCACCCAGACAACAAAAACAAAATTATAACAAAACAACAACAACAGAAATCACCAAAGGCTCAGAGAGGAAGATGACCAAAAAATAAAACTGTTAAAACTAAAATTAAAACTAAAACAAAAGAGCTCACATTTGCAGTGCCGACACACACACACGCACGCAAACACACACAGGCGCGCACACAGCTCCTTGAGTCCCTGTGTTCACAGCATTGACACGTTATCACAGTGAATGGATGTGCTCCTCAGCTTCATACCTGCGACTGTATGAGAACAGGTTGTGTATTGTGTCTCATTAGTTGTGTGGCGCTGACATGGCTTAGCAGCTGCTGACTGATGTCACACAGCATTGTTCATTATTCCACATCATTAGTTAATTAGCTAATCACTTGAACATGATTAAGAGATTGATTAGAGGGGAAAAAGCTGAAAGCACAGGGGCCCTTGGGAGCTGGGGCAATCACATGGCATACACACACACACACACACGCCACAGAGGGCACACAGAGCATGAGCAACGCTGCATGGCGTGCAGTGACAATGGAGGCCATGTCAGAGTGGATGGGGTCTATGTATGCGTGTGCCGGACATTGAATGACTACAGTGACTCAGTCAGCATGGCTACCATTTCTGAAATACCACTACTTCTCTTCTGTAGTCATGTGACTTTTTTTTAAAGTGTGCCTGATGACCTTCAGTGTTCATGAGCTGTCCTTGGCGATTAGGGATGGGCATTTGAAGTAATTTCAATATTCGAGTACTCTCAGTAACTAAAGAACGAGTACTCGAGTACTCGTTTATTAACGTAATGCGTCCTTTTTTGCATAATAATACGGGTGGTCTGTGTCTGAGGGGAAACAAGTGGAACCAAAGTTTGGCTACGTTAAGCTATCGCAGGCTATAGGCCTGTAAGAATATCTATTACTATGGTAATGATAGAGCAGGGGTAATATGCTGTGTAGGGGCTGTTCACACTTAGGCCTGCATTATGCAGAAGCATGTGTCTGTCTCATTTGCATCATGGATTTCCCCCTGCGTTGTTAAAGTGCGAGTACTCGAATGGTAGAAACGTTACTCGAGTAGTAACGTTATGAACGAATACTCGAGTACTCCTGCCCATCCCTATTGATGACATCCCCAATTATGATTCAAATGCAGAAATGGCTTTAGAATAATGCAATTCTAAGCAATATTACGTTACGGTATTCGTACTGAATGTTTAAGGTTTAACTAGTTTTGATATTGAGATTTATGTATAGCATGTTTTTCCATGGACAAGAAGAGAAAATGAGAGTTGTTCCATGGAGAGTAACAACTTGGGGGAAATTGGAAAAGTTAGTTCCACGCTTCATGCTTTCATGAGCAGAGCGCAAAGTTCACGCTCAGTACTTAAAATGCATCTCCTGTCACTGCCTCTGATGACTCAAAGTCCACAGGCGACGTCGAGCTGATACCAAAACCCCCTCCTGAGGCTCTGTGATTACTAGACTAACACTGGCAGGCAGGGGTTTTCTCATGAGATCACACTTATTGCAGTGAAGGAGCATCATCAAAAGATAGGCAGGGGAAAAGATAGGCCAAGGCAGTCAGGCCGAGGCAGTCAGGCCAAGGCCGTCAGGGGCACCGGATTCTCAAAGCAAAGTCATTCAGAGGAGAAACCAAGAGGCTGTGTGAGTGGGGGAGAAAAGGCAGTAAAAAGATTGTGCAGTAAGAATCCAACCTCACTCTTTACTCATAACAGTTGATCATTTCAATTCAGAATGCTGCTTTATGTTCAAATGTTCACAAACATAACAAAAATGTCATTGTATTAAGAGTATTACAAGTGTTGGTTAATTTGTTAGTTGGTTAATTTACCTAGTTTTTGTTAGAATGGGATATCTGAGCTAGTCGTTAATTAAAATATTACATAAGATCCACATTTTTCTACAGACCATTAGCTTGGAGATGACGAGGACAAATGGCAAATACTCACCGCTCCACAGAAAGTGTCAAACCAGCTTCCATTCACACACACAAAATCTGTGTGAATGACATGATGTTTCCAGTGCTTAAATGGTTCTTGCACTGAACATTATTGATGCGTGTTGGTTTGGACGTTGCTGTGCAGCAGAAGTATCAATGTTGTTTTAGTGTGCGACTGTTAACCAGTTGTGTCGAGCGGATATGGAAGTCCATGCTCTCTCGCGACTCCTCATCCCATCCACAGAGGGGAGGATGGAGGAATGAAGGAGGAAGCCAGCAGTACAGGGGACAGTGTTAAGCACCCATGTCTGACACAGATAAGGGCATTTAGGCTACTGAGCCTGCAAGGCTATCCTTAGCCCAGTCACACCACCATGGCTTACTGGCATTAGAAGGTCCAAGAGAGCCGGAGATAAGGTGGGTATGTTTCCCTCCCAGAAAGAAAAACTGTCCCGTCTACTGCGGGTGCGGGGGCTGGATGGAGCGTCTCAGTGTAAAGGGGTGGGATGGGGCTGAAAATGAGGGGACAGTCGATGAGGATTATGGTTGATGCCGGAGGGAGGGAGGGTGAGAGCAGGGGTGACGCTGGACGCGGGGGAGGAGAGGACACACTGAGGATGGACGCAGGGGACGGGGAGGAGAGGACACACTGAGGATGGAGTCCTCACCATTCCTTGGGTAATAAGCCAGCTGTCTATGGGCAGCTCCTGATCTGCTGGGTTATCATCCCTGTTTACCCTCAGCTGAATCAACAACAGAACAACACCTTACACAAGAGAAGAAAGCCGGCAGGCCCCCACCACACACCATAGCACACAGTGCAGAGAGAGAGAGACAGAGGAGATGTCAAATATGCAAGAGACTGTCATTTAAAAAGGGGGATGGGGAGAGAGGGGAGAAAGAAAGAGGGGGGTGAGGGGTGCATTCCATAAAGATGAGAGAATGAAAAGGAAAAGAGGAGGGGCAAAACGAAAAGACTTTGAAGCCCTCAGGCAATATTAAGTGCAAAAGGCACAAGGCATCTAAGGTAAGGGCGTATAAGGTAACCGACAAAGGATGGTGTGTGCAAACAACGTGGCATGTGTGTGCGTGCGTGCGTGTGTGCGTGCGCGCGTGTGTGTGTGTGTGTGTGTGTGTGTGTGTGTGCTTGCGTGCGTGCGTGCGTGTGTGTGCTTGCGTGTGTGCGTGTGTGTGCGTGCGTGCATGTAGTGGGGGTGGTTCAGATTTCAGAATCATCTGTTTACCCTGTGATAAGCATGCAAATGTATCAGGACGTGTGCTGAGGCAGACAGAAATAGCTAAGCCTGACAAATCCTGAAAGTAGCATGTGCCTTTCTTTGTTGAATTCTCTGTGCAAACAGACTGAATGGTGTTTGAGTTTGTTATCAACGGAAATTGGAATAAAAAAAAAGACTTCACATGCAAAATGAGAAACTGAATGCATGTTTCTTAATGGCTGATATAACTGGTGTGTCTGCCTATTTGAATACAAATGCAAAGAACTTACGGTAATTTGAATTGAATTTGAATTTTCCATTCTCATTGTATTATAATTATTATAGCCATTCAGAGCGAGGAATAATCACTATACGATCCTATACCTTTGTGTTTAGCCCAAACATTGTGGACCATCACATGCAGGGAGTGGCCAAGGACTGACAACAGCCTGGCATGGGAAGACCTGGTCAGACTTGTAAATAACACAGCAGCACCCCCACAGGTACATAGGGACATGACGCTGCCTGCATGCTGCGGTCAGGTGTACTCACCCCTCCTGCGTTCTGTTGTCTGACATCCAAAGCTGAGGCCAGACCGCCCAGAGCTTGAGGGTCCTCATATTTTACACTGTGCACACACACACACACACACACACAAACAAACAGCATAGTTCAGACATAGCATCTACATTGGGAGCTCAAGTAAACCAAGCTGAACAGAAATAATACAAGTAAATATTAAAAGGAAAAATGTGACCCTAAAAAGTCACAGATAACTTTCTGAACATGGACAAAGTGACTTTATGTGAAGATATTTTGAGCGCAGCTACAATGGAGTTTAATAGCAGAAAACCTCTCAAGCATCTCTACAACATCAACGGTAAAGGTCAGTTTTGGTGTCAGTCCCTCAGAATCAAAAAGCAAAGAATTCTTTCTAGATGCACTGTTTTCACTGACATTCAACAATCATACGAGGAGAAATCCATTATAAACATAGCAGAGATTCCAATTTCTCCTGACAGCTGCCTGAGGAATGCAACACAGCCACGCCCACAAGACATGTTGTGTTTTGAATGAGGGGCGTGGCTAACCTGTTCTCACGCTTTGGTGCTTTTGTTATGCTGCCACTATCACCAATGTAACTGCTCTCTCCACCTACACACCTACACACCTACACACTAGCCACAACTTGATTGCAACAAGTCCACACCACAGGAAATACCGGTAGGTAAAGTTGTAAACAGTTGTATCACATTTCTATTCTCATGCCACGCGGATTTAAATAAGTATTTAAACGAAAGAGATGAATGATGTTCTGTATAATGATGTGAGAAGATTGCAGGATGCTCCAGAATCAAAGTGGCCGACTGTTGGAGAAAAATATAAGTTCCATTGGCATTTCCCAATAAGCTATAAGCTATAATTGCATACACATAATTAATGCTATAAGTGATGACATGACATACACATTATGACATGACTGCTCTGACCAATAGACCCATGGCCCATGACATTTCACCCCATTTCACCCATAGCAGGGACTGCTCCAATTGCTGAAACCTTGGACAGTGCATCAAGTCCCATAACAATTGATAACAGTCTCTCAGTCAGACAGGCAGCCCTGTAGGCTCCAAGTCAAGTCATCACCCCATCACCCCCTCCTCTCTGCCTTTTCCTCCTCCTCATGGTATAAAGCATATGGTACACTGTCAGCCATTGGCTGAATATTTGACTCTGTACATCGATCAGAATGTGTACATTGAGATTCATGCCCTCTGTCAATATGCATATTGCAGAGAATATTGTATTAAATATACTTTTATGTTAAACAGTCCTGGACTCAAGGCTTCAATTCATTTGGTTAAATAAGCTGTTAATTATCACATTTAGCGGATGTAAAGAATAGATTTTATTCTCTATCAATGACACAGAGAAACATCTAGACCTACTTTTTGCGCTGGTCGGCCAGGGAGCTGGTCCTGGTCTGAGCGAACATGTCAAAGTCATCGTGGTTTGGGCCGGACAGAGAGGACAGGGTGCCGCTCACACTGTCTGAGCCCACGTCTGGAGGGGGACAGAGACGGGAGAGGAGGGGAGGGGAGGGGAGATTAAGAATGGAAGAATTGTGGCAAAAAGTAGAAAAGGTAAATAGCAGGATGACAATAGAAGAGGGAAAAAGGGAAACATGTATACAGTTCTAGTAACCAAAGGAAGTCTCATATAGTTACAGATCACCACCTAGTTATCCTGTGAGATGCAGTCATCCTTCACAGCACTCTAATATACAGCTCTATGCGTCTCTGTACTTCACCATGCGAGCAGCTATATAGCTAAGCCTTAGCCTCGGTTCACACCAGGCAGCTATATAGCTAAGCCTTAGCCTCGGTTCACACCAGGCAGCTATATAGCTAAGCCTTAGCCTCGGTTCACACCAGGCAGCTATATAGCTAAGCCTTAGCCTCGGTTCACACCAGGCAGCTATATAGCTAAGCCTTAGCCTCGGTTCACACCAGGCAGCTATATAGCTAAGCCTTAGCCTCGGTTCACACCAGGCAGCTATATAGCTAAGCCTTAGCCTCGGTTCACACCAGGCGCTATATAGCTAAGCCTTAGCCTCGGTTCACACCAGGCAGCTATATAGCTAAGCCTTAGCCTCGGTTCACACCAGGCAGCTATATAGCTAAGCCTTAGCCTCGGTTCACACCAGGCGCTATTCAGACGCAGCGCTTAACAGAAGCTGAGTGCCATGCTAAACCGGTCACACCAGAAGCACACTCTTTTCCTCAGCGCCTCGCTCGGCGCTGCCCTCCCCCCGCTCACAACTTGCACTGACTTCATGCCGGGCAGCTCGGGTACAGCACGCTGCACGCTTGAAAAATAGAACAGAAGCTGAAACTATCGCTGCAGCGTAGCTTCAGCGTGGCGTGGCCTGCGGCTGGTGTGAACGGTCTCACCTGTTAACAAGGACGCCAAAATGAAACTGCCATAGCGCTGCGTAGCTTCGGCATATGGTGTGAACGAGGGCTTGGCCACAACACTACGGAGTGCAGTCTTCCTAGTGACCAACAGGGGGAGCTAGCAGTGCGAGTGGAGTCTTTAACAGTGAGTTATGGAGCTGGGCTTATTTCCCATTAGTAGCCAAATTATGAGCCATTTTTAAACTCTGCTGCCTCTCCAATGCCAGGTCTGCATAGACTGGGGAGTTACTGCTCTTGTAAGAGCATGTGCGTGTGTGCGTGTATATAGTAGGTGCAGGTTTGAAGCAAGACATAATGGGATACAGCACATTTTCTGTCTACACTACAGTATTTGTGTGCATGCCAAACATAGCAGGAATCACGTCCACACTGAAATACAGACTTCTATCATATTGCTATTCCATCCCTACCAAGGCCAGCGAGTGCGGAGGATAGCGATGCTTGGGTGGGGGGTTTGCGCGGCGGGGAGGCGGCGGCCACGGCAGTGGAGGGGGGCGGGGGGCTGGAGGCCCCCCTGGGAGTGACCACGGCTGGGGAGCCGGGGCCCAGGTCTATCAGGTTGTCCTCTGTGGCTTCATTCAAGATCTGGGAGTCAGAACAGAGAAGGAGAGAGATGGCTCTTAACACATTGGGTGCCAGCCATGTTTTCATTCCTGTAGGTAAGTTGTGCCAGGGGTGTTTTTGACGATTCTGGCTCATTTTAGAACAGCCGAGGATTCTTTTCTGTTAAGAATTCATGAACAGCAATCATCTAAAAATAACTAATAGAATGTGTGCTTTCTCTGTCTAAAAGAGTTAGTTTGCAGAGTTAGTAGTTATGTAGATATTAGCCGTTGAGTACAGCATGGTTTCAGCGTCTGGAAATTTATTCAGAGATAAATGGCTTTTTGTGAAACAGTCACTTTAACCATTCATTTTTGGCATCAGTAAGACCGTCAGACATTCTAAACAATAGTTTTGAACAGTAATTTCCTCCATAACAACAGGAAACACCCCTCTCATTCAAACTCCTCCCTCCGTGTGTCTTCTCCTCCTTCCTCCTGGCTTCAGCGGGCGTGTCAGAAGCGTGTTGTGCTGCCTGCCTGTCTGTCTGCGTGCCTGCCTGCCTGCTTGCCTGAAATGGATTGGATTACTGTAAAATCGCCAAGCTTGCTCCCGCGGTGTGTGTGTGTGTGTGTGTGTGTGTGTGTGTGTGTGTGTGTGTGTGTGTGTGTGTGTGTGTGTGTGTGTGTGTGTGTGTTCGCGCGTTGATCCGCGGCTCTGAGGGGAAGGGATCTCTGTCCGTTCTGTGTGTGTGTCTCGGGCTTCTGACTGTAAAATCCAAGCCATTTCCGCGGAGGCGGCTGCTTTTGGGTCCCGTGGCTGTGACTTCTCTCGGTCTCTGTCGCCACTTAGTGGTCGGTAAAATAGATTACACACATGCTCTTGCTCCAAATAGTTATCTCGAAGATGTAAGAGGGGTTGATTGATGTCCCACCGTCAAAAAAACATGTAAGACGAGTTATTTCGGCTCTGGCACTCAAGCGTTGGATTATGTAAGACGAATTATTTCGGCTATGGCACTTAAGGTGTTAACAATGATTAATGATCTGAACAATTACACTAAGTAGAGTATGAAGCATTTCAATCCACAGTGTTGCTGATCTTCTGACTTGGCTCTTTTGCTACATCGTAAGGGAGGACTCTAACAGGAAGCAACCCAAGCAAGTTGAGCTGAGTGAAGCTAGGGAATATTCTGTTGGTGTTGAAGTTCTACTGTCTATGAGTGACTATTTTCACAAGTAAGAGACAGGACTTTCGGTCAGCACTTAGGGGTTGGAGACTATGCAAAGGAACAATCCTGGGGGTTGAATAGGAACAAGACTGCACAGGGTTTGAGATGCTTAGGTAGCACTAAATACACTGACGTGGACACAAGTGTCTGAGGTAGCAGAAAGCTAGAGGCAGGGGAGGAAAGGGCATGTCTACTTTCACTTGGCGGTGGTTATGATGTTGACACGGGTCATATGGGCCTAAATATTTGCTCCATAACAGACGTGTCAACATTAATCACTCGGTTCATCCCAGCACGGGCTGGGATGGGAAGGTGGCGCTGCTGTCATACTTGCCTCTGTCAGCTAGCCACAACACAAACAGAAAAAGCACACACAGATATCAACAGAACGCAGACACAAACACTATATACTGTAGGATGGGATGTTAGTTAGGGATACGCCAATCCATTGGTGACCGACTGTTATTGGCAAGTGTTTACTGTAATTTGCAGACTGGAGATTGGTCTGATGATGCTCCAGTTTCATCAAGCTGGGATGTGAGACCTTTGCATTAAGTGTTAATGTTGGACTGGATTTCTTTTGCTAGTTAAACAGAAATTAACCAAACTATCAGAGGAGGATTTCATTGTCGATTCACATACTAGCATACTAAAATAAGCATCTGAATTCACATACTGCTGTTCTGGGTGATTTTTCTATTTAAAACATCACTCATAGCATATTTAATGTTGGTGAAAATGCCATAGGCAATGTGAATATAGACTTATTAAAATGCAAGGAAGATATGACATTTTCTAGAAGCATGCTAAAAAGCAAATAGAAAACAAACTGTTTTATGGTTGTAAGACAAGTGTCTGTTGACAGTGTCTTAAGATGCCGTCATTGATTTGTCTCACATTTCCATTGGTCGGCTGGACTAAGCGTTCTATCATGACCTAGAGATGGAAGGAGCTGTCTAACAAGGCTTCTTGCCTTGGCTGAGTGGGATCAACGTAGTAGCAGCCTATAGCAGTAGTAACAATAGTAATGGATGGCTTTCAGGAGAAATTGGCAGAGCAGGTGAATCCTCCTCACCTGTAGCTTTCACGACTCGCCACGCAGGGATTTAAAAAACGGACTAAAACAATGAACTGACAACTTGTGACAAGGTCCTTGTCAGGCAATCACATCATTATTGGAGGAGATGGCCATGGACTGCCCCCCGGTGGAGGAAAGCCATAGCGAGGATTCAGTCCAACCCAGCGGCGACTGGTAAACAGATGATGATGATGATTGCTTTACAAAATTGGATCATGTTGTCCCCTTAAGATACTTGTCTTCTAACCATAAAAGAGCCTTAAGACTTAAGAGAGATGTTTGGGTGTTTGATTTCTGCACTTTGCAAGCAAAGTAACCGTTGACTGCACTCACCCCGTTGTTCTGCGCAGCTCTACCCGACCGGTACCGCTCATACCTAAGAGCAAGCAAACAAAATCCATTGCATGTTTTTAGCACACTTTGCTAGCATCAAACACATGTTTCATCTACAGACACCTCATGAAAGAGACGCTTTGCCAGTTTGAGGCTATAAAATGTTTCAAAGGAATTCCGACAGCGATCCAAAAGACTGAGATCTCTGACCTTGTGATAGTTAGGCCTGCTTCAAAATGTGTCTCCCATGAAGCATCGTGGGAGACTTTAATGATGCAACCAAGCCAATCTGGAAAGGTGATGTTCCATGTTCAAAATCAATCAAGATCAAAGAAGCCAAATCAATGTCAATGAGCAGACATGTTTCCTCAAGAAATTAGATTTTTGGAGACAGCTATTAGATGTCAGTATCTAGGTGTCGTAGCCTGGTAAACCAGCAGGTCAGGTGAACTCACATTTCATTTCAACAGATCGAAATGAAATGTGAATTCACGTGACCGGCTGGTTTACCAGGCTATAGATGTCATATCTAAAGGCATATATTTAGGTGCATGGATTTTGTTTAAGCAGAATATGCTGAGAGATACACTTTGGCAAAACAACAAAACACACCAAATTATTAATGGGTTGAACCAAAGACGATGGGATTCAAGCAAGACGGCCCAACTTCAACTCACTTCCTGTCATTTTGTCACGTGGGTTTTGCCCATGGTTTTCCATGGACACGCCCACTTAGGAGACATTTGGCAGGTCTGAGTCAATGGTTGACCACGCCCATTTAGGAGACTTGCTGCTACCATTTGTTAGAATTGGCGGAGCCTGCGGTGACCCATCTATACTAATATAATATCTATGGTTGAACATAGACAGACTTGATCTTAACTTTCGGGAAGGCAAATACGCCAAGCTGTTGGACATAGCCCGAACTGTATGAACTTGAAAGAGGACGTTTGATTACAAGATCACTCAACAGAATTCTAGTGACTCAATTATTCAGCGCGACGTGGATCTTCTGTCATTCAAGTCTACGTCAAGACAAAACCAGTGTGTGCTGCCAAGCCCTCGTGAAAAAGAAACAATCCGCACACCGAGGAGCTCCCGTTTAGGTTTTTTATTATCAACACAGCGTGACGTATTGGGATTGAGGCTCTCAAATTGCCACGCAGAGGGGGTGACATCAATAACTTACTACTTCAAAGAGAATTATTCTGGATTTATACATTGGGCACCATGGCGCCAAAAGGCCTAAATGAGGAATTCGATATGAGACCTTTTCTATAGAAGGTGATTTAATCCTATAATCTGTTATTAGGATATCCCTATTGTGATGCTCTGTTGTTCTCTACTGTTCTCTCTCCCCTCTAGTGGTGATCTCATATACATAAGTGGTTGTTTCTGTGTATTTTTTTTAAAACTTTTTGCTATTTATTTTAAGTAATAGACTAGGTCCCCATTTCTGCTAATACAGTATGTTGTGGTTAATGGAGTCGCCTCCAGGATGTATGTGCATCTACACTTATATTTGGATTTGTTAAAACTCTAATTGACTACTATAATGTAGAGCCCACAAACTACTTCCATTTCTTGGGGGACATGTATAATTATATTTGTCCTATGTTGTCTATACTGTATATATACATATACTGTTAGAATCTGTACATTATGTCTATATTAACCTGTTTGTGTGTACAACTTTTAAAAAAATTCTGAATTATCTTTCTAATTGCTAATTGATGAACACCTGGTGATGCCATGTATATTGATACGGGTATTTAAGACGGCGTCTCTCTGCCACTTCAGAAAGCGTCTGAGGAAGGGCCGGTGTGGCCCGAAACGTCACGCTGTGTTGATAATAAAAAACCTAAACGGGAGCTCCTCGGTGTGCGGATTGTTTCTTTTTCACTGTAAGTACTCTATTGATCCAGCACCCAGGCCCAGTGTGGCCTTTTTTTGGATGTGCGTGTCCCTACCTACTTTTTGCACTGCCAAGCCCTCGTACCTCTCGTATCGGAGGAAGATGTTGTTGAGGTCGTCATTGACGTGTAGCAGCTCCTCGGTCACCTCCTCGTTGGAGACACGCGAGATCAGCTCAACCACTCTCTGCTGCATGGCCCTGCATGTCCTGTTCAGCTCCTGCACGCACGCACGCGCGCACACACGCACACACGCACACACACACACACACACACACACACACACACACACACACACACACACACACACACACACACACACACACACACACACACACACACACACACAGGTAGAAGTGGGTAGGTGAGAGAAGCGTATGGGAGAGGCAACTGCTGTATGTAGAATACCAAACCCTCCCCTCCCCTTTATTGAGCAATGTTGCAGAGAAATCTAAACATATGAATTTAATCTAAAACGTCTAAAACTAAATGAACACTTCTCGGAGTACTAAATAACTCACGGAACATTTAGTCAAGAATGCATTTTTATGGCCCAATTTTAACTGAATGTTCAGCCAGCTTTGTTCAAATCTGGGGGAAAGTTGGAAATTCATTATTTATTTTCCATAACAACAGAAACACGTATGTATAGCGCTGGGTTGACGGTTCAAAGGTAAGCAAGTCAGAAAGATCTGTTTGATCATGTATTGTCATGAATGCTGTTAACGCTGTATGTGTAGTGCCTGGATATGAGAAAACAGAAACGGCATGAGGTAGGCAGGTAGCACATCACTGCTCCGGCTGGCGTGGACTCCCCCAGCACCCGGCCCAAGGCTGACACACATACCACAGTGGCTTTGGCTGGAGGAGCTCAAACTCTGCCTGAGGTTCTGTACCAGGCTGGTAAGCAGTGGTGCAGAAACTCTACCACAGCCAGACGTCTCTTGATATGTTGATAACTAGAGACACTACTCCCCCTTGTGGTCGCAAAGAATTACAGCACCCTGCAGTTGAGAAATGCCATGTCAGAGAGCTGGATGAATGCCTTGTATTGTATGAGGAAGCATTAAGAGTAATACTGGCATTTTCTTAAAGGTTGATGCTAGAATGGATCGGCCGGAGGGACCTAACCCATCCTCTGACCCTAACCATAACCAATCATCACTCCTCATGCCTAAACCCAACCAAATCATCCTTCCCCATGTCCCTCCGGCCGATCCAATCTAGCATGGACCTTTTCAAAATGTTTACTAAATGCCATTTGAGACCACGTAGTAATAGTTGAGTAAGAGAGCACATTTTCAGGGTGTGGTCAAATTGGAACAGGCTTTCTTGGAATGGAAAGAATGAATTTGGCTAAGCAACAAGAGAAATCTGGGCCTCTATTCACAAAACTGCTTCATCCAAAACTGACTGATTTCTTACTTGACTACTTACTCATTTCACTGATGTGGATTTGTTTTGCTTTATTTCACAACTTTAAAACCACATTAGACATACATGAAATGGCGCAAGTCATGTTAGGCTGATGGCATTGCAGGTGCTTGCAGAACATGGCTCTCAGTGTGTCATAGTGTGCATCTAACCTGGAGCAGTTCCAGGTCCGAGGCGTCTTCCTGGCCGGGGACCATCTCCGTTAACATCTCCGACATGACTTTGGTGTTTCCTCTCACGACGTCCAGCTCGCTGCGCAGCCGGCCGATCTAGACACACACAGGGTCAAAGGTCATGCAGATATATCCGGGGCTAATTCAGTAGCAGCGCTGCAGCAGCTGTGCTCCAAGGCAGCGGATTGAGTTGAGAAAATCTTGTAAACTGCTGCACTTCACTAGTTTACTCATGGTCTTGGATACATCTGCTTTACTGACTGACTCACAGTCACTATGGCTGCCAATTTTGAACGTTTCATTCCTTGTTGGTCCCGTGTGAAGGTAATATCAGGGGTCATAGGTCACTGTGCAGGTGGCTCACCTGTTCAGGGGTTGCTGTGATGGGGCCTGCAGGTACATCGGGGACGTGGGGGATCTGTGTGATGGAGACGGGGGCCGGGGCGGCCACAGGTTTAGGGGGCCCGGCAGCAGGGGAGGCTTGGGCTCTGTACTTCAGCACAGCTGGGTCCACCTCTGGTATACCCTGTGAGAAAGAACATGACCATTAGGCTGTTTCAATGTGTGAGTGTGAGTGTGTGTGTGTGTGTGTGTGTGTGTGTGTGTGTGTGTGTGTGTGTGTGTGTGTGTGTGTGTGTGTGTGTGTGTGTGTGTGTGTGTGTGTGTGTGTGTGTGTGTGTGTGTGTGTGTGTGTATTCCTCCTCACCCTCTGTGGTGTGTGGATGGGAGACAGTGCATCCAGGTCTGCCATTGGGAATTCAATGCCTTTCCTCTTCAGTTCCTCATAAATATGGACCACTCCAGTCAGGTCCGGGCTACTCCTGAAGGCATCTGCCCAGGCCTGCCCCACACACACACACACACACACACACACACACACACACACACACACACACACACACACACACACACACACACACACACACACACACACACACACAAAAAATGATTTCAGCACAATATTAATGCTTGGGGGGGAACGTGGGGGGTAAACGAAAGAAAGAAAATATTTTGAATAATAAAGAATTCAGGTGCCATTTTACATCACCATATCAACAAAAGCTTGTTGTTCATTGCTTTCAACTCAATGGTACCCAATTGTGAAAATCCTTGTGAAAGTTAAGTAGTGCTTATCTGCTTACATCCAACCACACAACCACTCTCTTCCAGCGTACATGTAACCTCTTAAAACAGATGCGTTTGCTCCTGCAATTTCCAAATGCTTCTGCCTACCCGTCTGTATATAGGGGGATGTCCA
>NC_139644.1:26826546-27054046 GCF_964638095.1 Poromitra crassiceps | reverse complement strand
AAATATTAATGCTAGAGAGCCCATTTATTATTATTTAGCAAAAATAATGGGGGGGGAGCACCAGCTTTCATCTCACAATTCTATGACACTAATGACCGCTAACAAAAACAAATGGCTTTGTGTTGTGTCTGGTTGTGAAACAGTAGTCTGTGTGTATTATTTGCTTGTGCCACTCAGTCAGTCAGTCAGTCATTCATTCATTCAGTCAGTCAGTCAGTCAGTCAGTCAGTCAGTCAGTCAGTCAGTCAGTGATGATTTATCAAGCTCAGATTAACTCATAAAATTAGCAAGACTATGCAACAACAACAATAAACAATCACGTTTCCATGACAAAAACTCAGACGACTGGCTGTCGTGGCCCGTGGGACCAACACAGGTCCCCTGATCAGAAGTCTTTTTTTGGTGTAAGCGAGCTCACTAGTCCAGTAGAACACTAAATAATCCCATGTTTACTTCAGCAAACTGTAACTCAGCACAGTGCAGGAACTCACCCCTCCTCTGTCTCATTGATGATGTCACAGATCTCCATGTTGAGGGTCCAGTCCTCGTTCTGCAGCCCCCCATCTGTGGCCCTCTCTGGAGGAAGACAGTAGACAATAGGTCAACCAGATACTTAGCGAAATGATTCCAAAGTCCATGACACCTTCTCATTGTAGGTTCCATTGTGATCCCAGGGTGTTAGCCATGAAATATGAATGTCAGTCTGGACCAGGTACGTTAGCAGCCCGCCAAGTAAACACTTCTATTTGGATTCATTTCAGGTGCCATGATGGGTGCCATGACTTTGCGGCCAAGTGCCAATGTGAAGTCTCTGTGAGTGAGTGAGCAGAAGTTGTGTTCGGCCACAGCTATGCCATTTTATGTGTGATCGCACTGAAACTTTCAGGAAGTGTAAAGAGCACCCCTGCCGGTGAGCTAATGGAGCTGGAAAAGGCACTTAGTTTGAGGAATCGACTTGGCTCTGATGAATTTCTGACATGACAATCTGACATGTCAGAAATTCATCTGAGCGTCCGACAGCCACTTGAGAGCAGTTAATCGTCCTCGCTGCCCGTGTGTGTACAGTACACCGTACACCAAACGCTGCCCTGTGTACACCGTACAGCAAACGACGCCGACGAGGCGTACATTTGGCCCGAGTCTAAAATGAGTCGTGCGGCTCACAAATCAGGTAAAACACGGGCTCGGTTCATACAGTGTATGCCCGGCTTAATGAAGTACAATGATGACAGTTAATTCATTCATTGCACCTATGACACAGCATGCTCCTTTGAGTCACAATCAGTGCCAACACAAACTGACAGTTTGGTGATGGTTTGAAATGTAGCGGAGAGAGACTTTATTGCCGGGGGCAGTTACTGGGCTAAATGTCAATAACGAGTCAATAAACCCTCCCCCAACGGCACTGAAGTCAACTGACAACCTGTGGGAAACATTGCTTAGCGATAAGGTTTACGTTAATCCAGTGGTACACTACTCAGGAGCAGCCAAACAAACAAACATCTTAATTTTTTTGTATTTGTATGTATGTATGTATGTACCGTATATGTATGTATCTATGTATGTATGTATGTATGTATGTATGTATGTATTTATTTATGTATTTATTTATTTATTTATTTATTTATTTATTTATTTATTTATTTATTTATTTATTTGTTTGTTTGAAGTAGGATTTAAAAGAGCCACATCTACCCATAAAGGAGCCTCTGGCTCTAGACTAGAGCTGTCCAGTGTCCAGTGAGGGGCGTGGCACTTGAGTTTGTATGGTTTGAAAAGCCTGTGGGCCTAATGGACAGGCCAGTGTTTTGTTTTGGACAGACACAAATGCGTCTGAATCTGCAGAGACCAGTGGTTCTCAAAGTGGGATCCAGGGACCTCCAGGGGTCCTTGGGGAGGGTCCAGCCAGTCCCCAGCAAAAACAGTAATTTATTTTTCACTGAAGAAATTTGACTTATTGCAAGTATGCAGCACAGAGGTCACATGATCAAACAGAATGTAGTATGACTTTGCACCTGGTACTACTCACTAGGCTTAAGAAAACGTTCAGACAATTTCAGTCAGTTTTTTACTCTCAAGAGTTCCAGGAAGTAAGGTCCTGGATTAAGCAGCACTGTCGAGTTGCAGCAAAATAGACAGTTTGTGTTGTACTCTGAAAGGGTTTTTCCCCCCTTGAATCAAATTGTACATTATCAGCTTTATTTTAGCATGCAAAAGTAGCGCGAGACACATTCCTGGCTGTTCATTGGCTAATGAGTCTCGCATTTTGGTCCTCCGCTGACACCACTCTCTCTCTAGAGGACACTAGTCTGAAGGTCTTCTTAAGCCCCGGGCCAGGGTGCACCCAATCAGCCTAACGACCCCAACACCAGGCTCAGCCACAGAGTGGGAGGGGGTCGTCACAAAAGCTAAAACCTTATTAGATGGATCCCCCTGGAACAAAATCTTATCAAATGGGGGTCCGTCCCGTGGTCTAATTTGTGTCTGTTTAGGGGTCGTTGAGGTGAAAAAGTTTGAGAACCACTGGCATAGACCATACTGTTCACTCAACCTTAGACAACACCCCTATATGGAGATACATAACACCCTACAGTTAACTCAGTTTCAGTTCTGTAGAGAATGTGTTATAGCGTCATTGCTAAACGGGTCTCTCAACAAGAGGAAACCAGGCTGGGCTGAGCTAGCAGCACTGTAGGGAGGTGTTGACGCCTCACCCAGAGGCAGTGCCCTGCCACTATATTATAGCCAGCCTGGTCTGTCGTCTGGGCTTACAGAGTCAATGAAGACTAATTAAAACAGCACATTGCTTACATAACAGTTAGTGTAAAAAGTGTTGCATAACAAGTCAACATGGGGCTGCAGACTGCAGTCCTCTATGCTTCAGAAAACAGATGTCTCGGTTTCTTCAGCCAAGTGAATATTCTGTGTGTGTAGAGAGACTATAAGGAAAGTGTGCCATGAATCATAAGTCATACTCTCTTTGATCACTCAGGTGAGTAGACTCACTGTAGAATGATCAACGTCTCCAAAAAATCAAATGTCTCGGGCCAAATGTCTTGCTTGTACTCGTTCTGCTTCATTGCAAAAACAATTTCACTATGAAATGAGATTAGCTTACATTTTTTTGCAGAAAAATTGCAGCAAAGTCTTAAATGACAAACTGAATCTTAGGCTGGTAAAAACAACTTATAGCATGGTGTGCCATATAAGAAAACGACTGTAGCTGTTCCCTGCATGTTGATATTAGAAAATCTTTTGGAGGTGTGAGCAGCCTGGACAAGCTGCTAGTAGAAGCCATGCTGAATGATACAACGTCTAGGTCTGCTCAGTCACATCCAGCTCTAGCAAACAGCTGCAACGGTGCAACAGCCAGCTGCACAGCAGATATCTCTGTGGAAAGTTACATTGATTGTGGGTGTGATGACAAAGCTGTGTTCAGCCATCGCAGTCCTGATAAACAGCGACCTGCTTTCCCCTTCACACTCCACACACCCCACCTTTTCAGAGCATGTTGGCTACAGCCAGGAAATAATGTGTTACAGATGGTGAGAGGCTATAGTGATGAAGCAGCACAGGAGTCATCACTGTGTCCCACACGCTGTCTCTCCCTGCCTCCCCCCGGCCCCGCCCTCATCCATCATGCCTCAGAATGCTGAGATCTCCCAGGGTTGCAGATATTTGAGGTGAGATTCAGAATGGAAGAAGTGAGCTATGACTGACTCCCTCTGACTGACACTCAGTAGATGGTCATTAGATGATTTTGGAGCATGGACAGGAAGAGCTTCTCTGGCTGCAGCCCAGGGGCCCAGAGCAAGCTGTCATGCCCAGGCCAAGAGCCTCTCTTTGGGCCGTGTTGCCTTCCTTTACACTGGACAGGCCTGACAGCCTTGACCTATTCGCTCTGTCTCCCCTCTCGAGCAAATTGTCACAGACTGGCAAGCACTAAGACACTTTTTGGCGCTAACTTTGATTCCCATCTTACACACACACACACACACACACACACACACACACGGCCTGCACGATATGAGGAAAATCTGCGATGTGCGATATAACATTGTTCAATATAACGATGACGATACGACTTGCGATAAATAAACAAATATTAAAGTATGCATATTAGCTATACAGTTCCTATGTCTTTCTGCTTTAATAATGCTAACATAGACCCCAAACATAGCCTATGCCCACTGAATAAAGAAATGAAATACACACTGACTCTAGCTGAAACTACACACAGCGTGTTTGGGCTTTGGCAGAGGGGCGGAGCGCACTGTTGCAAGGGAAAGGTGTACGCTGGATTTACAACACAAGACAAAATGATCAGATGCTGAGTGGGAATGCATGACGCATGTAAATAAAACCACTTTTGTTATTCATTGCGTTTGAGGCAGTCTTTGCGATGTGTTTATTGCGGATGTTCATATTGCGATGACGATGAAAATACGATTAATTGTGCAGCCCTAACACACACACACACACACACACACACACACACACACACACACACACACCCACACAAAAGGATTAACCAGCTACTTCCTCTGGGATATCCCATGCTCCTTGGTAATGTAGCATAATGCTTTTAACATGTGTTATTATTTTCCATTATTATTTTTAGCCCCTGATCCTTGTTTGTTTTGTGCCTGTTTGCTGTGTTTTAGAAATAAACAAACAAACAATGAAATGAAATTGTATATGCTCATTGCTCAAGTGGATTGGCAGGTCAAGGTACGGCAGAGTAGTAGTGGCAGAAAATCAAAAACATCAAAGATCTGGATCTATAGTGAGCTAGCATGACCTGCAACAAGCAAACACAGCCTTGTTAATAAAGTGAACTGCCTCCAGACTGAGTGTGTTCCTCTCAGGTCTGGTTATTGACAGACAGCACACCAGTACAGGCAGTCATCATCACGTGAGTTACAGGGTGACAGGCTGTACCAGCCACTGCCAAGCTGCCAACAAAGACACATATCTCTCTCCCTCTCTTCGCTTGTCTCCCTCCCTGTGTTTTACTCCCTTAATACTCTCCCTTTCTCAATTATTCTCACGCTTGCTACATCTTAGTTTACAACTTAATTTAATTTACTATCTCTTTTCTACTCTCAGTTCTTTTCTTTTTTTTCTTCCTCTTGCTCTTCCCCGTCCTTCACATACCTTGTCAAGGAGCAAGGGTCAGCAACAGTGGACACAGTCAGTCACCAGCCAGAAAAATGTGCTATAGCTGATAACGACTGTCCCCAGATCGGCCGAGGGGGTGGAGCAACAACCGGGACAGCAGGGGCAAAAAATGTGAGAAAAATAAAAAATAGAAGATACGTGTGTTTACTCTACTAGGCTCTTTGGCACGGATCTAACCAGCATTCATCAGCTACTGTGACAGTGATCTACTAGGTTTATAAAGGTGACAGAAAATGTCCTGTCCTATGTCCTACTCCCATTCTAAAATTGTCTCATTATTAAAAGCGGGGAATCCAGGGACGAGTTGAGATGATTATTGTCTTCTTACATTTGTGTCATCATCACACATCCATTTATCATTGGTTAGTTCCTCAACTCAGTAGATAATGTACTGCATTAACTAGAGCAGTAATGGATTGGCAGACTGTTGGGTTCTAGAGGGCATTAGTTTGACTAGGCCTCCCTCGCTTTTATTTGATAGACTTTCTCCAATATGCTGCTGACTTTTAGGGAAAGAAGAGTTAGAGCAGTTAGGCTAACTTAACTTAACTTGGAGCACAGGGGAAAGGTGGCCATAACACTCCATGTATATCCTGACCAAAGATGCACATCAGATAAACACACCGCCTGAGCCTCCCTGTGCACATCATCACCACCTCCACCCCATTCTCAAGTCACTTAGGAAATGAAGAAGCTCTGTTACTAAGTTATTTACAATGCATGCATCATCATCATCATCATCATCATCATCATCTCTCTCTCTCTCTCTCTCTCTCTCTCTCTCTCTCTCTCTCTCTCTCTCTGAGGTAACCTGACCGTCCGTCTAGCTGCTGTGGTGTAAGGTGCCACTGCCACAGCCAAGCAGACAGCTGGCTATACAACTCTGTACAGTTCAGCTCCTCAGCCAGAGAGATTAGGCTGGGGATATAGCGATCTCGCTCTTGTGAAATGGTGAAATCGAAGATGTGCTGCAATGCTGCATACAGGTACAGCCCATCGCCTGACCTAAAGGGACCTCTGTAACATGAGGCAATGGAGCCGTTGCTGGCGGATGGATGGTGCTGGTGGGGGCCATCTTGGATGACTTGGCACAGAGCAGCTGACCAGTGGGTGGCGAGGAGAGCACACACAGGCCAGACCAGCAGTGAAAGGCCCTCAAACTCCCGAAGACAAAAACTTCCTTCCTCCAAAGGCCATCTGTTTCCATTAGGGATGGGGCCAATCCGATCCAATATCGGTATCGGGTGCCGATATTGGCACTAATTCACGGATCGGATCGGAATCCGGATTTTTTTTTTTTTATTGCAATTCCAGCCGCACAGGGGGCCGTAATTTGCCCATGTATAATAGTAATCTTCTTTGCCTTGTATATTTTTTTAATTTTGTCTGCTTTTTGCAAGGTATATTTAAAAAAAATAATTTTTAATTGGCCAAATCTTTGCCTATACTGTATATTCAAGAAAAATATTGGTATCGGCATAATATCGGTATCGGCAGATATCCAAATTCAGGTATCGGAATCGGATCGTTAGTGAAAAAAGTGGATCGGTGCATCCCATCCCATTTCCATCCAACTGCACCCAGGAGCATGACGAGTATACTGCATGGCTATCTGCCTGCTATCTCTCTAGAAAGTGAAAAGCAACTTGCTTCAAAGTATGAGACAGGCTACACAAAGCAAACCCTTAGTCATAATAAGAACATCATAACTGCAGTTTGCATCAGAAAAATAGAAAACATGAAATCCCTGAGGCCTTTTGTAATGAGTACTATGTGCACGTATTCACCCAGCAACATTTCCCCGATGTTAACATGCAACTAATGGATCCATGACTGTGTCAGTGATACACCGTGACCTTGCCTGGTGAATCATATCCATCCATCCCCGGCAGCAAACTATTTGAAGCCCTTCTTATGAGAACATCAACTTATACTGACCATGATGTGGAACATTACACAGTTAGTTTAGTCCACGTGTTTCATTTGGCAAGATGTCATTACCGGGAAGCCAACCAACCATGACTGCAGCCTGACCACAGCAAGACGAACCACACCCACAGGGACACTCACTCACTCACACATAGATGAAATGAACACCGGCCCCATGCCAGACTAAACTGCTGGTGAATTTTGTTTGTGGCTGCTAAAATGATCTCATCTAGCAGCCACATTGACAAGTAACCAACCACCATGTTTGTGGAGGTTCTATTCGAAAATTCTACTTGGCTGGTAAAACAGTTAAAGTGGATGGTCAATTCAAGGATGCATTGTAGCTGATGGGGGGGGGGGGGGGGGGGGGGGGGGTCCTGGCCTGTTCATCACTCACATCAGTAGTGAGGAGGGCAGAGAAATAGTGATCCACCATATTGAAACAAATTACAGGAGTTAAGGCTGCCTAAGCTGCTGTAGCTGTGAGGATAGTGAGTTGAGTCAAGCCTGCCTCCTCATATACAATGTGATATAAAAATCTGACTTTCATCAACCATCCAAACTCCAAAGCCTGCAGCGGAACGCAGGTCAACATTGGTGAGAAATGAATGTTGATTGTTGACCAACATCTGTTTTGCAGCAGCTTAGCAAAACGCTATGGTAAAACAGGAAAAGCTCCAACATCTTTTCTGCCACAGGATACTTCACAAACACAAGCATTTAAAAGCAAGTACGAACTGTTCACAGTAAGTAGGGTAACGGTAGGCTAATACAGTAATGCCGAAGAAAGAAACCATAAAAAAAAATATATATATATATATCTTGTCAGGAAGATATCAGGAAGGATGTTGGTTGTAAAACAGTGGGGTGGGGTCCGTGGGGAGGGTGATATTCAGGGAATACACCATGGATACTTCCTCATCACATCCACTGGGCCTCACCGTGGGTCAACAAAGCCATACTTTTTTATTTTTTACATTCTCAACTCTAGATTCGTTTACATTATCAGACAAAACAGAAAGTCTGGTCTGTGGTCATCAGGTTCTTCCTCTCATGATTGTTCTCTTCCTCTCATAGAAATGTATTGTTTCTGTGAACTGCAAAGCCTTGGGGACAACAGAGTCAGAGGTTGCTTGATCTCTGAGCAGTTTTAAACAAGCTGAAACTGAGGATAGTTGTACCCTAGTAGCCCGAGAAGGGCTAGAGATGTGTACCCATACCAAGGGGATGTGGTAAGCCACTATAGTGGCTCTCTCTCCTCACCCAGTCTGCACACAGCTGACTCACCAAAACTAAGCACAGAAATTCAGAGGTCAGAGCAACCAAGTTGACAAGGCAGTCTGTTGAATTAAAGTGTGCTACAATTGAGAAAATGTATTGAATACGCTTACGATATACATAGTCCATGCAGGCCGTGGTCACTGGTCACTGCGCGAGACTCTTCATTCTGACTGAAGAGTCTCGCGTTGAGGCTATAGCTACCCATACCGTTCACATCCCCTTGACTCAGTTTCCTTGCAAACTGAGCATAAGCATACATCACACACGGTCGTCTGGTATAAATACAATGATGATGATATAGTGCAAAACTAAGATTACAGCAAGCTAAATTAGCTGGCTAACATCATTAGCTGGAAGCCCATTCCAACTAGCTGACGTTTGCTGCGACGATGCTGGCTAGCTCGCTATTTCCAATGAGGCGACGTTTTTGACGCCACATCTACAAATGTTGGTCCACGTTCAAACTTTGTATGAGTTAGTAGATGAAGTATCCCAGTTTATATATTTTTTCAAGGCTAACTTACCTACACATTGACCCACTGGAGTGCTGTACGGATTGCCCAGTAAGAACTCCATCTTGACAACAAACAATCCGCTCGGGAATGATAGAGGCTGGAAGCCGGAACGCGTTATCATCAAGTCCCGCCCTCAGAGGAATCCAATTGGAAGAACACTCCACAAGTTCAATATGTATGGCTGAGGCTAATGTCAGTTACCTTCACTGTTAAAGGTATGTTCAACAGACCGGCTTCAACTTTACGTACAAATGTGTTTCAAATTGTTTACGCAAATCCAGAACAGCTAGAATTAAGAACCCAGGCATCAACACTAATATTGCAGTATATAAAATGTACATTTTGAATAGATGTAGCCTACATTATAGCATGGGGGGGAAATATTATATATTGTTGCCAAACATCTCCTTATCAAATACTGTAGGTATTTGATTATATTATTAAAACAAGCAAGTATATTCTGTAACTAAGAGGAAAGGGATAACATCCTTTTACACTCCACATGTGCTGTATATCTGACCCACTACTGTTCAAAACATTTTGTAAATTGGATCAGTTGAATGCAGCTCAGAATCAGTCAGTTGCTAGGCAACGCTATACATACCCAGGTTTGAGACTGTAAGCAGAGGTAAGGTGTTGACCTTATTATTAACATTATTGATTGAAACGTGTATTGATTTCCCTGACAAATTATGAGCACTGAAAAGAGAACATTATTGACTAATCAGTTTCTATGTTGTTGTGAAACAGGTGGAGTTAGGTAGCCTAGATCCCCGAGCTAGTAAACATTAGCTAATCTGTTAGCAAACTACATATAATGTTAGGGTCCTATCCATCATGTCTAACATGTTTATCTTGCATTATTGTTTATCTTTGCTTGAACAAATCAAGCTCCAAAATGACAAAATATGACCTCTTGAAACCATAGGCTACATACATAGCCTGTCTGTTCCCACTGAAAGCAGAGGTTTGAGTTCAGTGTGGCCCCAACCCCCTATAACAAGAGGGCAGATGAGCAGGCGTTATGGTAAGGTGGAGCCCAGTGTGGTGGATGAGGAGATGCTGCAGAAGGCAGTAGAGGAGCAAGGCCCTCAAGAACAGGCCGGGCGCATCGCCAAGGAGGAGGGCATCAGCTTCAATGAAGTCCTCCAGCTGCGTCTGGCATACAGAGGTGAGGAAAACTAATCAAGGTTCAGTTAATAACTCAATGAATGAATGTCTATTGTTCTTGGGTATGTGAAAGTTATGTGTCCACAGACATCCTGAAGATAGACCACTTATGGGAATTCACATCCCTGACCAAACTCGAGCTGAACAACAACACCATAAAGAAGATTGAGGGACTAGACAGTCTCACCAATCTGACGTGGCTTAGTAAGATCTTTGAAAAAGTATTTTGCTAATACTTCAATATGGAAATTGTGTTTGTATCTGCAAAGATGTACTGTATCTGTAGGCAATGTAAAATGATATTCCTGAAAAACTTCAGAAAGAGATGAGTCCATTAAAAGCAATAGTCAAGACAAAAATGTTCTCCATGTGTCTTTCAGATCTGTCGTTCAACAACATAGAGAAAATTGAGGGTCTGGAGTCACTGGTGAAGCTTGAAGTCCTGAATTTGTACAACAATAGAATCTCCGTCATTGAGAACATGGAAAATCTTGAGAAACTCACTTTCTTCTCAATCGCAAACAACCTCCTGGGCCAGTTAGATAATGTACACGATAAATTCCCCCTTCTCACAGTTTGAAAGCTTTTACGGATACTGATATGTAACATTTGTGTATTGCACCTCATCCTTTGTTTAAGGTGATCTACCTCAGAAAGTTCAAGAACCTGCACACCCTCAACCTGTATGAAAATGCCATCTGCAAAGAGGATAATTACAAATGTTTCATTGCTGCCTACTTTCCAGACTTGGTGTACCTAGACTACAGGTTACTTGATGAGCAGACAGTAAGTACTAACAGCAGTGTGTTTTGATGCAAACCCAACTCGCAATCTACTGTGTAGTCTTAAGCCCATGGCACACCAATCAAACATTCTCCAACAAACACGAACGAACACGAACACACGTAGATGTTCGTTTGGTGTGCCATAGCTGTCTGTCCTTGTCTGTTCGTGTTCGGCGATGTTCGGTGATGTTCGCCCGGATTCAACATGTTCTACATGTTTTACAACATGTTTACTGTTGTGCTGAATATGTTTGGTCGGTGTGCCATGCTTTCAAACAATCTCCAACATCTGCCAACATTCACAGACAATTGTCTGTTCGTGTTTGTTGGTGTTTGTTGGATAATGTTTGATTGGTGTGCCATGGGCTTTACACATGACACATTAGTGTCAAGTTTTAGAGTTTTACAGCTTCTGTCCTTCTAAATCAGACCTGGGCATTATGTGGCCCAGGGGCCAGAAGTGGCCCTCATGATGGTTCTGCCTGACCCGGGAGGTCCAAGACAAACCACACCATTTTACTTATGAAGCTAGAAACATCTAATGAGATGACCTAAATTGGCTTTTATTTTGAAACATTTGGGTGTGCTTCTTCCTGGATAATTGCACAGTATGTTTTCTACAAATTGAGTGATAAAATTAGAGGTTACGGCATGACACACACAAAAAGGCCCCCGGCAACAAACTGGGTTTCTCATGTGTCCGGCCAGGAAAAAATAATTGCCCACCCTGTTATAAATCAAAGCATTGATCTACAGCAGAAGCGTGACCAAATGGTTTATTACGGCTTATCAATATTATTCCCCAGAGAATCAGAATACTGTAAAGCTTTTACAGGCTTGTCAAACTGATTAGCTGTCATTCTTTCCACGTAAACATTTAAACTGTATTTAGTACAGACATGGTAATGACCATTTTCTTTTGTTATTTTATGAAATTATAAATTCACATGACTTGACAAAGGCCACCAGGCCGAAACGTTGTCTATTTATTAAATTCATTGCATCGGAGCCAGAGTGTGCGGTTTCTATTTTTCCTATGGATTCTTGTCCGTCACCAGCACCTCACTGAGATTTCACGGTGTGCATTCTCTCCATTTTTGACAAATGAAATTATAAATTGCCATGTTGACATTGTACAGTACATCATTATGTGTTTCCATGCAGAAAAAGCAGGCATCTGCCAAATACCAGTTGCATCTTGAGGAAGTAAGACTCAATGAACTTCAGGAGCAACAGGTTGTGGAAACTCGCAAGAATCAGGAAGCTGAACTACAACTGCACAGGGTAATGTGATGCATTCATTGTCCATTGAGCATTCAAAGTTGATTTATATGCATATTATACTGTGTGTGTGTGTGTGTGTGTGTGTGTGTGTGTGTGTGTGTGTGTGTGTGTGTGTGTGTGTGTGTGTGTGTGTGTGTGTGTGTGTGTGTGTGCGCGTGCATGCGCGCGTGTGTGTGTGTGCGTGTGCATGTGTGTGCGTGTGTGTGTGTGTGTGTGTGTGCGTGTGCATGTGGTGTGTGTGTGTGTGTGTGTGTGTGTGTGTATGTGTGTGTGTGTGTGTGTGTGTGTGTGTGTGTGTGTGTGTGTGTGTGTGTGTGTGCGTGCGTGCGTGCGTGCGTGTGTGTGTGTGTGTGTGTGTGTGTGTGTGTGTGTGTGTGTGTGTGTGTGTGTGTGTGTGTGTGTGTGTGTGTGTGTGTGTGTACTGTATGTGTGTGTGCATGTGTGCCTGCACATGCAGACCTTTTCGGTACTTCCTTCCTCCAGGATGCCTTTGTGGAGTTCCTGAATGGCTCCTATCTGTTTGATAGCATGTCCACAGTTGATCCAGACACAGATAAACTGCACTGCCTGCATGGAGTGGCTGATCTGCTTCAGACATATCCTTTGTAGTCTTTTATATAAGTATATTATTGATGACATTTCTCCTTGGAAGATTCTATGTATATATCTATGTATCTATCTATGTATCTATCTATCTATCTATCTATCTATCTATCTATCTATCTATCTATCTATCTATCTATCTATCTATCTATCTGTCTGTCTATCTGTCTGTCTGTCTGTCTGTCTGTCTGTCTGTCTGTCTGTCTGTCTATCTGTCTGTCTGTCTGCGATAAGTACAAAGTCATACTGATTGATTCCGAAATTATTTCTTGAGTTCCTTGACCCTGCACTTACATTTGAGCACCAGCTGGTGGAGCTGTGTGTGCAGGTATTTGAAATAGGCCTGTCTGAGCACAAGCTGAGAGAAACAGAGGTGCAAAGCTTCTTGAGTGTTGAAAAGGAGGCAGTGGCAGACAACCAGCAGAGGGCAGCACACATGGTGGCACATTTTGAGCAGCACCGCAGAAAGGTGAGCTGGGAGGATGGTAGGTTTGGTTCTGTCATGATGACATGATCTATCCCTATCAACTTCAAGTTCTAGTGGCTGATTGGTAGTGATTGCATGGTAGGCCTGAATTCAACACAAAATTCTTCAAACTATCAGTCATTGTGGGAGCTTGACCTTATGCAGAAAAAACATACACTGATCTCAACAGCCATACATGCATTCCAGCCAGTCCCAATTAACCACTGCTTTGTGCCACCTCGTTAATTTACAGAGAGTCTACAAATTCATTCTCACAGATTTTTGAGAATAGCCATCATGGAAATGAACAATTCACATACTCACACACACCACATGAAACACACAAACACAACATATGGTATGGCAGCGATCAGTGCAATGTTCTCTCTCCCCTGGTCACAGTGGCTAGCGGAGACGCGACATGTGTCAGACACAGACCTGCTGGACGCCAAGCTCAGGCACTACAGCCAAGAGATCTACCAGCTCTGTGACAGCCTAATGGCCCTGGAGACACAGCTGCTCGTACAGCTGGAGGTAGGTGTGTGTGTGTGTGTGTGTGTGTGTGTGTGTGTGTGTGTGTGTGTGTGTGTGTGTGTGTGTGTGTGTGTGTGTGTGTGTGTGTGTGTGTGTGTGTGTGTGTGTGTGTGTGTGTGTGTGTAAATTAACAATTAGACGAAACTACCACTTTTATTCTGAAAAGTTGACAGTGATGATGAGGATGATCAAGATAGATCCTCTGAAGGTTTGACTAGTTTAATCTTTTACAGGAGGGAATGACACCTTAACATTGTGCATGATATTTTCAGCAATTGTTTGATCTGAAACATGAATGAGATTGGACTCACATGCCACAAACACTGAGATTGTGCTTCATTTAAATGTTTATAGTCCTAATGATTCTGCACATGTTCATTTCAGGACATCATCAAAGACTTTGGGATGAACATCTCGGACATGGTTGGGAACTTCATTGAAACTGTTCAAGGAATATATCCTTTCTTACTGTGAAACGTTGACGCATTCCCAATAACACTGGCTGTTACAGCTCTAACTCACAGGCATGACAAGTAAATGGAAATGTATAAATTGTTTTAATTGTTAACTATAGAATTGCCTAAAATCAGTTTCACCCCCCCCCCCCCCCCCCCCCCCCAAATAGGTGTTTTGAAACACTAGACCGAAACAATACAGATGTCAGTTTTTGCATAATAGTACAGAATGGCACACATGCCATTTGGTGTAAAAATTAGTGATGGTCTGATTAAGAGTTTCCTTGACCCGGCCATACATTTGCCCAGTGTCGGGATCTGGAGAATAGCCACCATGGGAAGCTGAGGGAGATTGCTCTGGCAACTCTGGACAAGGTGGCCAAGAATGAGGAGGAGGACATGACCGATGAAGTGAGAATGGTCAGTGTTTTGCTGTAAATGGACATTTGGTATCCAAGGTTTGGTGTTATCCATTATAGTCAGTGGAGTGTTCCTTGTTATATTTTAGTGCAATGCCTATTTTGATCCACACCTGCTGGATCTTATCTCTCCCCTCTCATTGATGTGAGCCCCTGCCCCAGCCATTTAAACTACAATGTGAATCTATTGTATGTTACCATCGATATTCTGCTCTCTCTGTCTAGCTGTTTACAGACAAAGACCTTGTGATGAATGCAGTGGCATCCTCACATGATACCCACCTGCTGAAGATCAACGACCGAGAGAACCAGTTGGTGACACGCATCAATGCCTGGAAGACGGTCCTCATTAAAGGGGTAAGGAGCTTAAAGTATATCACAACAATCCCCACAAAATTATCCTTTTTACAGGGATAAATATATCCTCTGTGTCTAATAGGTTTGTTATAATTTTGTTATAATTTTCTCTTTCTCTTTGTGGGTTAATAGATCCAAGACAAGGAAATTAAGCGGCACCGCAAGCGCATCTCGGAGATCCACAACTACATGGACTATTTGAGGGAGCAGCTGGATGAGTTGCAGCAGGATGATCAGTGAGGGGCATAGATATGGCTGGGCCTAGGCCCACACACTTCTTGCCAGTCCATTCAATCACAAGACTTTAAAACCTCTGCATCTGTGGCCAACATTACTGATTTTCAGGGCTCATTTTTAAAGGTATAGAGTGATGGTCCTGGTAGCATATGAAACTAGAAGACCTAAGGCATCCATTGGTACCAACCATGCCATGCTAGCTTGCTGGGGAAGAGGCTAAAGAATGCTCCAAAGAATGCTCCAAAGAAGGCTAAACTTTTGCGAGGCGGAGAGAAAAACTGGCATGGCTATTTTCAATGGACTCCCTTGACCGCTCACTTCAAGATATCTGAATGAGAATCAGGTTCTATGTTGTTGTTCTATGGGTAGCCTACTCACTTTATCCTAATCCCATCCGGTTTTGGAATTTATTTTTTCTTTTTTGCATGGAGTATAAATGTGTTATTTTGGCCTATTCTAGACTATTTTAATATTTCTGCACACTGGGATCCCTAATAGTCTTGGAATTGTATAAATTGGGTATGACTTGACATGACTTTACAGCCACAAACAGGATCTAGGGCATTCAGTGGATGTCCTGTATGGCATTCCTAGGTATATTGACACTAAGGGCATTTCTGAGCAATTTCCAGAACAGAAGTGCTCACCACCGGCACCCACCCAATCGCCAAAAAAATGCAATTCTTACAGATACCAAGTTTTTTTTATACCAAATCACAGCATGGATTTTTCTATGATGTTGCTCAAGGTCTTGGCGTCTTAATGTGGTATTTTGGATGGATTTTTGGCCATTTTTGATCAATTATTGACTGGTCAAAAATGGCTAGATCTTGCAACAAAATTGTATCAACCCAAAAATTGCTACTACAATAATTTATGATACATAATTGAGCATGGGGATGGATAGCCATCATATAAATTCCATCATAATATTCTAATCTAAGCCCACACTCTGAAGTTTCAACATTTGAATAGATGCCTAACCAAAACACAATGTTTATTACACATTTATGACTAGAAAACCTTGACACAGTGCTGAGCTGCATCTCAAATTAATCTTCATGGTTCCCAGCTTTCAGATTATGTGCACCACTTCTACGTGACATATACTGTTGACTTGCTAACTTGTAGGGAGGGGTGGGTTACATAACATTTTGTCATGTAAACACTCATTCTAATCACTTTCTTTGGTTGGACTCTCTTGCCTCTTTCTGCAAATGCTTGTGCATTTGACAGTATAAATTAGGCTACATCAATTATGGAATGAATTGTGTGGCCCATCTACTTTCAGGCCCACCTGCAATTTCATTTCTGGCTACTCCAGGCCTTGAAATTAACATTAATCCATTTGCACATTTTTACAACCTATCTGGAAAACTGTATAAAAATACAGTGTGGCTCAAACTACACAAATTCTGGAATTCTGTCTATTCTCATCCAGGTCTAGACCATTGGTTTGTTCCATATTGTCATAGAAATCTTCTGGAAAAATCCATATTCTGCTGCCTGTTTTGTGGGAAATAAAGAACCTTTGATAATCCAACATGGTGCGTGTTGTTGTGAGTTTCTTCCAACTATTAGTTTCCTATCCAAATACATGTGAATGAGTTTTCATTTCTCTGGTGCAGATGTGTCTGCCAAATCTGCTATGATGGAGTGAAATGTCATAATGTGTAAAGTAAACCATCCAATGAGGTTCTTGCTCGCGCTGAGAATTCATTCCCAGCCAATGAAATTGAGGGACGCTGGGTTCGGAAATGCGACGTTGCAATTTTTTTCACTAGCTAGTCTATGGAGGACAGCCTGCAAAAATAGAGCAAAGTTTGGAGCTGGAGGACTCTGTGTGTAGCTGTCAGTAACCTTTCTCTCTGTGTGGCTTGCTCAGTCAGAGGGTTCATGACGGTGGCTGTCGGTGACAGTAACGCCTTAGCGCTCATCATGCCTGTCCGTGTCCGAGCACAGTGCTGCAGTACGACCGCCTCGGCCTGCTCGTCCTCGGCCTCTCTTATCCCCCCTGCCCCGATCAACAGCCAGCAGCCCGGGGTGGCCACCTCCCTGCTCTACAGCGGCTCACAGTTTCGGGGCTATCAGAAGAGCAAAGGGAACTCCTACGACGTGGAGGTCGTTTTGCAGGTAGATTATCGAGCGATGTACATGCGTCCTATTGGATTTTAACGTTAGTTTAATTGGCTGTAAAGCAAAGTCAACACAAACCTAGCTAGCCACAGTTGCTAACTAAGCTAGCTGGCGTTAGCTCATTTAGCTATTTATGGCTGTCATACTACACTGACACGCTGACCTAATTTTGAGGCATGCCACTGGAATGTGTTTGATTAAGTAATCTGGTAGTTTTAACTTGCACCATATTTGATTAAAGTAAACATTTGAATAGGCATAACAACGGCTAGCCAGGGCTTCCCAACCACATTATTTCGTGGAGCTAGCTAAATTATTGGCACTGAGTGTAATGGCCTAGCTTTAGCTTTGACAGCTGTGTCTACTCTACAGACACAAGTTAGGAAGAGAATCTTCAGATAATTAAACACCTGCATCCGTGCATGTAGGGTTGTTTTCTCTGATTCATGCCACCACCAGCCTGGCATTTTTGCCTCATAGAGAATTAGGAGAACCTTTTTTGCACCTGTTTTCTATGGTCCGTTAGCCACCTGAGATCAGTGATTATGTGTCCAACAAATGTATGTTTGTCTTGTGCAGCATGTGACTGTGGAGGACTCCTATTTGTGTGGATACCTGAAGATCAAAGGCCTGACAGAGGTAAGCTTATGAAACTGGGTCAGATGTCTTACAGAGACTGGTCAAACACTGGTCAAAGGCCAGGCATGAATGTGACAAAGATTGACGTTCGTGACGTGTATAAAGGCCACTAGGTCTGGTCTAAAAGAGACCCCCTATAGCTACCGTAAGTGTGGCTACTCTGCACTTGGTGCAGTATGTAACACATTTAAAATGGCAAAGGTCACCAGGTTCTTGTAGTGGCCTTGAGTTTCTTTCAGGCCTTTCAGTTTCTTTCAGCCACGAGACTCCTTAACATACACAAATAGTGTAGTAGCTGTACTGTACCGTACTGTAGCTGCTACCATTATGTATGTCTAATGTTTAATTGTATGTTTTAAACATTTTAAAATGTTTAAGCACGTCTAAAGTATGCACATGACATGTGCACCTATGTGCAGTGAATATGCCACTGTCTCTGACTTGTCTTATCACTCTACTGCCTTATTGCTTGTTGTGTCTCTTGTTGTTTTTGCACTCATATGCCCTGTTATATTTGTACTATGTTGTAAACGGAGTCCACAGCACAAGAATTTCACACGTGATACTTGTACCACGGAGTGACAATAAAAATCTTGAATCTTGAATCTTGAGCCAAGAGAGAAGATGGGTGTTGTACGTACAGTAAAGATGATATTGTATTTGTTGGTCCCACACTGCATCTACTGTTGTGGCTATAGACCTATACTGTTACATCAACATGCTAAATGATGCCTATTCTGCCTGCTGGGTGATTTTGTCTTATCACTTATTTATCATCTATACGACAAGTTGATCAAGCTGTTGAATACACAGACATTCAAGACATGGGAAAAGAGCTACTAAATTTGTCATAGGGGTGGTACCCCTCGTATTGTAATCTGTTCCATTGTTGCATAATTCACAGCCTAGCTGTATGTAAGATCAGACAGGAGGTAATTGGTGGAATGCTGTGCCAGGTTGTTTGAAAATCCAAAGCATCCTTATGTTACATGCACCTCACAGTGATGAATTGACGGAACAGTGGCCTTTAAAAACTAATATCAGTCAATATCACAAATAAAGTACTCTATCATCTAATCTATGTAAATGTGCACTTGGAAACAACATGCAACTCCAGACAGTTGTCATTTCCACTCATTTATTTCTCCCTTTCTCATTTGTGTTCCCCTTTACAGGAGTACCCCACTCTCACAACATTCTTTGCTGGCGAAATTATTAGTCGAAAGAGGCCTTTTTTAACTCGGAAGTGGGACGCAGATGAGGATGTGGACAGGAAGCACTGGGTATGTGCCGCCGCCACGCAACTTCATTCTGTTATCACGCTCCACTGTAGTTGTAGTCCCGTTGTGGTCTCCGTAGTTCTTGTTATCTTACCAGTATTGTATGGACTCTTAACAGGGCAAGTTTCAGCCTTTTTGCAAATATGCCAAAAGCTTCAACTCGGATGACTTTGACTACGAGGCACTGAACAACAGTGATTACGTCTTCATGAGATGGAAGGTTAGTGTATTATTCTGCTTTGACCCCCCCCCCCCCCACCACCACGTCTTTTTCCTGATGTTAATGTTGAACTCTAACACTCACCTTCTACATTATGTGCCCTTAAGGAACAGTTTCTGGTCCCAGACCACACCATCAAAGACATCAGTGGCGCCTCCTTCGCCGGCTTCTACTACATCTGCTTCCAGAAATCCACAGCCACCATTGAGGGCTACTACTACCATCGCAGCTCTGAATGGTAACTACCACCAGTGTTTGTTGTTCACCACAATACAAAGTATAGATGATGTGTGAGAGCTGAAAAATGTCTGTGTTGTCTTAATGCGCTAAATGATTTAAAAATATAATTTGTCACTTAGTACATGGTTTTGGGTTCTGATTTCTCACTCATCACTTCTGCAGGTACCAGTCTCTAAACCTCAACCATGTTCGAGAACACAGTATGCCCATTTATGAATTCCGGTGACAAACATGCAGGAATAATTGGCGGAGGACGGGACAGTTGGCACTGCCCTACGGACAAATGGGATGGGAGAGATGGATGGCCGGTTAATGCCAAGAGTGGAGTTTACCCGCTTTTCCTTACCGAGGCGAAATAAATGTGGGCAAACGGCCTTCAGATGGACTGAAGGGAAGATGGAACACAGAGAAGGGGATACAATGGGACACAGAGTGGAAACGAAAGAAAGACAAAGATCAGTGACTGATGAACAATTCTCATGGTTATCCCTTAACTGGTGTTTTCCTGGAACGGAGTTTGCAATTTTCCTTTGTCATTTTTTTTAACCTGTTTCTCAGATTTATTTAATTTTTATGCTTCCTGATTTCCTCCTGATGATTGGAAATCAAAATAATTTTCCTCTTTCCCTTAACAGAGACGCCAAACCTAGATTATCTTTGCCTTTCAGTTGAGAGTTGCTTTAGGTCTAAGAGTATAATAGGTATAAAGGTATAATAAGAGTTTTCTGTTCAGTAAAGCTTAATTTATATTTGTCTTATATTTTAAATATATCTTTGCAAGATGGGAGTCCCATAGAGATTGTTGGATGATGACTGGGGTGGGTCTTGCCAAAAGGTTGCAACAGAAGCAATGATCAGCAGTGACCTACTTTTTATGCAAGGTGTGTAAGACATGGCCTATTGATCAGGGATGGTCTGCAATCATGGCAATAGATGTTTGATGATTGATTTGGCTGAATGTGATGGAGCTGGAAGTGGCTGAATGCAACAAGGGACAACCTAAACCATGGGGTTTTCAACTGGTGGTCCGTGGCCCCCTGGTGGTCCGTGAAGGCATAGCAGACTATTCAATAAGTCTCTAGGTGACCCTAAATAGTCGATGATTCGTTTGAAGGAGCCTGATTCGACTGCCAATCTGAGTCGAATAGTCGCAGAATGTGGTTATGAAACAAGGATCATTCCATTCCGGCTATATGGGAGTGCTGAATGTCTGATTTTGCATAGAATTGCTTGGTTTCTCCCAATAGATCATGATATATATATATATATATATAGCTTATTTTGGTATAAGTATCAGTCGATTAATACCGTAAAACCAAGTCCCAATTCAACAAATCAAACAACCTCATGCCAATGGAGTTTCTGATTGTCAGATAGTCTGATTAAAAAAATTAAAAGAATAGTTGAATATTCGTATTGAACAGCCACATCCGATTCGACAGAATTCTGAGTTGGTACCCTACAGCCCAAGTAGTTCCCATATAATCTCAACCCCTTTCCTCACACCAGTGGTCCTTCGGTTGCTTCTTAATCAAAATGGCGGTCCCTGGGTCACCATCAGTTGAAAATCCCTGAACCTATTGATTCTTCTCAGATAGTACTTTGGCCTGCAATGAGCCTGATCTTGTCAGAGTGATTTTGGAGGTTGCTATAAGTAACCATTAACCAATCATGTCCAAGCTGCTGCTTTTTCCCAAATCCTCTATATGCGGTCGTCCTAACAACACAGGACTGTGAATGGCTGACAAATCTTTTCTATGCAAGCAGAAGCTCACCGCTAGCTAGTGTTTCCAGCACCACCTAACTTCATTTTATTTCCAGATTACTTTTTAAAAGTGTTAAGAGTGTGAGTGACCTCACACACACCGCCACCAGAGTGTATTAATAGAGAGTTTGTGAAAATGCAGAGACAGAAGAAAGAGATTTAGTGAATTGCAGTGGACCAGCATTTGAAGCTCTGATGTGACAGTACTTTGAAACTTTCACTCACAAGAGGTGTTTAGAAACACTAAACCAGAACATTACGGATGTGTGTGCCCTATGCAGAAGGCCACACCAGTTTGGGCCCTAAAGTAGTGATTGGAAAGGACATTGGATGCAACACAAATGTAATGTGTAGAATGTACATTAACACATTTCCCTCTGCTCTACATGTTTATCTTGATATGGACTTGGTATCAGCAGTACTGCTATATGCCCTGGGTAGTTTAAAGCTGTGTGTTAAAGTGAATCTCCATCCCTTTGATTCTATTGACAGGTTTAGAAGCAGTTGAATGTGATGGACTTACAACTATTGTCACTGCGTTTTTCTCATCACTCCCAAACAAAGGCACAACAGTTGAAATTTACACGTGGAGCTTCACAAAACATTTTGTCTTCTGTACATTAGTTTCCTCAAGTGGAGAAAAACTTGTAAAAAATACATCCTGTGGTGTGTGTGTGCGTGCGTGCGTGTGTGTGTGTGTGAGAAAAGAAGCGTCCAGTGCAACAGGGTGGCACAAAAAAAAGAAAACCTCCTTTGATGCTTTAGGAAAAACCTGCTGCCTTAAAAAAAATGTTTGTACAAAGCACGTGACTGAGTTGGTGACATTTTATTTCAGAGAAGTTTGATATTCGCATGTGTGGAAGCATTTTGGTGTGTATTTTGAGAGGGACAGTGCAAGAAAGAGGACAGTCACAGCACACTACAACAGCCCCAAAGGATTCTCCAAGCGTCTCTGGGAAGGGTTGCTAACAGTCTGCTAGAGAGAGTGCATGTACTTAGCCTACCTCAGTGGTCAGTCTTTGTCACTTATGACAGTATGAATAGAAACGTTCAGCTGGCTTCGTGGGTAGCCTACAGCATGGCAAGTGGAATTGATGGGTTATGGTTGTGGGATAATGTGGCACTAGAATTATTTGTTCTTATTTTTTTTTACCCACAAACAGCATCTGGATTGCAGATGTTACAATCTGAATGACTTCTAATGACTTTATTAATCATACAACAGAAAGAATATGAAAAAAAAGTGCAATGTGTAAGAAATTTTATGTGGGTGTGTGTCAAAAAAATCTTGACTGGATATACCATTTATAAATGTCAGTTGAAAGTCGATGATGTATGATAAATCTGCTACGAGTGTGTTCAGTAATGAGGAATAAAGAGTGAACTATTGTTTCATATACATTCTTGCACTCTTGAGTTTTATAAGTGGCTTCGCGCTATAGGCTACAAAGATATACAGTGTTGTGTCATTTACCACCACTTTTTGAAAATATAGACACACACTTGCACCAATAAATGTTAACTAACAAATGAGAATGCTTTAAGAAAGGTTTATTTGCACAATGAGAAAACATACAATGCAAGAAGCAGCAAATTGTCCAAAAAGAAAAGTAACATTATTCCTTCAGTTGTTTTTACTTTGTCATATTTTAGGGCAGTGATATCAGGTATTGTTATTGCTGGGCTGACACAGTAGATGTGACATTGGCATTGTTGCATCGTGGTGTTGCAGCTGTGGGTGTGATGCATATGGATGACTACTTGTGTGGTCGATGTGAGGTGTGAATCTCATCTCACGCTCTGCACAAGAGTTAAAAGGAGCATCATGTTCTCTGTGTGAATTAATGGCACTCTTGGTGTGGGTGTATCTTTTCATTTGAGAGAAACCACACAGTGTTACCCTGCTAAACCATCCGGTCACGTGACACATTTGTGTTAACAGAATCAAATGTGAGTTCACTGATCTGGATGGTTTTAACCAGGCTAACATAATGTTAGAAGTCAATCACTTTTTCGCAGACCCAGTATTTCCGAGCGTCACAAGGGGCATCATTCCAGTTGTTTAGTTCTTGAGGCCAAGGTGTGTCAACACAGTCCTCGTTTGCAGTTTTGCTAGATTCACTGGGCTCACCTTTGTGCCAGAACCTGTTAGAAAAAAGTAGCTAACTGTACTTGATGGAAAATAAGATGCACAATGCATTATCAGGGCAACGTGATGACTGTTAAATAGGACTGAAGAATGGATGTCTTACCCTGTGCTGTTCAGAAGTACAGTACCATCCACCCATTTCCAGACTCCCTCCTCAACTCTGTCACTCAAACCAATCCAAATGACCTTGTTCAAGGAATTGATGAATATCTGTGGAATTGTTAAAAAGACAAAATACATCAACACACACTTGTGAAGCACTCAAACAAAGTATGGAATGTCTGACCATTTTAATCAAATTAAATGGACAGTAAAACGATTTTTACAATCAAATAGCAACTCCGGGGGGGGGGGGGTGTGCTCCTCTCTGTAGACAGTCCAGCCTGCTTTCCTCCCACTTCAATTCCCCAGTAGAGATGTAGTAAAAACTGTTGCTGAATGATCTACATCCAGTCTCACAGAAACGGTCTGCAAGAGGAGAGCATCTTAAGAGCAGCAAACAAAAGTACACAAACGTACATGTACATGTACATTATATGCAAACACAGACAGAGAGAGAGAGAGAGAGAGAGAGATGGAGAGAGAGAGAGAGAGAGAGAAGGCAGAATAAGATAGACAGACTCACTGAGATCAAATACAATCTTGTTGAGGGTCTGCACTTTGCTTCTGTCTGTGGATGTGAAGTTACACATTGAGAGCCTCTCTTCTAATCTGCCATCAGCGTTTGTATCTGCACAGGAAATAAAAAAAACAGTGGTAAACTTTAAGTAGAAACAAATACATAGAATGGATGCTGAAGAGTGCAAATCTCTGGTGTGATAGAGGAAGTGAATGCCTCACAGTGGATAAAGTTGTATATGATAGAAACATGATCATCCAGAGCATAGATAGTAGTATAGAAAATACTGTTGCTGAATGATCTACATCCAGTCTCACACAAACGGTCTGCAAGAGCAGAGGATCTAAGAGCAGCAAACAATAGCATGAATGCATTATGCACACAAATGTACAGTACATGTACATTCATAAATGCACACACACACACACACACACACACACACACACACACACACACACACACACACATACACACACACACACACACACACACACACACACACACACACACACACACACACACACACTCTCTCACACACACACACACACACACACACACACACACACACACACACACACACACACACACACACACACACACAGAAGGTAGAATAAGATAGACTCACTGTTATTGTCTTCTTGAGGGTCAGTCTTGTTGTTGAGGGTCTTTTTGCCTCTGTCTGTGGATGTGCAGTTTGGGACCTTCTCTATTGATCTGCCAGTGAAGTTAGACATTGAGGGCCTCTCTCCTAATCTGCCATTAGCTTTTTCATCTGCACAGGAAATCAAAAACAGTGGTAGAATTTAGGTAGAAACAAATGCCCAAAATGGATGCTGAATCTCTTGTGCCATAGAGGAAGTGAATGCCTCACAGTAGAGCACAACGCCTATAAGAGCAGCCAGTAGGAGAAAACACATCAGCAGCAGACACACTGTAGTCACCCTGCAGGTCTTCTTCACTGGCTGGATAACATCACCTGTAAGAAGACAGGCCGGCCATGTTTTAGTAACACAAGCACCAGAGGGACTGTTACACAGCTACTAGTATTCCTGTTCATTGTGCAACATGACTTGTGATTTTGCTGTGTGTGTGTGTGTGTGTGTGTGTGTGTGTGTGTGTGTGTGTGTGTGTGTGTGTGTGTGTGTGTGTGTGTGTGTGTGTGTGTGTGTGTGTGTGTGTGTGTGTGTGTGTGTGTGTGTGTGTGTGTGTGACTCACCTAGCTGCTGATCTGGTGTGTTCTGCGTATTTGATCTGGGGTCACGACCCCCATAGTTGTCTGCACTTTCATAGATGTCCACTATTCTCTCCTCCACCTCGTCGCTCCAGCTGTGATGGAGGTCCTCTCTTCCCTCTCTCGTAGACGCTCCTCTATTTCCAGTGGATCTTCATTGTCGTAGATGTGATCACACTCAGACATCTCCATCTTCTGTCTCAATCATCAGATACTTGATATATCCAGACCTATTTTCAGTTTGCTGCTCTTTTCTTCATACTAAACTACAAAGTAAGTCATTTTATGTCCAAATAAAGCCTAGCATTTCCTTGCTCCATTCAGTTAGTATCATGCGTCTCTGTGCAGCAGATACTATATGACAGTTTCAACTTGCTTCCTCTCCTCACTTCTCTAGAAGTGATTATTTTTTCTTTTTCTACTTTTACTTGGGTGGCCTAGGAGGACTGACCTAACCCTTCACCCAGGAAGCTGTGGTTCAGTTTTTCTTCAATCTCTAGATGCATTTCCTGAAACTCTAACGCCATTCTCTAACAGTGCATCAAAACCCCACACCATTAACAACACAATGGGCCACTACACTATTTCTCATTATTCACACAAAATGCAAAACACTAAACACAATTGTCTTAATAGATGCAATTCTCATTGGGCTATGACGTGCCAGCCAAAACAGATTTTTCTCAATCAGCCATGTACCTTTCAGTCTCATATTGACATTGGGTAAATCATCACATGCTAAATATTATGTGAGCATTGTGCTTGTACAACAGAGAAGGCCAGCATGATGGATGGCTGATTGGAGTGAGTAACTTCAGCCCCATAACCAGTTATTGTTATGATGCAATGAATGCTGGTTGTGAGGACATCACAGTTGAGGACTGCTGAGGGTGGCTGTGACATGGCAGGTCTTTCCCTCTGTGCCTTGAAAGGCAAGACAGGTGTGATGTTGATGAAGTGCTGTGGTCTAACAGGGAGGACAGACTGGATGCCCAATGAGACTGACCGATGAAAACTGTAAACATGGTTTTTGGTTTCGTTTTTTTCTCTGTCTCTTGAGTTACACTATCCACCACAACAATGTGTAAGGACTGAGGAGATGTACATTATGGACACATATGAATAAGATGTGTACAGATATGTGTGTATGATTTGTACACAGTAAAGAAACAAAATCCAAATTTGATCACCAAAAAAAACTGTCTGTCCATTTTGGGTGCTAATACTTTGAATTTTGAATGTCAGGGAATACGCAATGAGCAGCTTTAGCCTACATTAGTGCAGCAAACGAATCACGCAAGTGACTGAGTTGGTGACATTTTATTTCAGAGAAGTTTGATATTCGCATGTGTGGAAGCATTTTGGTGTGTATTTTGAGAGGGACAGTGCAAGAAAGAGTCAAGTCAAGTCAAGTCAAGTTTATTTGTATAGCACATTTCATACACAGAGGCAATTCAAAGTGCTTCACATAAAATGGTTGACAGGAAAATAAAAGAAAAGAAGAGAATAAAATGGACATTTAAAAGCATCACAACAAAACTTTAAAAAAGAGTATAAAAAGTGCATTAAGCAACAGGCGCAGCAGTTGCAGAAAGAGCAAAAAACTTATAGAGGACTCATTGGGTTTGCATAGTACTGTCAGCAGTTAAAAGCGACGGTAAACATAAAAGTCTTTAGTCTATTTTTAAAAGTAAGTAAGGTTGGGGCAGATGAGGTCTTCAGGCAATTTGTTCCAGCTAGCAGAAGCATAGTGGGTAAATGCAGCCTTCCCATGATTTGATTTGATCCTAGGGACAGTTAATAAGCTGGACCCTGTTGACCTAAGAGTTCTAGATGGCTCGTAGCGTGGGAGCAATTCAGCTATGTATTTTGGGCCTAGGCCATTAAGTGATTTATAGACTAATAACAGTATTTTAAAATCTATTCTATGACACACTGGCAACCAGTGTAAGGACTTCAGAACTGGAGTGATATGATCAGCCAGAGGACAGTCACAGCACACTACAACAGCCCCAAAGGATTCTCCAATCGTCTCTGGGAAGGGTTGCTAACAGTCTGCTATATATATATATATATATATATATATATATATATATATATATATATATATATATATATATATATATATATATATATATATATATATATATGTATATATATATAGTACATACATAGTACATACATACATACATACATACATACATACTGAGCAGGGTCGTGAAAACGGCATCGAAGATCATCGGTAAGGATTTGCCGAGAATATGCGATATATAATGACCGCATATTGAAGCTAGGACTGAAGATAATAAGGGACCCCTCCCATCCAGCCAATGCTCTCTTTGCCCCCCTTCCTTCGGGAAGAAGGGTACGCAGCATCAAATGCCGAACCACTCGTCTGCGTAACAGCTCGTACCCTGAAGCAGTGAGGGCCCTTAACTCCTCCTCAGTTCAGTTCACGACCCCAATTTAATTTGACCCCCTAGTCTTTTAATGCACCAGACACTTTAATGCATCATACACCTTTTTTATTGCACTAGCCGCCTGTGCCTACTCTGCACTGTACACTGTATTGCATACTGTTTTGCACTCTACAGTTATTCTTGATTGCATGTTCCACTACTTTTTATATGTTGCAACAGATGTGTAGTTGTATTGTCTGTCTTTCATAGTCTGTCACTGTGATTGTTCTGTCTGTTTGAGCATATGCCAAGACAAATTCCAATCAATTTTAATTGATATGGCAATAAACTATTGAATCTGAATCTGAATCTGATACATACATGTACATACAGTACATATATATACATATATACATACCTACATACATACATACATACATACATACATACACACACACACACACACACACACACACACACACACACACACACACACACACACACACACACACACACACACACACACACACACACACACACACACTTGCACCAATAAATGTTAACTAACAAATAAGAATGCTTTAAGAAAGGTTTATTTGCACAATGAGAATACATACAATGCAAGAAGAAACAAATTGTCCAAAAAGAAGAAAGTAACATTATTTCTTCAGTTGTTTCTACTTTGTCATATTTTAGGGCAGTGATATGACATTGGCATTGTTGCATTGTGGTGTTGCAGCTGTGGGTTTGATGCATATGGATGAGTACTTGTGCGGTCGACGTGTGTTTTATGCTGAGTATGGGCTATTGCAGGGATAATCAACTTGCTTTGTCCGGGGGCCACTTTTGCAAAATTACAGGAGGCCAAGGGCCAGTTAATAAACAAACATTAATATTAATTTTTTCTGTAATGGATTGTAGGTTTTGGGGGGACGTCAGCCAGAGTTTAGTTTCATAATCTTGTGCACACAGGATAGTTAGTTCCTTAGGTTAAGTTAAGTACATATACTTTAAATGCCTGGGCAGCGAGCAGATGGCCATATTTGACAATTTAGCTGGAACTCAGTCAAACTTTATTTAACATTAGTTTTCATTGTGAATTAGAAAATGGTCGGGGGGCCACTCTGCACCCTATCGTGGGCCGCATCTGGCCCCCAGGCCGCAAGTTGAGTATCACTGGACTATTGTCCACCCTGTAGTAGCCTCACACTATAATTATCTGACCTCATCATAGGTTACTGATCCTTCATTAGTACATTGCCTGTGCATGTGTTCTAGTCTCCCATCTGAAGTAAATGAAGCCTTCTGCTTCTGCTGCACAGGCAGAGGTGTGAATTTAATCTCACACTCTGCATTTGCAAAGCGTGAGTTCAATGTTGCTGCCAGTCATTGACATATCCCAGGCCCTGTTAATCCATCAAAAAAATAATTTTGCATTCATGGGATGGAAAATAATTCACCTTTTGTGCCTTTATAATGACATTAACCCCTTAAATGCCAATTTAAAGGGCCTAAAATTCTGAGTAGGACTACAATGGCTGGGTTTCCCAAAAGCTTCTTTGCGCTAAGAAGCTAATTCAACCCTTCTTAAGGCCCCCTTAAGAAGCAAACGCGTTTCCCAATTGCTTCTTTACGAAGGCATGCGTTTCCCAAAAGCTTCTTAGCGCTAAGAAGCTTCTTTGACCCTTCTTAAGGCTCCCGTAAGAAGCCAACGAAGCCAACGCGTTTCCCGATTGCTTCTTAGCCTAAAATTATCTTCCAATTATCCTCCGTTAAGAAGGCTGCGTTTCCCAAAAGCTTCTTAGCGCTAAGATGATCTTTCGTTAAGAAGGTTTTGTAGGGTCTGGAGCCTTCTTAACACCTTCTTAATGACAAAACACTGGCAGATCCAGCCGCATCAGGCAAAAGGAGATACTTGTGTCCACTGTTCCTCTTGTGTTTTTCCCTTTTTCCTTTCTTTCATGCACCCTTTAGTGTTTAAAATTGGGGAACACTTGAAAATCTCCCCTGTATGTATGGTTACTTGTGTTTTAAATGTTTTACCGTAGGCTATATTTATCTAATCAGAATGGATTCCTTTTATAATGTTGTGGATTTATATAGCACCTTTCACAGAACCCAAGGTCGCTTAAATTCTGTAGTGTTTCTCTGTTTTGTTGTATGCTGTGTATATAAAGCAATTTGAACTGCAGTCCATGTCTGAAATAAATAATGTTTAATAAAGTTTAACATGACCATGATTAGGTGTTAACAGTGTTTCTCAACCACTGAGTCGTGGCCCACTGCTGGGCTCAGAGTGCCATCAAGTGAGCCGCTCCAGTTAAGATGCTTCTTAAGAGCCTTCTATTTTTTTTATTTTTCTCGACTGTTAAGAAGGCGTTTGGGAAACACTTCTTTGGAGCCTTCTTAACTCCTTAAGAAGCTTCTTAACTCCTTAAGAAGCTTCTTAACTCTTAAGAAGCTTCTTTGTTGGGAAACTCAGCCAATGTTGCTCCCATGTTGAGAGGTAAGCCTACTAATAAAGAAAAATATTTGTTTTAACGACACATTATACTGTACACTAATGATAGATTATGTCCTTGGGTGAACAAGGTGCAATGTCCATTAGGAAGGCACAAAAATACTGTTGTGGAGGAAAAATCAACAACGTGGCGCAAGAAAGCTCAGCAAGCCAAAAGTATAACAATAAAGAGAAAAAGGAGCTTCTTGGATATTTGGAGCAAGATTTAATCACAAAGTAAAGCTACATGTGTACTGTGAGAGTTAACAAACAATACATCTTCAAGTCGTCAGGCTGTATTCACCTTATGTAGCCCCGCCCACTTGACCCAGTTGTGTTATGACTTCCTGTTCAAAACTCTGTTTTACCTGGTCACTAGTACTGTACTGTCACAGGAAGTGTCAACACAATAGGAAGTAACTGGCTGACCCCTGTTTTGGAAAACATAAGGTGAATAGTCCCGTCATACCATCCTCTAGCCACCATTGCAACCAAAAAAGATTTCTTTCCCCCACTGAATCATCAGAGTCACTCAAATCCATCCATCTCCTTTTCTTATTCTTGCCACCAAGACCTCTCATCATGAGAGACATGGACATGTCTCTGGAAATCTTTCTCCTTTGACCTGCCCTGCTCAGTGGCTCCCTCCTGTCTCCGCTTCTTACTTTTTTCCAGTCTGGGCTGCATAAAAGGCATACGTGGCATAGGTGAGGTGACATGGCACACGTCAAAGGATAGAGTTGTATATGATAGAAACATGATCATCCAGAGCATAGATAGTAGTAGAGAAAATACTGTTGCTGAATGATCTACATCCAGTCTCACACAAACGGTCTGCAAGAGCAGAGGATCTAAGAGCAGCAAACAATAGCATGAATGCATTATGCACACAAATGTACAGTACATGTACATTCATAAATGCACACACACACACACACACACACACACACACACACACACACACACACACACACACACACACACTCTCTCTCTCTCTCACACACACACACACACACACACACACACACACACACACACACACACACACACACACACACACACACACACAGAAGGTAGAATAAGATAGACTCACTGTTATTGTCTTCTTGAGGGTCAGTCTTGTTGTTGAGGGTCTTTTTGCCTCTGTCTGTGGATGTGCAGTTACAAATTGGTTCCTTCTCTATTGATCTGCCAGTGAAGTTAGACATTGAGGGCCTCTCTCCTAATCTGCCATTAGCTTTTTCATCTGCACAGGAAATCAAAAACAGTGGTAGAATTTAGGTAGAAACAAACGCCCAAAATGGATGCTGAATCTCTTGTGCCATAGAGGAAGTGAATGCCTCACAGTAGAGCACAACGCCTATAAGAGCAGCCAGTAGGAGAAGACACATCAGCAGCAGACACACTGTAGTCACCCTGCAGGTCTTCTTCACTGGCTGGATAACATCACCTGTAAGAAGACAGGCCGGCCATGTTTTAGTAACACAAGCACCAGAGGGACTGTTACACAGCTACTGAATATATTGCTGTTCACTGCACAACATGACTTGTGATTTTGCTGTGTGTGTGTGTGTGTGTGTGTGTGTGTGTGTGTGTGTGTGCGTGTGTGTGTGTGTGTGTGTGTGTGTGTGTGTGTGTGTGTGTGTGTGTGTGTGTGTGTGTGTGTGTGTGTGTGTGTGTGTCTGTGCGTGCGTGCGTGCGTGCGTGTGTGTGTGTGTGTGTGTGTGTGCGTGTGTGTTACTCACCTAGCTGTTGATCTGGTGTGTTCTGCGTATTTGATCTGGGGTCACGACCCCCATAGTTGTCTAAACTTTCATAGATGTCCACTATCCTCTCCTCCACCTCGTCGTTCCCTCCAGCTGTGATGAAGGTCCTCTCTTCCCTCTCTCGTAGACGCTCCTCTCTTTCCAGTGGATCTTCGTTGTCGTAGATGTGAACACACTCAGACATCTCCATCTTCTGTCTCAATCAATTTTATGTCCAAATAAAGCCTTGCATTTCCTTGCTCCATTCAATTAGTATCATGCGTCTCTGTGCAGCAGATACTATATGACAGTTTCAACTTGCTTCCTCTCCTCACTTCTCTGAAGTAAATCTTCCTTTCTTTTTTACTTCTACCTGGGTGCTGGGACTGGCCGAACCCAATCACCCAGCTCGCAGGAAGCTGTGGTTCAGTTTTTCTTCAATCTCTGAGATGCATTTCCTGAAACTCTAACCTCATCCTCTAAACAGTGCATCAAAACCCCACACCATTAACACAATGGCCACTACACAATTTAATTTCTCATTATTCATACAAAATGCAAAACACAATTGTCATAATAGATGCAATTCTCTTCTGACATGCCAGTCAAAATATATTTTTCTCAATCAGCTATGGCCTAGGCCTTTCGGTCACATATTGACACAGTTGTTCATTGGGTAAATCATCAAATGCAAAATATTATGTGAGCATTGTGCTTGTGCAAAGAGAAGGCCAGCATGATGGATGATGATTGGAATGAGTAACTTCAGCCCCATAACCAGTTATTGTTATGATGCAAATTACCCCTTTCCTCACACCAGTGTCCTTGGGTTGCTTCAAAATGGCAGTCCCTGGGTCACCATCAGTTGAAAACCCCTGAACCTATTGATTCTACATTCTTCTCAGATAGTACTTTGGCCTGCAATGAGCCTGATCTTGTCAGAGTGATTTTGGGGGTTGCTATAAGTAACCATTAACCAATCATGTCCAAGCTGCTGCTTTTTCCCAAATCCTCTATATGCGGTCGTCCCAACAACACAGGACTGTGAATGGCTGACAAATCTTTTCTATGCAAGCAGAAGCTCACCGCTAGCTAGTGTTTCCAGCACCACCTAACGTCATTTTATTTCCAGATGACTTTTTAAAAGTGTTAAGAGTGTGAGTGACCTCACACACACCGCCACCAGAGTGCAGAGAGTTTGTGAAAATGCAGAGACAGAAGAAAGAGATTTGGTGAATTGCAGTGGACCAGCATTTGAAGCTCTGATATGTGACAGTACTTTGAAACTTTCACTCACAAGAGGTGTTTAGAAACACTAAACCAGAACATTACGGATGTCTGTGTGCCCTATGCAGAAGGCCACACCAGTTTGGGCCCTAAAGTAGTGATTGGAAAGGACATTGGATGCAACACAAAAATGTAATGTGTAGAATGTACATTAACAAATTTCCCTCTGCTCTACATGTTTATCTTGATATGGACTTGGTATCAGCAATACTGCTATGCGCCCTGGGTAGTTTAAAGCTGTGTGTTTAGAAGCAGTTGAATGTGACGGACTTACAACTATTGTCACTGCATTGTCACTGCATGGAAGGTGCTTAACGACACCAAGAAGATCTGGACCTCAAATTTATCCCGGGGGCTCAAGAAAAGGATCTTTGTCGCTACCATAGAGACCATACTGCTCTATGGGTGCGAGACATGGACCCTTTCCAAGGCCACATCAAGATCTATAGACGGATGCTACACGCGGATGCTGCGAATGGCATTTAACATCTGCTGGTCACAGCACATCACAAATAAGCAACTCTATGATGACTTACCATCCCTCACCAGTAAAATAAGAGACAGGCGACTACAGCTAGCTGGCCACTGCGCGAGACACCCCGAGCTGCCTGCTAGCCAAGTCATTCTGTGGGAACCAACTCATGGAAGGATGAACCCAGGAAGACCAATTAAGACCATGGTCAACACCCTAAAAGAGGACTGCGGAGCTGTAACAACTGGGGAGCTACGCTCCCTGATGGAAGCACGAGACGTGTGGAAGATCCGACATCGTGCCCGACGGCGGCCATCCCGGGCTGAGTCGATGCAGTGAGTGAGTGAGTGAGTCACTGCATTTTTCTCATCACTCCCAAACAAAGGCACAACAGTTGAAATTTACACCTTACAGCTTCACAAAACATGTTGTCTTCTGTACATTACTGTTTCCTCAAGTGTGTGTGTGTGTGTGTGTGTGTGTGTGTGTGTGTGTGTGTGTGTGTGCGTGTGCGTGTGCGTGTGCGTGTGCGTGTGTGTGTGTGTGTCACGTGACAAGTGACTGAGTTGGTGACCTTTTATTTCAGAGAAGATGATATTAGCATGTGTGGAAGCATTTTGGTGGGTTTTTGAGAGGGACGGTGCAAGAATCCCTCTACGCTACGATCCCTCATTAGTACATTGCCTGTAATGGCATGTGTTCTAGTCTCCCATCTGACATAAATGAAACCTGCTTCCGCTGCACAGGCATATGAGTTTCATATCACACTCTGCATTTGCAAAGCGCGACTTGAAAATGGACAGCTAGACATCTGTACCTACCACAACCCCCACCCCCTCCTACTATAGCGTCATATAGGGGCTTTTATCCAAAGTGCTTTACAATCAGTAGGTACATTCACCCTTTCATACACCGATGGCGTCAGGCTACCACGCAGGGTGCTGGCACACCATCAGGAGCAATTTGGGGTTCAGTATCTTGCCCAAGGACACTTCAACACGCAGACTGGAGGAGACGGGAATCGAACCACCGACCTCTTTTATCCAAAGCGATTAGTGGACGACCCGCTCTACCTCCTGAGCTACAGCCGCGCCTATGTTATATAGTTATATATGTTATATAACCCGCCCCGGGTTATATAGGAGGTTAGCTTCACCTGGGGAGGCGTGGCTGTGAAGGCCTGATTGATTGCGTGGTCCTGCTCCCGAAACTCGCTTAATAAGCTTGCACAAATGTACAGTACATGTACATTCATAATGCACACACTGTTTATGATGACTAGCTCTGCTCCTCTCTGTATAGAGTCCTGCCTGCTGTCCTCCCAGTTCTTTTGATCAGTGGAAATGTAATAAACTAGGATTGATCTGGTGTGTTCTCCCTATTTGATCTGGTATCACCCTCATAGTTGTCTGCACTTTCATAGATGTCCACTATCCTCTCCTCCACCTCGTCGCTCCCTCCAGCTGTGATGAAGGCCCTCTCTTCCCTCTCTCGTAGACGCTCCTCTCTTTCCACAGGATCTTCGTTGGCGTAGACACAATCAGACATCTCCATTTTCTGTCTCAATCTTCAGATACTTGATATATCCAGACTTGTTTTCAGTTTGCCGCACTTTTCTTCATAGTAAACTACAAAGTAAGTCATTTTCTGTGAACTATGTCCAAATAAAGCCTCACATTTCCCTGATCCATTCAGTTAGTATCATCAGTGCATATATGCAGTGCATATAGTGATACTATGATATATATAGTGATACTATATGATAGTTTCTCCTTGCTTCCTCTCCTCACTGCTCTAGAAGTGATTCTTTTTTCTTTTGTTACTTTAACTTTTTTGGCCTTGGTGCTGTGACTGACCCAACCCACTCACCCAGCTCACATGAAGCTGTGGTTCAGGGTTTTCTTCAATCGCTAATAGATGCATTTCCTGAAACTCTAGCATCATTCTCTAAACAGTGCATCAAAACCACCACAATGGCCACTACACAATTTAGTTTCTCATTATTCACACAAAATGCAAAACACTAAACACAATTGTCTGAATAGATGCAATTCTCATTGGGCTATGACATGGCAGCCAAAACAGATTTTTCTCAATCAGCCATGTACCTTTCAGTCTCATATTGACACAGTTGTTCATTGGGTAAATCACCACATGCAAAATACTATGTGAGCATTGTGCTTGTACAACAGAGAAGGCCAGCATGATGGATGGCTGATTGGAGTAACTTCAGCCCCATAACCAGTTATTGTTATGATGCAATGAATGCTGGTTGTGAGGACATCACAGTTGAGGACTGCTGAGGATGGCTGTGACACTGAAGGTCTTTCCCTCTGTGCCCTGAAAGGCAAGACAGGTGTGATGTTGATGAAGTGCTGTGGCCTAACAGGGAGGACAGACTGGATGCCCAATGAGACTGACAGATGAAAACTGTAAACATGGTTTTTGGTTTAGTTTACTCTTTCTCTCTTGAGTTACAATATCCACCACAACAATGTCTAAGGATATGTATATGGACACATATGTGTGTGTGCGTGTGTGTGTGTGTGTGTGTGTGTGTGTGTGTGTGTGTGTGTGTGTGTGTGTGTAGGTGTAGGTGTGTGTGTGTGTGTGTGTGTGTGTGTGTGTGTGTGTGTGTGTGTGTGTGTGTGTGTGTGTGTGTGTGTGTGTGTGTGTGTGTGTGTGCCTGCGTGTGTGCGTCGTGCATGTGTGTCTGAGGAAAGAAAAGAGGGTCCCTACATACATACATACATACATACATACCTACATACTGTACATACATACATACATACATACATACATACATACATACATACATATATATACATACATACCTACATACATACATACATACATACATACATACATACACACATACATAGTACACACATACATAGTACATACATACATACATACGTACAACATACATACATACATACATACATACATACATACAGTACATACATACATACATATATATACATACATACCTACATACATACATACATACATACATACACACATACATAGTACATACATACATACGTACAACATACATACATACATACATACATACAGTACATACATACATACATACATACATACATACTGTACATACATACATACATACATACATACATACATACATACATACATACATACATACATACATACATACATACGGTACATACATACATACATGGATGCATGTGTGCCCTTTTATGTGTTTGTATCCATGCAGCAGGTGTGACAAAGGCAGCAGCCAGCACTAGATGACAGTAGTGAACCATGAACAAGATCCTCTCTGGTTACAAAAGTAAGTTCAGTCCTTTTGTTGACTTTACCAGGCATGACAGCTTTAAAACGATTGAGCACCAACCAACCTCAACCTTCTGAAATACCAGAACATTTTGCAACAGCTCTTCTCTCTGTGGGTGCCAAACAATGTGTGTTTAACCACTTGTCACTATTATGAGGAAAGAAAACAGCCGTAGTGCTGATAAACTAACCAACCAGTAGCATGTAACTGACATTTGTTTATGTTTTTGGTGTTCCGAATCCCGACCCCTTCATGTGTGTGTGTGTGTGTGTGTGTGTCCCTCCCCTCACCACACAAACACAAGCACACACACACACACACACACACACACACACACACACACACACACACACACACACACACACACACACACACACACACACACACACACACACACACACACACTTCATAAATGGGGCTAATGATCAAAATCCTCTTGTATACCACTTCTTCCCTATATTAAATACTAGCCAAATTCCCTTTCCCTTCTTAGGTGATGTCATCCCTAATGATATACAGTATTATCCTTGGATTAGAACAACAATGCTACACATTATTTTCATAGCAGAGACGCCTTGCGTGAGAATATAGGGTGAAAAACAGATGAGCCAGTTTGTTTCAGGCTGTTTCTCTGCATGGGTATGATGGACTGATGATTCACCTTTATATCTCGAGGCTTCCCACCTATAAGATGATTGAGATTGTTCAGCAATAAACGTGGCTGCCACTTGGCGGACGTGCTGTGTTAGAGAGAGAAGGGTTAGGTGTGATGGTTAGGTTGGTTAGGACGTGCTGGACGTGCTGTCGCCAACATGAGACAAAGAGACATTCTCACTCACAGAAAGGTCACTAATAGAAAGAAATAAGCAGCTGTAAATCGATCTTAAACGAGATAACTTCCTTGTCCCTCTTTTATGACTGATAAGAAGGCACACACACCTCTCTGCTGCTGCTTCCTTGCCAGGAAGTTACACATGTTCACACTCATTCGCAGTGTGGGGCAAGTTACTGAAAATTAGTAATTAGTTACTAGTTCCTTCTCTCAAAAAGTAATTGAATTACTTTACAATTACTGCATAATGAAAGTAATTACTTACTAGGGGAAGTAACTTTTGCGTTACTTTTAAAAGTCTGCTTTGATTCTCTTGTTAATGCAGACATTATTTTAGCGTTGCTGTGGCACAGTGTGGGACAAGACATACTGTCAAATTTGATCTATCATTGTACCTGCATGGGATACTTGAACATTTGCTTATTGGGGAGGCCTAATATAGCCTATTTATTTTTATTTTTATTTATTTTGCTTTTATTTATACAGGGGTATCTCTTGAGAGCAAGCTCTCATTTGCAAGAGTGCCCTGAGTACAAGTAAGTAGGTTTACAGACAGACAGGATAAATTAAACAGTAAGAACAGGTGTAGGGTACTCTCTAGGAGCACTCTAAATGAGTTCAGAGGGATCACGCCCTCCAGTTTTAAATGGTCCTGCAGCCTATTCCATTTCAATCAGGAGAGACTAGAGACCAAAGAATGAATCAAATTATATTTATTACAATAACGTGAATGATGCTTTACAGAAAGAATGATGAGAATAAGGTATTGTTATTAGTCTTTGGCGGTTAGACACTGCAGGGAGATCTTGAGAGATCTGCATCAGCCCAGATCAGCATCCAGATAAATCCCCCTGTGGAGTCTAGATACTGGTGGTGCTGGTGATCTCCTTCTGAGACTCATCATGATGAGACTCTTCCGACTGAAGAATCGGATAGGTCTGCGATGACCAGGAGGAGAGGGGGAGGAGGAGGGTGCGAGACTGACAGCAGCGGTGTTGAGAGGCTGAATGAGACAGAAAAAAGCATATTTAAGGAAACCGCCTCTAAGCGATTGGCTTACGACGGCGACAGGGGTGCGAAGCAATGTGATAGGTTTACACTGGAGGTGTGTGGGTGAGAGGTGATGAGAGCAGTGATGTGACACTATGCTATTGGTTAAAAGAGACTAAGCGGCAACGAGCTGATTATTCAATTGAAACCCGGAAATTGACAGCTCATGAGCTTATGAGTAGATTGAAGAGTGGAGATATAAAAAGTGAATTAAGGAAGTGTAAAATGCATATTATAGTCTTCCTGGCTTGAACTTACGTTAGAATATTGATTGTTGGGGGCATAAAAAGAAAAGGCAGTTTTTCCCTGCTCAGTCCTCACACGTGGGACAGACAGGTCTGACATCAGAATCAGAATCAGAATCAGAAAGACTTTAATGATCCCCGGGGGGAAATTGGGACAAGTTACAATTGCTCGTTCACATAACACACATAGCATAAAATAAAATACACAGTAGTAATGCGATAGTAAAATAAGCAGAATAAGAAGAAAGAACACAACATAGCATGGAATAAACAGTATAAACAGTATAAACAGTAAACATAGGTCTGTGAACATGTTTGGTAACTTACGCTATTATGAGTACGAATTGAGGACAGATATAATGGCAGCTTCCCAATCAATGCTTTATAAATAAATAAGAAACAATGTTGCTCTCTGCGAGCCGTCAGGGAGGGCCAGCACACATTTTCATACAATGTACAGTGATGCGTGAGGAAACCATCACCTGTTATGAAACGCAGAGCGCTATGATATACAGCATCACACACACACACACACACACACACACGCACGCACGCACGCACGCACGCGCACGCACACGCACACGCGCACGCGCACGCGCACGCGCACACACACACACACACACACACACACACACACACACACACACACACACACACACACACACACACACACACACACACACACACACACACACACACACACACACACACACACACACACAGATTTTATGCTACTGCCCACTGGCATGGTTGTAAAGCTATTGTTATCCAATGTTTGCTCTCCAAACGTCTTAAAATGCACATTTAGATCAGGGAAATTAAAAAATGTTGACCTCTGTATTTCTAAAACCCTGCGTACGGCCCTGGCTGCAGTGGAGCATTTTTGCTGGACAGGGAGGTGGCGTCTCTCCCCGGACTTATAGTGAGGTCCGATTATGATGAAGTTGTCCACTATTTTCACGTCCCAAAGGAAATAACTATCCCATTTAAATTTAGTTACTAAATTTGAAAACGTAATTTGGTAGATTACTAGTTACTGTAAACGTAGTTAAATCCCAACACTCATTCATTCATTCGTTTGTTCATTCATTCAATTCAGAGAGGAACTTTTATTCGTTGAGACCAAACAAGACCATTTTGAAACAAATTAGGCCTAGTATAATAGGCCTAGTAGCCTAGGGTACTTTTTAAAAGGATAAGAATCAATTCTTAATAACAATATTTTAACATGCTAAATGATTGATTGAGGTAGCCTAAATGACAACCTTATAGGGAATGTATTTTCTTCTGAATGTAATACAGCCAAACCCTCTAATTAATTTGTCTCAATTTGACTAAAGGCAGTAGCCTAACAGCTATGTTTTACTGGTTGGTTGTGAAAAGGAAGTATTTGACTTTAGAGGGAAAACTATCACATGACAGGAAATGCTGTGCACTCCTTCTTCCATGAACTGGTAAAAATAAATCGAAACCTCTAGGGCACATTGCCGCAAATCCCAAAATAGAAGTGCATTGTGGGCCAAAAGAGACGGTGTGGAAGGAATTTGCGAGTAAGTTGCCATATTGCAACACTAGTATGCAATAGAGGAGAATAACAATGAATAACTATTTCTGGGCACCAAATTAATTTCCATCTGTATTATAGCAAAAACCTCCTTTCTAGCTTTGAGAGAGTAAGGTGTTTATGTTCATATAGCCTACTGATAAGACCAGACTTTTAAAGGACAAATATTTGACTTAAGTGGTCTTAAAAAAAAGTAAGTGGTCTTGTACATTGAAATTCAAATATTTTGTATTATTATAGTTTTAGTTAACTATGTATCCTTGCAATGGGCCTGGCCAAAACCTGTTCTACACACATCATCACATCAGAACCCATCCACCCATGACCAGAATAATTAGCGGGCAATGTCAATCAGATTTGTGTTCACATTTTAAGCTAATAAACAAGAGTCTCGATCTTATTTCAGAAAGATCTGCCTGGTGGAAGTTTAATGGAAGCCATCAGTGAAAGGATAGGCTATTGGAGGAGAGAATAATGCACACCCATCCCAAAGAGTGCTGTCTCACCCTATTTAGCATGAAGATATGGCATGTGTCATATTCATTTACAGTCAATAGTTCACCATGGCACATACAGTACAGGTTTGCAATGTTGGACTTCCCTGAAGTGACGACTCAATACTTTCCACCAATTAGTATTGTCTTGGGCCTACGTGACTCAGGTAGCCACACCTACACGTTTGGAGGAAATATGCCTATATAAACTCACCTGCCTGAGCATCCTCACTCAGTACACAGCCCAGACAAAGACTGAGTGACTGACTGTCTTCTATTTCAACTCACACAGATAACACCTCACACACATAACACCTCACACAGATAACGCTCACACAGATAACCCACTTTCTGTCTTATGGAGTCCCAGCGGTATCCCCTCAGCGTCCGACTCATCGGAGTGATGCACAAAGAGAAGAGCAAAGTAAGTGCTGCTGGAATGGATGTTCCTGTTTTTATTTTATTTTTATTCATTATTTTATTTTTAATGCAAAAACAGTCAGATAACCTTCGCATTTCTCCCCCGTTCCTAGATGTACATGACCTCCGTGCTTTGGTCAGACCAGAATGAAATTGTAGTTTACAGAAGCTTTCAGGACTTCAAGAAAATGCATGTAAGTAAAACCGACTGTCAAAATAGATAACGCATAGCCCGGTTGTTAAAGGGATTGTTCAGAGTTTTTTTTTTAAGTCAGTGCACTACATGCAGCTGGCATGGTCCCAGTTTGGAGAAATGGAGACCGACGCATCAGGCAAGTAGAGCTGTCTGCTAAGTGTCTGTCAGTGTGGGTCATGACTGAGCAAAAATAAACAAATACTGCTCACCTGGCATAATACAAGTCTCCACAAGCCCTGAGATGCCAAGTTGAAAATGACTGAATATCATTTGCACCCTGTTTTTAACCCAAATCTGTACTGTAGCCAGGTACCCGGGCTAGGAAAAGAAGAAGAAGTGAGGGACCAGCTGCATATTTCAGCTAAAGACAGGGGTGACATCTTTTCAAGTCAACTTGGCATCTCAGGGCTTTATGGAGACTTGGATTACACCTACACCAGTTGAGCAGTATGGAAGCCATTTTATCTCTTTTTCTCTTTTTCTTTTTTACATTTTTTGCTCGTCACCCCATTCACGCTCAGCAGACAGCTCTACTTGCTCCAAACTGGGACCGCGCAGGCTGCATTCTACTACATGTAGTCAGGGGCGTAGGCAGAAATTCAATTATGGGTGGGCCTGGATAAAATTGCTGGGGCAATTGCATGACGAAATTTTGCACGGGAAGCGTGCAAAATTCCTAGATGTCATGAAGTCATCATGCATTAGACTCTGGAGAGGATGTGCCCTGCGTTTTTAAGCTAAAAACCATTAGCTAGCAAGGCAGCAGCAAGTTTGCCTCTAGAAAACAATTAGGGCAAGAAGTGGGTGGGCCTGTGCCTACCCGGGCCCACCCGTAGAAACGCCCCTGCATGTAATACACTGACTGTCGTCAGGTACCTCATACAACCCCAAATCAAAAAATCCGAACTATCCCTTTAAAGGGTTTACAGCTCTTACTCATATATTCAACTCTTTATTACAGAAACAAATGAAGAAAGCATTTCCACCCGCAAATCCACTGAAAAGGTCGGACAGAATCATTCCCAACTTCCGAGGTGCGTGTGCGTAAATTCTATCTGGAGTTGTTGTAACTAGGCTACAGGCTATATGTATCCTCATGTCGTGTTTGCCATTCTTCTTCCACACAGACAAAAAGATGAAGAGGAGCGGTGGGAGGAAGGGTCCCAACAAGTCGCTGGTCCGCCTCAAGGTCCTGGAGAAATACTGCAACGAGCTGCTGAGCTGCGACCCGCGCATCATCCAGGCCCAGGACCTCATCATCTTCTTCCGGCCCAAAGACCAGGACCTGCAGCCCGAGTTCTCCAAGAACAGGTACGCCTAGGCTACTAGCACCCAATACGAGGGATCAGCCAATCAGCATTTCAGAAAACAAATGGCGTCACTGGGTGGAAACAGCAATGGGACCCTATGGAGCCTGAGCTTGAGTGTCTCACTCTAGCCGGCTGTGCTGTTTACTATTTTAAAAACTGCGACAGCTCACACAACTTTAACACGATTATACATCAAACTCGTGAGCAAATTCTGCTCTCACTTAGAATGTCAAAATATAAGTGATGTGATGTCTTTCTGAAAAGTTCTGTGAAAAGTCTTTCTGATTCTGATATAGTTTTTGAGATATTAACGTTTGTTTGGCACAACTCATACTAGTTAACTGCTGCGGGGTTCCACATTTCTGGGTGGTTGTGACGTCATACTGATTCGTCCTATAATGTATTTCCTATAATAATAAAAAAACAATAATAACCATATGTATTTATTTACGGTATTATAAATATATTGGTAGGAAATGCATGCAACATCAAGGGAATATTTTGAATGGGCATACATTGGCCCTACAAGGCGCACCTATTCATTTTCATGTTAATTTTTTATTATTGCTAGGCATTACATTTAATGGTTGTTATTTAATCAGCTGTTACAATGATAGACTTTAAAAAGTAAGAGAACATTTGCATTCTTTCTTTTAAAATAACCGTGTATTAGACCATTGAAAATAGTGTTATACAGTCATTTTAGAACAGCTAGAATTTGGGAGGAGAATTTACCCCCAAACTAACCCACGGCTCTCATCTTCAGCATCATGATCCTGCCTTCAGATGACACCAGCGGAGGCAATGGAGGACATGACAGCTTGAACCCTGGCACTGTGACACAGCCATTTGTGACAGAAACCTACCAGTGTGTGGCCACCTATGAGACCAAGGACACCAAGAACAAACCCTTTAAAGTGGTGGTGGACGAAAAAGTAGATGTACTCATCAAAGACAAAGCAGGTGAGCGATACAAACACACATAACCATGCAGCTAAATGCTGCTTGAGACACTAATAAATGAGCTTCATCATCAGTGTCTGCAGTGTCCCGTCAGTAGGCTTCATCAGCCCAAATACACAGAACCTGTTTGCTAACCCAGGCTCTCCTGTGTGTGTGTGTGTGTGTGTGTGTGTGTGTGTGTGTGTGTGTGTGTGTGTGTGGGTGTGTCTGTGCGTGCGTGCGTGTGTTCAGGGTGGTGGCTTGTGGAGAATGAAGACAAGCGGCTGGCTTGGTTCCCTGCCCCCTACCTGGAGAAGGTAGATGATGATGATGATGTTGATGGAGATGAAGATGACATGGACGGGCCTCTTGGAACAAGTTAGTGCCTGGATACACTTTCACTTGGACATACTGTAACACTATCAACACTTCCTTTCTCAAATCATGATGTATCCAGTATAGAAAGGCCTCTGCAATGATACACATACAGTATTATAGGTCAGTGGGTGAATGTCTGTCATGATGCAACATGGTTTAAAACCATCTCTCTGACCTCCACTCAGGTGTGCTGTACACGGCAGTCAAAAGCTACAAGGCCACCAAAGACGACGAGATGACTGTGGACATTGGTTCAGTGGTGGAAGTCCTGCAGAAGTCAGACAATGGCTGGTGGCTCATTAGGTAGGTTATAATTATTAATGTAAACACTGGTGTGGCTCTTGGCTGAAAATTCCAACATGGCGTTTGAACAAGATTTGCTTGGTGACTTTTGGGAAAAGTAAACCCAACAGACACTCGAGGCTTCCACTATGGGGAATCATTTAGCATCACTGCCCTATCCATCAGCCAGCGGACAGGAGGAATCTGTACTGAGCATCAAGAATAATACCACACAGACTGTATTTGTGCTGCTGTTGGCTTTATGATCCTTTGAAGCAAGTTCCAATAGGCAACTGCAACAATAGAGCCAGTATCTTAATGTATCTGGAAACTCATCATGGATCAGTCTGCAAGCTTCTGACTTGGATTCTTTGACTATATCATGTTGTTATTATGTCAGGGTCTGATTTTGTCTTTCTACTTGACTGTCTTGAACAGATACAGCGGTAAAGCAGGTTATATCCCTGCCATGTACCTGCAGGCCTACAACAGCCCGCGCGTCCGAATGGCGGCCTTTCAGCAAAACCTCCGCGGTTCCACGCTGAACCTGTCTCAGCCCCAGGTCCCCTCCTCCTCCTCCAGCCTGGGACTGCCTCAGTCTCACCAGCTCAGCCTCTCACAAGGCAACCTGCTGCAGATGTCCCACAGCCGGCCCTCCTCGCCCCATGTGCTCCAGCCTGCCGACAAGCACAAGTCCCGCTCTCTGAACATCCTGGCCCAACCCCGCCCGGCCATGCCCGTGCCAAGCACCCACGCCTCTGCGACCACTAGCCCCACCAGTGTCACAACATCTCCTACTACGCCCACTATCATGGTGTCGCTTGACGGAGAAGAGGATACACGTGCGAGGAGCTCGACGATGGGAAGCGACGAAAGCTTGGGAAGTGGGAGCAGTGATTTTAGCTTCAGTGACCGGAGTTCCTCCTCAGAAAGCTCTTCCATCAACCTGAGCCCGGGCGGCATGGACGAGCGTCTGCGTTTCAGCCGCACCCCTCCGCCCATGTCCACCAACCGCCTCAGCCCTGCTAGTGGCTCAGAGGGTCAAATGATGCCCAGCGTTTCCGACCCAAACCTCTACAAAGGTCCCTCAACACCCAAGGTGCCACCTAGGCCGCGGGCGCAGGAGATCCTCACCCGTTGTACCACTATCACCCGCAAGAATGCCTCCAAAGCTGGGCGGGCCCCCGTAAAATCTGAGATTCTGAGCCGCTAAAGTTTCCCATGATGATGCGATGTTGTTATGGTGACACCAGCCAGAAAACCGCACCTTGTCTCCTCTGACCTCAGGATGGAGACCTGCATCTTGAACTATAGTTGGTGAAATAGTTGTTGGATGATTGACTTGGAACTTGGAGAGAAACTGTGTATAGAAATGTATTTTTTTTACAGGTCCCTAAGAACTACATATCATATGAACACCAACGTAATTACATTGCTGTTCATGTCTAATTACACGATATAGTTACAAAGTGGAGTGTCTATTCAACTGCAGTTCATAATGTAGTTAGGGACATATAAAATAAAGGGTTACCAAATGTAATTAAGTTTGATGAAGATAAACAAGAGGGTTGTTTTTGTTTTAATGCAAGAATTGGGAATCCGATGCCTTGCCATGTCTATGGGGAGATGTGATAGCTTTTAAGTTGCCCAGTTGCTTTGATGTAACCGCTATGATATTTTACTGGGGTTATGCTGATCTGATACAAATACCATGTTAATGTTGTATACATAGTACTGAACTTTGAAGAGATTACTGACTTTTTTTGGTATTTATTTCAATTACCTTTATTACAACAAATGAGTAAATTCCAGACTTTAGTTTCAACTTGAAATCAGTTTTCTTCTAAGTACGGTAAGCTAAATGTAATTAAGTGTTACATGTATAAACTAGCAGACAATTAGATTAAGATAGACTAAATATACATAATTTATTCTCTGCCTATCTGTCTTGAATGCTCATCTACTTTCCATACTGGAAAACTTGTGTTGTGCTTTATATGCATGCTCGACTGCCTAGCACAGAGGCACTTTTGTTGTAACCACTGTAATAAAAGTATCTGTTTATTGTCTGAAATATCACATTGTGCCATTTTATTTACTGCTAAAGCACAATAAAAAAAATCTGTTTGGAGAAATTGCATAAAGTGTGTATATGTGTTATTAACATCAAGGAAACAAACCAGAATTTGACCATGTCAATTTTGGGTGGAATCACATGCTACAACTGAACAGCTTGACAAATAGTAAAGTATTTTTGGGAAGTTTCTTGCCTAAAAATATAGGTTTTACAATGGTGTTTTGAAACATTTATCAAGTAAACATACCTGAGTATGCATATAATACAGGCGTAGTTGTCACTGTGTCAAAAGTCCAGGCACATTTCAGAGTGAAAAAAGTCAAATAAATCAGTGTAAACTAAGCCAGATGTAAGTAGTTCAAAAGAGATGCCATAATACAATTCCACCTGTTCATTAAATAGCAGATGTCAGACCCAGAAACTGAACTGGTCAATCTGTCCCACATTATCCTTTTCACACGATCCAAATTCCGGTTAGCACCTGAGTCACTATTCCAGTTAAGACCTCTTTTGTGTTTTAACAAAACCCAGACCAAAATCAAACCACATATGCACATATGCACATACGCACACACACACACACACACACACACACACACACACACAGTTCTGTGTCAACATCCTTGTTCACTCTGAATGGAAACATTCTTTTGTCTCGTGCAAGTTGAGAAATGAATGCTATGTGTGATATGCTCCACATGGGCTCTGATCAGGGCCGTAGCTAGCTATGAGGACGGGGAGGTCCGGACCTCCCCTAATATTTCAGAGATTCTTTTAACACGTTCACTGCCATTGACGTATTAATACGTCAAAAATAATCCAACGGTTGACTGCCAGCGACGATTTTTGACGGTGCTACGTGGATCAATGCCCCCCGCGTCTCCTATGGAGATATTGGAAGTATTGAATGTGTATAATCTATTTTACCGACCAGCTAGGTGGCGACGGTCCTCTCCCGACAGAGAGAAAGTCAACCAAAAGCAGCCGCCTCCCGCGGCTGCTTCCTCCATTCTCAAGGAAATGGCTTGGCGATTTTACAGTCAGAAATGAACGAGCCTCATTCTCATACTGTAGGCGGGGGCGCTTTCGCGCTGCTGCGGTGGGAGGTTCCAGAAATGGACTGGGTGGGCAGCATAAAGCCTAGAGTCGCACGGGGCTTCATCGGGGCTCTCAAACCCAAGAGACGAGTGAGACCTATCCACACTCGCTGCCAGGGAGGGAGGCTGCTCAAACTCGCAGCAGCAGCAGCAGCAGCAGAGCACTCGCTTGTGACAAACGCAGGCTGAAAGCCACTAGACACGCCCACGGAGGGAGGAGTTGAAGGAGAGAGCGTTCGGAACTATATTGTTTGGATGTCTGATCTCTCACTGATGCCAAAAATAAATGGTTAAAGTGACTGTTTTGCCTGTTTGATTGAATTTCACAAAACTGCGATTATCTCAGCTTTCACTCTCAGACGCTAAAACCATGCTGTACTCAACGGCTAATATCTACATAACTACTAACTCTACAAACTAACTCTTTTAGACAGAGAAAGCACACATTCTATTAATACTTTTGTGAACTTTGTGTTGACAAACTCCAAGCAGAAAAGAATCCTCGGCTCTTGTAAAATGAGCCAGAATCCTCAAAAAACGGCTTGGCAAAAGCTACCTACAGCAAAAAAAAAACGGCTGGCAGTCAATGTGTTAATATTTCAGAGATTTTTTTTTTTTTTTAGCCTTTATTTAACCAGGTTTGTCCCATTGAGATCAAAGATCTCTTTTACAAGAGAGACCTGGCCAAGAAACAGCAGCAACACAAAGTTACAACAAACAAACACATAAACACATACAATTGAAAAACATTAAAATGATCAAATAAAACATTTGCATACAGACAGCCTGTTCTCAAGAGATTTTACCATAGCCTTAAAACCATTTAAGGTTACTAAGCTATTAAGTTTAAGATCAGACTGCAGACTGTTCCATGCGGTGGGTGCAGAGAACCTAAAAGCTTTCTTCCCCAATTCAGTTCGGACTTTGGGAACAGAAAATTGTAGAGTGTCCTGAGAACGAAGATTGTAAAAAAATAAAACAATCTGCATGGAAAACAGGAAAAGCATGAAAAACACGGGATCGCTTTTATTTTGAAACGAAAGGCAGGTCAGGCAGGAAGTCATCTGACGCCGCGTCCGCGGTAACTTGATTCTGAGAGAGCAGCAGCATGGTGGTGAGTGATGACTGTCTGTCTGCCTGGCGAGATAATTGAAGGTGAGCGAGCTGCGAGACAGTGAGCGAGTGAACGACAGACAGTGAGTGACACACACTGACAGATTTTTTAGCAACAACCAAGAAAGTATGTGTCTAGTCTGTAAAAGTAACTTTGTGTGTTGTGTACGGCTTGGGTTGTGTACCTGTGTTTGTAGGTGTCATTTTGATATGAATTTGGCTAAAACAGTTTGTGTTTGTTAGTTACAATTATGTTGACAGGAGAGCTGAGCAGGTGGTGACATGAAAGAGAATATACTGAATAATGACATCACAACAGTATAATCCTAATGTTGATTTAAAATGATATATTACTCTAAATATGGCTTAAAAAGGGGGAAAAAAAACTCAATTTTTTGCTGGACCTCCCCTATTTCGGAACCCTGGCTACGGCCCTGGCTCTGATGAGCAAAGACGGACCTGGGCCAGAACAGGCATTTAATGGAACCTAATTATCAGAATTTACATGGCAAATTACTGTATATCTTTAAGACTTGCCTTCAAAACTGCTGCAAAAATAAACCCAAATGATAATTGAGAAAGCCTTTTTTTTAATAGCTCTATTAAAAATACAACTCATTTGGAATATTATCATCACAAAGCAAGCACAAATTTTATTCAAAATCCATTTCATATCCATTGTTACATAAGGAACCTTTTGTTTTGTTGTGGGAGAGCCGGTAGACCTGGACTACACAACATTCCAGGAACAGACAAAGGGTGCTGGTATCTACTCGAGGATGATGGTCCTGGTTGAATACTTGAATATTAAAACTCAGATGCTTCCTCATTCCCTCCCTCCCTCCCTTTTAAAAGGGTAGTTAAACAGCATGGCTTGCTTGCTTAGATCCTGTTGAGCAGTAGTGCCTTCAGAAAAGGATGCGAGATGTAGGTATCAGAACAGGAATAAAAGTCTTTAGGACTTGGCTGCAGAGAAGGGGAACCCGCAGACAAGAAGTATTATCCATAATATCACGTTACTGCAAGGCCATCCCTCACCTGCCTGTCTCTGAAGCGTTTCACTCCAGCTAACGGTGCGGGATACAGGGACTCCCTGGAGTTTTGGCACCAGGAGTGAGTCATCTACGTTCAGCTCTGTGATCTGCCTCAGCTGGCAACAGTCTGTTGGTGTGGATGGGAAGCGGCAGGGCGACATTTCACCATTTTGGCTGTCGTTTCATCCCCCTGGTCCCTCTCGTCTTCGACCACATCTTCCTCATCTGAACTCTCCTCACTTCCAGAGTGGTGCTGGCCATTTGTTTTGGTGTTCTCTCCATTTGCTACCTGCCCACCACTTACAGAGGCTTTCTTAGTGACGCTGACCTCATCATCCTCTTCCTCCATTGGGCAGTTTGGAGCTTCACAGCTATCATTGTCGCTGTCTTCATCGTCTTCCTCCTCTCGTTTCTCCACGCCGCTGCCCTTTCCACTCCCACCAGCCTCCTTGTCAATGATGAACAGAGGCTGCGTTTCCGTAAGAGGAGTGGTATCCATTTCCTCATCTTGGCCCATGCTACAGAAGAAATACCACTGTGGATTAGATTCACAAACCACAAATGCAAAAGACTAACTTGAAACAATATCTCACATGTAACTTCACACACTGACTTTGATGTATTAACAAAACGTTGGAAAAGAGTGTAATAATATAAAATAATAAGAGTGCCTAATCCCTCTGGATCTAAACAGGTAATGCTTCATTCACTAAAGCAACTTAGATGGCCGGTCTGGTCTGGTCTTAGTGTATTTACCTTTACAGCGATACAGATACGTCTATTTATGTCAACCAGCATTTCCTCTTCCATGTGTCTTTGTATTGGAGGCCTGGATTACCGTAGATTGATTACAGACTGGTTTGTCATGCATGGCCAAAATAACGATTGCTGGATCACATGACAATATCCAGTAACTGCGTGGGAAAATAGTAAGGAAGCACCCAGGAGTAGAGTAATCTAAAGTGAAGCAAGTTGCCATGAAGATCTTTTGTGTCATAACCCGAAGATCTTTTGTGTCATAACCCAAAGATCAGAACAGTCTAGGTTCTGAAAACAATGCCATGATTGCATACATGTTTTGGCTTGGTTTGCTATGCTCAGTGAATTTGGATTTTGAGGTCAGACTCAGTGGGCTAGGATGAGGAAGTGTGATGAGCTGTAGCCTGAGTCCTGTCTGACCCTGGCCTCTCACCTGGCTGGTGCTCCCGTCACTCTCATCTTCTGCCACATGTAGTCCAGGAACATGGAGGCCTGCAGCAAACGACCGATCCTCTGCATGTGTCTCTCTGTGGGGAGGGAAACAGATAACCAGCCGGTCTCTCAGTCAGCATTATAACTCACACTGGTTACAGATTCATGCCTGATGTGACTTCAAGGTACATGGATGTAATCAGATCTCATTGAGGCATATACTCTGCCACATGCCCTGCGAACACCAAATGGCCTGCATTTATATAGCATTTATATCCAAAGCGCTTTACAATCAGTAGGTACATTCACCCATTCACACAGACATTCATACACCGATGGCGGCAAGTTACTGGGTGCTGCCACACCATCGGGAGCAATTTGGGGTTAACTATCTTGCCCAACGACACTTCGACATGCAGACTGGAGGAGCCGGGGATCGAACCACCGACCTCTTTTATCCAAAGCCATTAGTGGACGATCCGCTCTACCTCCTGAGCTACAGCCGCCCCCACAGGATGCTGGCTACTTATGTATCTATCCCTGCAGTCAAAAAGAAAAGTGCAGGTAGCAGAGCTTATTCTTGCTGTGCTCTCTTTCTGTGGGACGTCTCCCTGCCGCAAATAAAGAGGGAAATTCAATAGATGTCTTAAAAACCATTTCTTTTCACGATCATTTGGCCAAATTTAGCTTTGCACAATTACTGGGACTGACTCAGTCTCTTCATAGAGTGAAGTTAAACGACTTAGTTACAGGAAGTATCTGTGTGGTTCTAATTCACTGTTTCATAATGTGAGTGTTGTCACAATGACATGTTTAAACTTTTGAATGTTTCCTCCCCGCCTTATATCCCGGCCCTGTTTCAACTGCAAATACATGAAATTAAAGCCGCACGGTGCCCTCAAACTGCACTTTCATTGTGACTGCACGGCTTTAACTGTGACACTCACACAGCCTCTACTGACCAGTGTATGGTATGAGTCCCTCCAGGTGGGTTCGGGCCCCCTGGTACTGCAGCAGCTCCTCGGGAGGCAGGTGTCTGAGCAGCACCTGGAGGACGGCCTGGGCGTCCAGACAGCTTCTGGCGTTGGTGTTCCACACCGCACAGTAACGCAGGAGCGACTCTGAGGAGGATGGAAGACATTACAGGGTAGTTAGTGTATAGGATGTCAGTCAGGGGTGGCGTAGGAGGGTAGGGAGGAAAGGAAAGTGATATTCTGTATTATAATCTTTTGCACCATTGACAGGCATTCTTTCAATGTCCCGCTGTCACATTTCTGAACAGATGCCAATGTGTCCGGAAGGGATTGTTTCCGTCGTTTTGTGAGAACCATTAGAGGGCTAGCTGAGGTGAGCTAGGGATGGGAATTGAGAACCAGTTCTGAGTTGTCCAATTCCTGGAATCGCATGCCTCCGCGACCATTGCTTCCTCTTATCGACGCCATGTTTTCCCGACAGTTGACGTAACGCCAGAGAGAACACACGCTGTACTATGTTAGATGACAACAGTGGGCTTAGAGGTGTCTGTGTTTGTAGTGTTAGCGTAGCATGCTTTGACATCGTCATCATTACTTCTGTTTGTTATTAGGCAATTTTTTTCTATCGTGAGTCATAGTGTAACAAAGCACACGGAAGGTATTTTTTAGGGGTGTCACGATACACTAATTTCACGATACGATACACGATATTGGGTTCACGATAACGATACGATACGATATTTTAACAATATTTTTTTTATAACAAAAGTAAATCATTTTTATGTATTTATTTATCATTTATTTAACCATGTGAGTCCCGTTGAAATCGAAACCTCTTTTCAAGGGAGCCCTGGGAAAATACTGGAAAAATAGTCTTTCATTTGAAATACACAAAATACAAAACAAATGCTGTTTTTGGAAAATGTTATTATAATAACTAGAAAACAACATGGAAGATAATGCTTCTCTTGCAATAGAATGTGTCACACTGTCACAAACTAAATGTTTGTTGCATGGTGAAAGAAAAATAAAGTATACAATCTATTTCTTAAATAACTCATGCTCAATGGTCCCTAAACTTATGTAATCTTATGTACCCCTTGAGCTGTTTTGCCATGCCAGTAGTAGTCTACCCCCTCACTCATGCGTGTTGATTCTGCTAAATTTGTTCTATTATTATTCAGGAGCAAAATTATATATATATTTTTTTACGATATCATTTTTTTCTGACGATACGCATATCGTGACGTTTCGATATCGCGATATATCGTGCGACGAAATATCGTGACACCCCTAGTATTTTTTAATAAGACACAAGGACTAGTATTTGTATTCAACATTTCTATTTATTATTATTAAAAGTGTTTGGCAAGGAAAACCAACTGTGCCACCTGTTTCTACTCTGCTGTAGTCTACTTGCGCTCCTCTGTTCAGACCCGGAACATTGGCTTATGAAAAGGGGTTTTCCGGGGGAAGTAAAGTATGGGAGTTGGCGAGTTGGACGGGTGTTTTGTCTGTCAATGAGTCATGGTATTTTAATAGCCTTTTGAATAAGTACTTGCCTAAAAAAATGTGTTTTAGTATATTTTGTAATGCAATTGTAAATGTTCAGACATTTTGTGGGCCAGGTGTTTCTACTGTGGGATAATTGATTATCAAAGACTAATCAATGTCTCTTAGTAGGACCCAGCTGATATAAATCAGGAGCCTGGAGTTCCTGGCAGAGCCTTCTCTTTGTTTTTCACAGTTTTTACATGTACCGTAGTTATTTCTTGTATTTTTTGTTTTGTTTTTCTTTTCTTTTTTTTGCCAAGCCTGCACTGTTCATATTGCTGCACGGATTGTCGGTTTCCACTGGTACATATAAATACACCTGGACTGCATAACTGAGTGTTGTCTCAGTTTTTGAGCTTCAGTCAATGGGCCAACCTTACATGTGGTACAGCCCAACAATTGATCAGGAATCCATAAGGGAATCGATAGCGATACAATCCTATCAATTCCCATCCCTACTGTAGCACCAGCACACTCATGCTATTCCCACAATTTCTATTTTACTATTCTCTCCAGTTTTGGAATCTTACACACTTGGAGCTAGTGACTCCGGTCCAGCTTATTAAGGTACAGTAGTGTGCAGATGTACTCGACTATTTGATACTTGACAAGTACTAAGTACTACTTTACTAAGACATTTCTTAAATTCTTAAATGTGTAAGAATTTAATTTTCCCCTCTCAGAAATGCATGGTGGACAGCGAATAGTGGCATCAGGTTGTTAAATTGTTCACGCTTATAAAAGAATAACGCTAATGTTCTAATTATTTCACAAGTATGTTTCTAGTCGTTTCAGTGCTTCATTGGTAGAGAATGAGTTACGGACATCCTTTGTCCTGTTACCTTTCTGATCCAGTCGGAGTTTCAGCACGGTCTTCTCCAACAGCTCATGGCTATCCTCACCCTGACGGATCGCTAAGGGAAACACAGGACAAGATGTTTAAAAACAAAACATGTAGAGTAAGTGGCTGACGTAGGTTTGTTCATGTAAAACTTGGGCCTGTAAGCTTCGTGACCTCACCAAAGAAATGTATGTACCTAAGCACAAGTAGTGCCTTAAGAGTAGTGATGTCACAGTTTACTTTGGTGCTGTACAGTAATCTTGATCAGCTGGTCTCTACATAGTACTTTCACAGCATTACAATACTGAATGCAGGGGTGGCCAAACTTTTTTGGTTGTGGGCCGCATACAGAAAAATATAAGGAGTCGCGGGCCAAACAATATTAAGCGCGGCAGTTTTCGCGGCAAAAAAATTGGACCAGAAAACCCTTGTGCCATCAAAAATTGAATTTCTACCTAAATAAATATATGACACATAGTTTATTGCACCTATTACAATGGGTATTTCTGTATGTTATCAAATTTTCTTTTCCTGTGCCAACAGGTTAAGACAGAGATAATTTAACATAACATTAGTATTAAACATTAATTCTGTATTTTTTTTTTTTTTTATAAATAGACCATGTCATCGTGCCCAAGTATAACCCATTTTCAATGGTTTTAAATTGAAAAAATGAAATGGGGGGAATCCATTTTTTTGTTTTTGTTTTTCAGTTTCTTTTTCTTAATGTTTTTGTTTTTCCGTTTTAAACATTTTTTTTTTTCTAAATTCATGGCGGGCCACTTAAAAACGGGCAGCGGGCCGCAGTTGGCCCGCGGGCCGTAGTTTGGCCACCCCTGCTGTAATGCGTTCAAATACTGTGTTTCTAGAAAATATTCAACCCACCTTCACCTTTTTCACACTTTGGTGGTGTTAAAGCCATTTAAATTGAATTTGAGATTTCTTTGTGGCCAATTCAATTGATTGGACACGATTTTGAACAAAACATATCCGTCTATAGAAGATCCCACAAATGAGACAGAATCATGAGTAGGTATAGGTCAGGGAAAAGGTATAGAACAATTTGTGAAGTGCTGGGAGGTCACAAGAACACAATAAGCTCCATCATAAGGAAATTAATAAATATGGAACTATCCAGTCTCTTCCTAGAGCTGGTCCTGAACAAACAGCAACCGGGCATTGGGCAAGAAGGACCCTAGTCAGGGAGGAGACTATGGGTGTTTTCACAGTGGTGCCCAGGTACCGTTCCCGAGCACACTTGTCGCCAAATTGACCCCAGTTTCAGAACGCTTGATGAGTGTGAACGTTGCGTTCCGTTCCGTTCCGGGCACGGGCACGGGCGCGCAACAGGGAACAGGGAGTGCTTTGGCGTGCCCGGGCACGGAACACTTGCGAGTGTGAAAGCCAACCGTTCCAAACCACATAGACAACACACGGAGAAAGGATACACTGCAGGCATAGTTGATGACGCAAGGGCACTCTGTTTCGTTTCCGAGCGCGGAAGAAATGTTGTCATGTGAAAGCTGACCAGCGGTGGAGAGGAGGGGGGGGGGGGGGGGGCAATCGTTCCCGGGTGCGGAACGGAACTGAACGAAAGCAATCGTTCCCAGTGAAAAAGCACCCTAAGAGTCCAGGGACAAACCTTAAAGAGCTACAGAACTGCTCGGTTGCCATGATGGGAGAGCTTACAGAACGAACAACTCATGAAGGAAGTCACAAGGAAGCCATTGTAATATAAACATAATGGTAAGATTTCAACATGGTCAAACTAGGAGGTGCAAACTGCTGTTACTCAGACTGGGCAAATCCATTTGGATGTAAGTGAGGACAAAGTGGAATGCTCTGTAATATTACTCATGCGAGACTAAAAATATACCAGTCAATTCTTCAATGTGCAGAGTGACATGTGCTGATCCATCCTTTACTGTCTGCACCTGCTTGTCTTCTTGCATTCATTGTTGTGTAAGACTGTAATTAACATGGTTGAAACCGGTCTTGGGGATAGATAGCCTACTACCAATGGAATGAGGAAAAAATCTGTCTCTGCATTGTTTTCAACACAGACGGCAAAAAGACAGGAGTTCCAAATGATGAAATGTTCTAAGTTATTGACAACATGCTAGACTAGAGCAATCTCACTCTGGGTGCTGTCACAGTGTATAGTATTAGAATAACAATATAATAATAATAATAATAATAATAATAATAATAAATATAGCCGCAAGCGGCGATGCGGGGTCCAAGCTTCCGGTGACTTGGGGGGTATTTGTCAGATAGTGCACATTTATTCAGACTTGGTAAGTAAACAAAGTTTGGTTGAGATCCGGTGACCTGACGGTTTCCAAGCAGTACTAGTAGTAGTAGTAGTAGCAGTAGTATTAATAGTAGTAGTAGTAGTGTTGGTAGTAGTGGGAGTGGTAGCAGTAGTAGCAGCAGAAGTACTAAGAATAGTAGTAGTAGTAGTAGCAGCAGCAGCAGTAGTAGTGGTGGTTGGCTGTTATAGCGCCACCATCTGGTGGATTGGTGTAATTTTTTCCTCTGAGTAGTGGGTGATGTTTTGAAACTATGTGGAAAGGTGGGTGATATGAGGCGTATGGTTTCTGAGATCCACACACTTTTAGGGCAGGAAAAGAACAAAAGCAAATACACACAAGTTTAGACATTTATCATTTCAAAACGGTTTCACGTATCCAAAATCCTTTCATAACCTTAGGTCGGTGTAGTCCATAGATGACCCAGAAAAGGTTTTGTGTGATTTGGCCAAACGGTCTAGGAGGAGCTCGCAAAGGTAGATTTTTGATCAAATTCAAAATGGCGGAAAATCTACCAGACAGAAATGGGCGTGGTGCATGATGCTCCAGGGAAACCAGTAGATGTGGAATTTTGATTCTACAGCTCGCGGTTCAGAAGTTATGGACCGACAAATGTGAAATTGGCTGTTATAGCGCCACCATCTGGTGGATTGGTGTACTTTTTTTACTCTGAGTAGTGGGTGATGTCGTGAACCTGTGTGGAAAGTTTGGGTGATGGGGGGTGTATGGTTTCTGAGATCCACACACTTTTAGGGCATGAAAAGAACAAAAGTAAATACACAAAAGTTTAGACATTTATAATTTCAAAACGGTTTCACGTATACAAAATCCTTTAATAACTTTAGGTCGGGTTAGTCCATAGATGTCCCAGAATAATTTCAGTGTGATTTGGCCAAACGGTCTAGGAGGATTTCGCAAAAGTAGGTTTTTGATAAAATTCAAAATGGCGGGAAATCTAGGCACACGCAAATGGGCGTGGCCTATATGGATAGATGCGTATTGATCCAGGGAATACAGCCGAAGTGGAATTTTGATTCTACACCTCACGGTTCAGAAGATATGGACCATAACGCGAAATGGTCTGTTATAGCGCCACCATCTGGCCGATATGGGTAATTTTTTGTTTCTGAGTAGTGAGGCACATTTACAATCTATGTGCCCAGTCTGGCTATGCTGAGCATTACAGTTTCTGCTGTACATACAGTTTTACCGGAGAAGAAGAATAAAAAAAAAATAATAATAATCAGAACAGATACAATAGGGATCCACGCACTTCGTGCTTGGACCCCTAATAATCGGAACAGATACAATAGGGATCCACGCACTTCGTGCTTGGACCCCTAATAATAATAGGGATGAGGTGGGGAGGGGACAGGGAAAGTGGGGGAGGAGAGAGCAGGGTAAGGGAGGAGGTGGGGAGGGAGCAGGGGAAGGGGAAGAGGAGAGAGGTAGAATATACTGTGGCTGGGCGTAGGCATGGGTCGATTTCCGGTTTTACCTGTTCGGTTCGGTGTACGAGCCCAAACCGGTTTGATCACGTGCGAACCGAAAAAACCTATTTTTTTTTTTAAATAAATGTTGTTGTTTTTTGTTTTTTTTTGCCAGTCCATTCTGATTGCACTATTGTTCATATTAGCCTCTTCTCAAGTTGCACTGGTATGCAAAAGTCTTATTTTGTTTATTATGTTGATGTTTGAAGAAAAGTTAAGCTGAATAGTTATGAGAAATAAATACAGCGTTACACAGGTGTCCTGCTTCTTTTTATTCAGTATCATTGCTGGTTGACAATACCAGCTTAGAGGTGTATTATCGCTATCAGGTGGACTGAAGTTGCACTACAGACAGTTATGGGCCACACTCGGGAGCCCTGCTTAAAAAAAAAAAAAAATTTTTTTTTTTTACCGTAATTACAAAAAAAATCGGTATACCGGTTCGATCCGGTTTAGACGGCAATATCGAACCGGTTTTAAAATTTTCAAACCGACCCAGCCCTAGCTGGGCGATATGGTCATGAATAGTTACAAGGGACAGTAAAAACAGGGAATGTTGGGGAGGAGAGAGCAGGGAAAGGGAGGAGGTGGGGAGGGAGAAAGGGGGGAAAAGGAGAGCAGAACAGTTAGCTTAGCAGACTGTCAAACTCACAGCTAACGTAAGTGACAGGGCTAACGTAGCCTTATCAAAAGGTTTGTTTGAGAGGACTATCGTTAGCTGCGTGCCTGGAAAATAGATGAATGGTGCAGTCAGGCGAGATGGAATCAACAAGCCATATACTCCGAATCGTGTTGCCAGATACAACTGATGGGTTCCAGCCGAAAGGCTGTTGAAAAACCGCCCAAGCGCATTTTCCCCGCACAATGCAATCAAGACAGCCCAATGCAATGAGAATTGAGAATATTAAATTCAATACTTTTTACTTTTTCAAATACTTTTAAGACCCCGTGGGTCTTTAATACCCCGTGGGTCTTAAAAGTGAGTAAAATGTAAAGCAAAAAACACTTGTCACTTTGGCTGTGGAGACGAGTACTGAGAGTCAGCTGGAAGGAGGGACGGGCAAATGATTGGGTAAGGGCCAAAGTGGTGATAACTGTGGAGCAAGGAAGGCTGGAGACATCACGTGCTGTCACGGGTTCATGTGGAGTAAAAAATGCTAACCAACTGGTTTGCTAAGCGTGCCTCCATTCATGAATGATTAAAGTCTTAAGTGAGCAGCCGACCACACTGAACTGGATGACATTACCATCTTGGCAAATTGACTAGAGAGCAGGCTATGATATAAAGGCAGGAAGAGAGGGAGGGCAGCCATAGAGTGTGTGTGTGTGTGTGTGTGTGTGTGTGTGTGTGTGTGTGTGTGTGAGTGTGTGTGTGTATGTGTGTGTGTGAAAAGCAGAAGAACAGTTCCCACCTGCACCCACTTCCTCCAAGCTACTTTCAATCCCAGAGTTCCATTCAACCAGGAACCAAAATGGTGCCCAGTGAAAGAAACCAATAGCGGTTAGGGTAGAGAACGTGGATTGTAGTGTTGCACCATATTGTACCTTTGATAACAGTGAGCACAGTGTGAGGCTGGTCCAGGGAGATGGCGAGGCCCAGGGCCTTCAGATACTTCTTCTCATGGAGTAGGTTGGACAACTCCTGCTTTCTTCAGAGACAAGACACACACAGGCACATATTCACACTCATGCAGGGCAGGCACATGTACCGTAAATTCCGGACTATAAGCCGCGGCTTTTTTCCCGTTTTTTGGCCTTTTTTGGCCCCTGCGGCTTATATAACGGTGCGGCTTATCTATGGATTTTTTCAGCAAACGGCCACTCGGGAACCTCCAAAATCTATGGATGTTGGTATGAGGCAGAACGAGAGCAAGACAGACATTACGAGAGCGAGACCCTGATTGGATGATGTTGCAAAAAATGTGCCTCGCGACCTGATTGGAGCACTGTGCCACTACGCTCTCTCAGCCACTACGGTAAAACACCCTCCCTCCTCCCTCGCTCCGGGGGGAAACTGGCAGCGATTGAGCCTGAAAGACAGTCTGAATGAAATTGAATGTAACATTCCCAATTCTATGTATTACATTCTAAAAAACTAACGGCAACATTTTGGAAGGCTAAGCCACACAACTAGCTCGTTGTAATCTAACATCATGCTTCAAAAGATGGAGAACTGGCTGTGTTACGACGATGGCGGCGAGAAGAAGAAGGAAAGAAGGAAATCGAGCAGCAGCACGTAACCTTGGCATCAGGGTGTTGACACAGAGAGCAGACGGCCGAGGTGCCGTTCAGATCCGACTGAAGGCTCAAGTTTGCCAGTGGATCCTGACAGCGTGGAGGAGTGTCAAAACATCCACAATCACCAACGGGTTCCGAAAGGCTGGACTGCTGCGTGATGAAGAGGAGGACGCTGCCACAGCTGAGGGCCTTCAGAGGCTGTTCGATTCCGACAGTGACGAAGAGGAGTTCGTTGGTTTTGAGAGCGACAACGAAGGAGAGAGGAGAGTGGCTGACGAAGCCACCCTGAGCCTGTTCGTTTCCGACACTGAAGATGAGGACTTTGGTGGTTTTAGTACGCAGGAAGAAGACGAAGATGAGGATTAATGACTTGACTTTTCTGGTTACAGCCGTGTACTGCACCTTAGCCTAAAAGATGAAGACGAGGATTAATGACTTTTCTGGTAGGCTGATTACCGTATATTTTAAGCAGCCGTGTTACTGCAACTTTAGGCTTACGCGCTTACTGTCGTGTTACAGGCACTTTATTTTGCACTTTAAAAAAAACACATTTAATTTAGCCATTGATATTGCCTCGTCAAGCGCTGTAAGCTTTGTTTTTTGTTATGGTACTACTGTAGGCTATAATGTAGATCAGTGGTTTTCAACCTTTTTCATGCCAAGGACCCCTAAATTTACACAGCACAGTACATGTTCTGTAGCTACTATTGCACTAAATGGTAACACTTGAATACGTTATGCAAATATGCAACTTGTTTTGTTGAAATGTTAATAAATGGGAGCTTCCCCAAACAGCCATCTCTTTCCCGACAATCCCCTCTGTCCACGATACCTTACATATGGTAATTAAACATCAAAACACCCGCGGCTTATAGTCCGGTGCGGCTTATATATGTAAAAAACAGTCAACTCTGCAGGTGCGGCTTATACACCGGTGCGCCTTATAGTCCGGAATTTACGGTACCGTACATATGTGTGCAGTGTGCACAAGTTGTTGAGCAGTATTCAATGGTCAACAACGTTCACTGGATATTATGTCAATGGAAACTAATTTCCAGATACATCTTTTATTACATTTGTATAGTGTAGTGATTAACAACAGATACAGTTCCTTGATCCAGTGGCATTTATGCAGAGGGCTTCCTGGTAGGTGACAGAGGAGGATGGGTGCAACAAGCAAGGTTTCTAATCTTATGTTCGAGCTCCATTACCGGCGCTGCGCATCAGCGTTGACGTGCTCCCTGCTCCACAGAGCACCTCAAATTATCCCACTTATCAGAATACCAAAGCAGCACACACACTTCCCCTCACAGTCTCTCACTCTCTCTCTCTCTCTCACACTCTCACACACACACACACACACACACACACACACACACACACACACACACACACACACACACACACACACAGAGCTAGGCATGACCCGTGGTCCAGTGGGGTTCACCTTAGCCTAACAAAGTCTGTGTGTGTCTATGAGGTGACAGACAGACTGAGGCAATAGGAGGAAGGCTGAACACAGTTCAGGGCTGACAAACTCAGCTACGACCTCTGACCTCCAACCAGAAAACAAGAGAAGATAGTTTGCCGACTACTTGAGTGGACAAATGAGAGGATGGAGAGTGGGTTACAATTTGACTTGATATCGAGAGAATAATGTTAGCTGTGAAACTCACTTGAGTATCTGATCCTCCTGCTTGGCCTGCTCCTCTGCCAGCTCCACCTCGGTCACATCCTGGAGGTAGAGGGAAGACACACAAAAATGGGTGGGAACTAGGGGTGTCAAAAATAATCGATTATACGATGCATCGCGATGCGGACGTGCACGATTCTGCATCGATTAACAAATATCAAAAATCGATTATTAACACATTCACTGCCAACAACGTGTAAACACGTTTTCAGAATCCAGCTGTTGACTGCCAACAACGTGTAAACACGTCCTTGGCATCGATTTTTTTTTTTTAACGGGGGGTTGTGCATCTAACCCTTTTACATATCTTATATAAGTATTGGACGTGTACAACGTGTACAACCCATTCCACCGACCCACTAAGTGGCGACAAGGAAGTAGGAAGGCAAGCAAAAAGCAGTGTGATCCATTTCCATTCTCATGAAAATGGATTGGCGGAGGCGCTTTCGTTTTCGCGTTGATTGCTGGCGGTGCGGGATTGCAAACTTGCATCGTGGATTGCGGATGGAGCACACTTTGAGGCACGCAGCGTAAATATGACCAGAGTCGCAGGGGCTTCATCGGAGCTCTCGGCCAGGGCTCCGGGAGGCGGGCGAGTCCAGCCGGGCTTCCTCGGGGAGCGGCCACGCAGACAGGCACAGCCAGGCACAGCGGCAGCGGGGCAGTGAGGCTGGTGACAAGCAGCAGGCCATTTTGCCTTGCAAAATAGCACCAAATTGGAAACAGCCATAAAAGGCTTTTAGAATGGGATTTTCAACCCATTCTTTTTTGTTTCTTTTTCGCTCTAATTTAGAGTAATTTAATTTCTATTCAGAAATTTATTTGAGAGGTCGAGAGTATGAGAAAGTGAATTTGCACAGGTAGGAAAGTGCTTGTTACACGGCGCTGCAGCCAAGAAGAACGCCCACGGAGGGAGGAGTTGAAGCAACTCTCCCTCTCGCTCTCTCCCTCTCTCTCTCTCTCTCTCGCTCTCTCTCTCTCCCTCCCTCCCTCTCTCTCTCTCTCTCTCTCTCTCCCTCTCCCCCTCTCACTAGGATTAAACCTAGTGCGTCTCCCTCCCGAGAGGGAGGGAGAGAGAGAGGGAGGGAGAGCGAGAGGGAGGGAGAGAGAGAGAGAGAGAGAGAGGGAGGGAGAGCGAGGGAGAGAGAGAGAGAGAGCGAGAGGGGGAGGGAGAGAGAGAGAGAGCCAAAAATGAATGGTTAAAGTGACTGTTCTATCCAATTTCACAAAAAGCCGTTTATCTCTGAATATTTTTTCTGACGCTAAAACCATGCTGTATTCAACTGCTAATGCTTACATAACTACTAACTCTACAAACTAACTCTTTTAGACAGAGAAAGTACACATTCTATTAGTACTTTTGAGATATTGTATGTTCACAAAGTCCAAGCTGAAACGAATCCTCGGCTCTTGTAAAATGAGCCAGAATCCTCAAAAAACGGCTTGGCAGAAGCTACCTACAGCAAAAAAAAACGGCTGGCAGTCAATGTGTTAAAAAAAGAAAAAAAAAATTTTTTTTTTTTTTTTTTATAATCAAATAAAATAGAATGTAAGTACATGCAGTTGTTTATTTTAATTATGGATCATAATACAATGCAATTCCAAATGCACTTTTATTTTAAAAGTAGCCACACAGTGAGAAAAAAGAAAGTGAGAAAAAATAAATCATGTATTGCGGAAAAAGTGATGCATCGATTTAAGATGCATCGCGATGCATCGTGATGCATCGTTTAATCGAATCGAATCGTTGACAGATGAATCGTAATCGAATCGAATCGGGAGGCCAGTGAAGATTCACAGCCCTAGTGGGAACGGTGGGACAGAGGAAAACTGATATTAGCCGTCTTGAAACCAGTCACCCAGGCAGCCCTGCTCCACAGGCGCAGCAGGCTGTTTTACCCAACGCCGTCCGCCTAGGCTTTCTTGAAGCGGCTGTGCCTGTACAGACGCTCGCCCCCTTAGAATTCTTACTGTTCTTCTGCATACCGTAACACCTACTGCTCTTTCTTCACAGGAGAATTACAGTATCAACATGATATAGCATTTAACAGAGTTAAATAGGTTCAAAGTTATACCCTATTAGTTACAGTGTAGCTATTGGCCAGCTATACTGCACTACCTACTTCTACAGCGTTTAGACATCATGGCACTAATGCCTTGGAGGAAAACACCTAATACCCAATAATGACAGAAGGGCATTTGACACATTTTCAATACAGATTAATATGTTGAGGGTATGTGTGTCTTGTGAATTAGAGGTCAGTATAATTCAGTGCAAAGTATTACTGCTTCGCACTGTTATTTCAGTTTTTCCTAATGTTGCTGCTATAGAGTACCACAGTTTTGTATGTGCCGCTGACATGTCAGAGTTTATCAGAGGGAGTCATGGTTACCCGCTAAAGTGTGTATTTATCAATATTGCCACTACAATGCTGTGCTTTGCAGTTTTAGAAAGAAAAACCAACATACAGAAAGCATTTGGAAAATGCATTTGCAATCTCATCAAAAAATCAAAGAAATAACCTTTTCAAACCAATGTAAAGTGCATTGAAAGGTTGCTTATTGTATTTTAAATGTAGTGGAGGTAGAAGTACAGAAAAACCCCAAGTAAAAAAAAAAGCTTCAATACATGTAGTGAACCAGAGCCAGGCCTTTTCATGCATGGAGAATTCAGGAGGCGGCCACCTCCGTCACATTTCATACCACCTCCAGCTCTTGATGAAACCCTGACAGGTATCTTCATGAAAAACACTCTTTTCTAACAAGTGTCGCACTCGCTGGATTTCTGTCACTTGTAATTGCGGCATTACACCGATGTGTTCACACTTTAATGCTATGAAGTTATTCGTTTAAGAGTGCAGCCTTCTGTGTACCTCTGCATAGTCATATTGGTGCACAATCCACATAGAAAACGTCTGTTGTCATTCCAGCAACAACAAAAAATCATTATATTGGCCGCCTATCAGTAATTGGTTAATCCCCCCCCCCCACCACCACCACCACCACCAAAATCAGCATGGGTCTCAAAAATCAAGTATAAAATAACATTTCAAAATCAAGTATAAAATGTGAACTACATACAGTAAATCAAGTGGTACCTGCTTGAGAAATATGCCTGAATGAATATAACCCATATGGGAGACATGTTCTGTTATTCCTCTCTCCCCACCATCTCAACAGGTGGCTGTCAATCAAATCCCACTCACCTCCCAGATGGTGATGTTGGAATCTGCTGACCCGGTCACCATCTTGTCATCCTTGCGGCTGGCATGCAGACCCCACACCTTGTCCTGGTGGGCGTCCAGTGTCTTCACACACTCATTGGTTTTGATGGTCCAGAGCTTGACCAAACCATCTGAGCCACTGGGGAGGGAGCATGGATGGGGCGTAGAATTAGAAGTGTATATTTTTTCTAAAACTTTCTTTCCTTTTAAACCCACATTAGTTATTGATCAAAATGGGAAATTGTAGGATTGTAGTGGGTTGATTTGAAGCATACTTTAATGCAAAGATGTATTGCATGAGAGGGGGTACCTGGTGAGTAGCTGAGTTCCTCTGCTTACAAAGATGACCTTCAAAACTGATGCATCGTGCCCCTCAAACGTCTAGACAAATTAAGAATAAAAATCACAATGAATGACAATGGTGTTCCTTCGCAGCCAAAAAGAAAACAGACCTTATTTGGCCTAAAATCACAGACATATATCATAATTTAATAAAACTGTTTTATAACTTAGACAAACAACATTGGCCGTCACACTCCAGATAACTGCCTGTGTAAGTCTCAGATATAATCCCTCAGAGGTGCAGGACCATAAAACAAGGGCAAATTCGGGCCAGGACCATGTGCGTCATGTAGCACCTGTGGGGGCAGGCTTACCTGGGATGTGGCTAGATGGGGTACTGGCACGGATGGAGTCAGGGCAAATCGTGGCAATTATTTTTTGGATCAGCCAAGTAATGCAAAATAATCTGTTTCCAAATGTAGTGCTGTAGTATAACCAGCAGGAGGAGATTGACGTGTGAGGTGATTTTGGTGACACCACATTGTATGAGAATGAAGTTATTGATTCATTTTTCCAATACAAATTCACTGAAATTATGCAAAATAATATTTTTCCAAAGTTAGTGCTGAAGTATAAGCAGCAGGAGGCCATTGATGTGTGATGTGATTTTGGTGAAGCTACACTGTACGACAGTGAAGTTATGGAATGTGTGTGTAGTAGTCTGTGTTGCACTTTGTATACGGTCCCTAAGCACTGGCCGCACAGCCGGCTGCACAGAGAACAATGTTCTTTGTCCAGCTCGGAGGATGTTTAGGTGAAAATGATGTTTTAGCTCGTTGTCTACCTTACTAAAAGAGGCGTCGTTTGTGCATTCGAAATGGCTAGCTTATGAGCTCTATTGATCCGGGAAGTACAAATCTGTCAATCTATTTCCAACTTGGCCGAAGTGGATTGGAGCTGTGTTTTTCAAAGGGAAAGCAGTATCGCGCCGTAAAGTATCGCTGCATAAAGTTCACAATCTTGTGATCTATTTCAATGATGAGAAAGCACAGCGTGCCCACGGACAATGGCCGATGTCACATTCACGTACTTGAGGCGAGAGGATGGCTTTAATCAGTCGTTCGCTCTTTTCCCCTCCCCATTGTAAAGTAACGCGCTGCTTCACTGCAACTCTGCATGCATGGATCACTGCTACTCTGCATCGATGTAGGTAACGTTAATTGTTATTACTGTCAAAAGAGAAAGTGGCAGTTAAGTGAATCACTGATAGTGAAACATGCAATTAATCCGTGCAAACATGCAATGGGGCGGCTGTGTCTCAGGAGGTAGAGCAGGTCGTCCACTAATCGGAAGGTTGGTGGTTCGATCCCCGGCTCCTCCAGTCCGCATGTCGAAGTGTCCTTGGGCAAGACACTGAAGCCCAAATTGCTCCCGATGGCTGTGCCAGCACCCTGCATGGCAGCTGGCCGCCCTCGGTGTGTGTATGGGTGAATGTAGGCACATTGTAAAGCGCTTTGGATAAAAGCGCTATATAAATGCAGTCCATTTACCATTTACCAATCCGCCGTTCACATGCGTGCCAAACCGAACAGTGGAGGCTGCCATGTTGCTCTGTGTGTATGTGTGGGTAGGTGTGCTCGTTGTAGTCCAGGGCTCGCCGCAAGTGGGCGGGGTTGAACATTAAAGCAGCACATTTGAAACATCACTCCGTGGGAAACGAGAGGGGATCTCACCAAACGACCTTTCCGTGACATTATGACTGACTGACTGAGTGAATGACTCACTCCAAAGAACGATGTCTTGACCACGCACTGAGCTGCGCACGTGGTAAAAATCAGCTACTGAATGCCAATGTGCAAGATATTATATCGGAAATCAAATAAGGGTGTCAATGTCAAATAAAATGTCTCAAAGTAGGACACTGAGAAAGAAGGAAAATTACATACATGACTAATGTATATAAAAGTGGTGATAATTGACACACTAGGGTTGTCACGATACCAAAATTATGACTTCGATACCGATACCTGCCTAAATATCTCGATACTCAAACGATACCACGGCAAAAAGCTAAAGCAACAGGAAAAGTCGTGTAATAATGGATGACAGAAGAACATGGAAGTTAAAATTCATGTTTTGAGTCTTCATCATACTTTATGTGGTGTTCAAAGATAGCTGGGGAAGGCTGCCTCAACTGAGTTGGTGCTGATTCTGCTGGCATCTCATTTGACTAAATAGAAAATGAGGAAATGTGTTCAGTAGAGCGCAGAATAGAATAATTTCTGTTCAGTCTACTTTAGTATAATCCTGAGTTTGAGCTTCATCATTAAGTGCCAGATTTACAGTTAATGTCATGTATGTTTATTATTTTTCACAATAAAATGTACAGTAGGCCTATGTGGTATGTGGTGTCAAGTGTTTTCTTGTTTGTTAATACATGTAGGTGAGTTTTTGACAATTAGTATAACATTAATCATGGATTATTCTAAATAAATAAATAATTTTCAGTGTTATTAAAGCTTTTACATGGTAATATGCAGTAATCTGATGTCCCTTATACTTAGTGTATGTGATTTATTTAACAGTTAACGTTATACAGTTTGCAACCTCATATCAATCTTAAACACCGTCATATAGCCTACCTCCTTGGCAGAGGTTAGGCGCATTGCCTTTAATTGCCTCATCAAACGACGCTGAAAAAAGTTTGCTTCTCACAAAATAAATCACACTCGCTTGACTTGACGTTATCACATTCGCTAAACTGTCACACTTTGTACTAGTCGGATCGTCTGTTGGAGAGATGCTTTGGCAAGTCAAGTGGACGTGTTGTCTCCCTTTTGCCTGTGTAAACATGTGTAAACCTCGCTTTACAGACGGACAGCTTTGTCCGTGCACGCTTCGGCATAGCCGTTGTAATCTGACTGTATGGTTGTAATATTAAGTGCTGACTCCGCCCGTGTGGGCCAGATTCGACATACGCTGTTAGAAATGAGCAAACCCTATGCTGCCGCTCTCAGGTAGGATAGAGGCTGCAGCATGGGCTGCAGTCGAGTGAAGGCGAAGCGCTGTGTGTGTCAGACATGCAGAGAGAAGGAGAGAGAGAGAGAGAGAGAGAGGGAGAAAAGCCAGCAGCTCCCGCACCAAAATCCGTAGAGATTCAACACATTAACGTTGCTTCCCACGGTCAGAAAAAGTCGCCAGATTTGTCGCTAGTCGCCTTTGAGAAATAAAGTCGCCACGTGGGTCTGAAAAGTAGATAAATATATCGACAAAGTCGCCAAGTTGACAACACTGCATGTCGGCTGAACAGAGGAGTGGAGAGTGGAGTGTCAGTGAGACAGGGGAGGGCGGACTTGACACGCCCACAGGGAGTTGAAACAGACAGAGCAAAGCTGCAGCACACAGACTCCAGTGGAGAAACAGACGGTGGCACATGGATGCAACGCAACTCATGTCATTTTTAAAAGCACCGGTACTAAATTAACGTGGTATAGTATCCTTTTTAATGCCAGGTACTACGATTATACCGGTACTACTGTTGTAGTACCGGTATATCGTGCAACCCTATGACACACACACACCCACACACACACACACACCCACACACCCCCCACCTTGAGGCAGCTGAAGTCTTGCAGGCTCCAGAGCTTGGTGGTGCCATCGGCAGAGGAGCTGGCCAGCACCTGGTCGACGGGAGAGAAGCAGATGGCCCAGACGCCGCGCCGGTGGCCCCGGAAGACCCCCAGCAGGCCCAGGTCCCCCTCTCCCGCCAACGACCACAGCTTGGCTGTGCGATCCTGCGAGCCCGACGCCAGCAGCTTGTCATTGGGCGACACCGACACGCTGTTTACATCCTGGGGGACAATATGGGAGGGGGCAGATGAGGAAATGAGCAAAACCTCCTCACAAAATTTAGCAGTAGGACAGATGTGAATGGTCATATTTAGCATTGGGACAGATGTGGATGATTCACCTGATCATTCACCTGTTGGCTCTGCTTGAGGACTTGCATTGGATCAGATATTTTAAGGAATGATGACTAACCAAGCACTGCTGATTGAGTGATAGTCAATTGTAACAGGAGTGAGTGGGTGCCAAAATTCCTAAACACTGCTGATTGAGTGATAGTCAATTGTAACAGGAGTGAGTGGGTGCCAAAATTCCTAAGTGTTGAACATTTGATTTACTTCCTTGTGCATCTTATTAACAGTAACCCGCTCCACTGAAAAGCCACTGATGAGGGTTTTCCTAGATTTCCTTGTCAGCAGAGTCACGTTGCTGTATCGCTGGAAACTGACTCATGACTGTGTGCATGAACATTTGTGTGCACCTTGTCATGAGCCTTCTCAGTGGCGCGGGCGGTCAGCTGATGCAGGTCCACCTGCGCTGTGGAGAAGTCGGCAGGGAGGTCCCACACCTTGACAGTACAGTCCTGACTGCCAGTCACTACAAATGACGCTTTCATCCTGGACACACAAAAACAAGCAGAGGGGGGGAATGGAGTATCCTTGTTGCCTCTGTATCTTAGAACTAACTTATCCATGAATCTTGGTTAGTACGATTGTTTCTACACAGTGCCTGGTATACACACTGTAGGCTTGAAGGGAATGTCTGATCTCAGGCGCTAAAGCATTACCTGGAGCAGGAGATGGAGCCCACAGCATTAGCATGGCTGAAGCCCTGGGCCACACAACACACCTGACCGCTGACGCTGTCCATCTGCCACACACGCACTGACTTGTCCTGGACACGCACACACACACACACACACACACACACACACACACACACACACACACACACAGACACAATTTAGTCTTTTTTTTCAGTGTTGTTGAAAGGTGCAGACATTTAAGTACTGATGTCATGGTACCAATAATTCAGTAGTCGGTACCGGTACTAGTGAATTTCCACGGTACTCGGTACCAATTTCGGTACCACGGTAAAAAAAACAGACTGATATTTCTTCAACATATTCTCTTTTATTAAAGTATGCAACCATTTCCAATGAACAAATGGCATCTAGCCTTCAACTTTAAAACAAAACAATGTGCTTCTGCTTACTTCTTACATTCAACTCTGTATGGCAGTGAGTGCAGACAGTGCAACACCAGTGGCATGTAGCCCTCTTGTTTATTGAATAAATAAAAAATAAAAAATAAATCGATACCCTCGGTACCATGCAAAAACAGGTACCGAAGTACCGAAAACAATGTAGTACCGACTAAGTGCCGAAGTACCGAAAACCGTGACAACACTACATTTAAGCTGCTAAAGCTCTGTATGTGCATTTTCTTTTGAAACAAGAGATCAAATGGTTTCAAAAGGAACCAGGTTACACAGCATGGAACCATGGGAGTCTGAATCCCAGGAATAACATGCATGACACAATACCTCACCACAAACCGTTACCACAACAGGTTTGGCTGATCTTAGTTTCCAAATCAAAGTTAGGCAAACTGATGTTAAGCCTTTGTGTGCTCACCTTGGCACAGCTTGCAAAGAGGGAGCCTTTTTTGAACACGTCCAATGAGAGGACAGTATCTGTGGAGGAAGACCAAAAGGGAGATTAATGGATGACTGATAAAGCACATGAGGAGTCAGACCTGCTCAGCCGGTCACCGCACCACAACACAAAGCCTGCCAGGCCGATTGCGGTTTTCACTGCTACGCATTCTTTGGATTCTGATGTCTCTAATGACAGCTTTTATTCTCTTAAGTAACTCAAAGAAACAAAGTGAACACAAATTCTTCCATGGTTTACAGAGGCTATCTTTATGAAGGGATTTGTTTTTGTCTTTGCCTAACAACCACAAATTGATGTTTGAAATTTGACTCTATAATTATGAGAGGTAAGCCAGGTAATGGTAAAGGTAAAGCCAGGTTAATTGTATTAAGATTGTCAGGTCTGTTCATCATTTAGGAGCACTGAAACAACAGAACGTCATGAAAAACTACTGCAGAATTGGGGTTTGGATTAAGATAGTTACAGTAGAATCTTTACACACAAGATGGATAGCATTAGCATACCACTGAAGCATTAAGAAATAACCTGCTCTTTGCCTTTGTGGACTGAGAGGCTCTGTCCTCTGGTGACTGCAATTTCATTGAGTGAACATGATGTTTCAAAAGTAGGTTTACAATGTGTGTTGTTGTTAATGATGATAATAATAATAATAATAATAACAATAATAACAACATGTTTAGCGTATTTAATGTTTAGCATATCTAGTAGGGGTGTCACAATATATCGTCCCACGAAATTTCGCGATAGTAAAACGTCACGATATGTATCGTTGAGATGAAATCTCATATCGCAAAAAAAATTTTTTTTTTTTTTTTTTTTTCAAAAATAGACTAAGAAACGTCTTTGTTTGTTGACGTTCAATGTCTGGAAAGTAGTTCAGTTGAACAAGTCTCTGAAGAGACACATGAGAAGTTATACAGGAGAGAAACCATTCAATTGAGTTTCTGGCAAAACTGTTTACTTGACAGGAAAAACTGAAGATGCATAAAAAATAGATTAAGAAAAGTCTTGTTGTTTGAGTTTGAAGAAAAACTGAAGATGCATAATGAGAATTAATACTGCTGAGAAACCTTTTAGTTCAAAGTAAATCTAAGTGACGGTGTAACTCATTCTATTTCAAGATAAGCCTTATCTCCAATCTCATGTTTTTTCTGGTTGTTATTGTAATAACAATTTCCCACAACAGCATGTTTTGTATTTGTGCATTTCAAATAAAATACTATTTTTCCAGTCATATATTGTCATTATTCAAGTTTAAAAAAATATTGTTAAAATCGTATCGTATCGTATCGTTATCGTGAACCCAGTATCGTGATACGTATCGTATCGTGAACTGAGTGTATCGTGACACCCCTAATATCTAGTCATTTTAACAAAATAATTGGTAAATGGTCAAATGGACGGCATTTATATAGCTTTATAACAATAAGCCTACATTCACCCATTCACACACACACATTCATACACCGGTGGTGGCAAGCTAACACGCAGGTGCTGGCGCAACCATCGAGAGCAATTTGGGGTTCAGCATCTTGCCCAAGGACACTTCAACATGTGGACTGGAGGAGCCGGGGATCGAACCACCGGCCTCTTTTTATCTAAAGCGATTAGTGGAGAAACCATTCTGTGTCCTGAGCCACAGCTGCCCCTAATAATTAATTCAACATTCAATTGATAGAGGAAACATGAAAATATGTACTGTACTCACACACACCACCCCATCAAGCAGTCTGCCAATGTTCTACTGCCCTCTGCTGGTGACTGACCTGTGTGTCCGTAGAGGATCTGGCAGCTGTTGGTGAGCAGCTCGAACACCTTGAGCTGGGAGCTGTTGGTGGCCACCACTATGTGGCTGTCCCCTTTGCCCAGGAACTTCACGTCCAGCACCTCGTCATTGTAACCCACAAACTGCAGGGGGAACGGGAAAGAATCTCTGATAATCCAAGCAGGAAGCAAGGAAATCATCAAGTCAACCAAGCAAACTTATTTTCTAACAACTCCATCTCTCAAACACATAATATAGCATCACTATTGCGTCACCACAAACACCAGAAATCTTTAACCAGTACCAAAAACATCTCAAACCTGAATCTGTTACTACTCACCTGCTGCTGTGTGGTGAGGTCGGGCAGCTGGTAGAGCAGTATGTTGTGTTCTGCGGTGACGGTGGCTAGTCTGGAGGAGGTGGGCAGGGGAAGGAGGTAGGTTAGGCCCCGGGGGTCCCCGTCTTCCTCCTCGCCCTCCTCAGACACAGGGCCGGGGGCAGAGGGGAGGCTCTGGCTGTAGACACAGCGTGCCGTGCCGGCCTCCCACACTCTCAACACACCTAGAGGGAGGAGGGGGAAGGAGGGGAATGACGCCAAGACTCACCAAGTGCAGCTCTGGAGAAATGCTGTCCGCACAATAAACATCTGGACTCATTCATGGTGCCACAGATTTGTCAGGTCGGTATAAGAGCCAAACCTTTGCTGCCTGCTGTGATGAAATGCAAGTCCTTGTTCTTTACTCCAATCTGAGAGAAGTCCTCGTTTTTAGGCAACAGCACAACTCCCTCCACAGCCTAGAGACAAAGACAACACACTGAGAAACTGACACATATGTAGCACAAAATCACAACTATGTATACAAGGAATCCAAAGAGATTTATTTCATTACGTACTAAATTGTGTGATCAAGACATGGAAATCAGCATTGATTAGTAAAGAACGAAAGTCTTAGTCTTACCTCATAGACCGGTACAGTTCTCTTGGCTGTCCGAGTTTTCAGATCCCACACTGTACAGATCTTGTCCCTGCCGGAACTACAGAGAAGGATCAGCACACAGTTACAACCATGAAGCACATAGCATGTGCATGGTCTGCAGTCTGCTGAAGGGTGTCAGTAAAGAGCATGACAGTTCCAAAGTCCTTTACAGACAATACAACTAATAAATAAATTATAAATGAAAGCTAATGACATATATAAATACTGGGCAATATTTGTGTATTTACTGATTTGCAAACATATACATGTCAAAATAAAAAGAGGGCAAACATCTTAAAAGCTCTAGGCTTGAGCCAGACAGCCTCGACTGTCACCAACAGGTGCCAGACCCTGAAGACCACACAGTACCTGAGCATGGTGTCACCATCCGGGCTGAAGGCGAGGGAGGTGACAGCACTATAGTGGCTCTGAAGCACACACACACACTGGCTGGAGCGCAGGTCCCACAGCCTGATGCCACAGTCCAGTGAGGAGGAGAAGAGCTGCAGAAGGTTGATGTCTGGGTGGAACTGGACCAGGCTGCACAGACAAACAAGCAGGGATGTTATTACCGTTACTATCGTTATGTAACACTTCAACTCTCAGCACATAATTAACAGCTTCAAGTTACCAAAGCCCAACAAACAAGATGTGTTGGTCTGATATGACACCAAAAAGGAAAACAGTTTACAATTTCCAATCTTTAATATGCAGATTTATTTTTGTAGAATTGTTGTTATCCAGCATATTTTAACATATCATTATTATAGCCCTCTCCATACTAAATCATTGAATGGAATAGTTCCTTTCTTCTGAAAATTATACAGTAAATAAAGTGTCAGCAACAAAATCCCTTAGTAAAACAAGCAACATCTTTTCTATATTCAAATTTTAGGAAATAAGCCCCAGGGTATTTCTAGGTAGATATAGATGGTACAAATATCTGGACTTACTGTACAACGCCAGATGAGCCTTTAAGGTTGTGAGTGCAATACTGCTTCAACACATCCCATAGCTTAATGGTGCCATCACAGCCACCTGCACGACAAGGTGGAGATAAACTGTTAAATTATACAATGTAGTAGAGATTAGACATAAATATGTGCCACATACACCACAACTCACTAGTCCTGTGTTAGCTGACCTGTGGCCAAGAGCGTGGAGGTGGGGTCAAAGGTCATACTGGCCACGGGCACAGTGTGAATGGCCCTCCAGGAGCGAGTACACTGAGCTTGCCTCCAGTCCCACTGTTTCAGCAGCAGAGCACGACTGGCTGTCACCAGCATCTGTGGTGGGAGAAAGAGAGCAGAGGCAGACACAATATGGTGAGGCATCTTCTACAGTAAAAGATTACAAGCATCTTTTTAGTACCAAACATGAAGAAGTGTCATTCCAGTATCTGACCTTAGATTCTCTGGTTCATGTATTCTAAGTTCATGCCTGCAAGTGGTGCATGGATAATGTCAGTGTAACTGGCTCAAGTGTTTGCTCACCTCATCATCACAGCTCAGTGCGAATGACGTGATGTCCTCTTGGTCGTCCTGCAATCACAATACCAGACATGATGAATGGATCTCAAGACAGTCCAGTGCATGTAACTAAAGTAGGAATAAACTCTGGACTCACCTGCTCAATGCTGTGGACAATCTTTCCTGTGCTAATTTCCAGAACATTGACATGTGATCCACAAGTGCAAAAGATGTACTTTTCATCTTTGCTAATCTGAAAAACAACAACCAGAAATGTGATGTTAGTTATGTAACGTTATATGTATACTACAAGTTACTGTAGCTAGTCTGCAGAGCACTAGGTAGGCTTAGCAGACAACTCACCTGCACTTTTCCACCTTTATAAAACGGCTCGATCTTGCTGGAAGCAGCATAACTGTTGGGGAATAACATAAATGTGATGGTGAAGTTATATCTGAAGTGACAGTAACGTTATAGTTATAGTAGCGTTGGGTGAATCTAGGCACATTGTAAAGCGCTTTGGATAAAAGCGCTATATAAATGCAGTCAATTTACCATTTAGTCCATTAGTTATAGTAAACTAGCTATTACAGCCGTTTAGCTTGTGTTAGCCCGCTAGCGAGGTCTGTAGCCTCCACGTGCGGTGCGTCAAACTTACTTTGTTTTGAAATGAAGATTGGCGTTTGCCATCTTGTTCAGAAGATGTGCCACAGACAGTTAAAGGTTAGCTATTAAAGTAATGTCGGTGTTGTTATTTATCATAAAACACGTTGGCAACACATCAACACATCCCGCATGTTGATAAGTGCGTCGCTCACAATGTACGTCATATCAGCGCACGGCACTGTGATTGGCTGGAAGGTTTTCGGCCAAATTAGATGGTATTCGACTTTTGATAGCTAAACCCGCAGCTCAGAACAATGGATCCTGCTAGAGAGACCTATTCATCTCCCAAAAAAGTTCCGCTTCACGAGGCTCGCGTTTGGTGCTAGAACAGGAGGGAAGGGAGACGTTCCATAATGAACACCATTATCATTCTCCGTGCGTGGTTTATGGTGTGGTGCTGTCGGTCCCTCCTTCATGTTCTGTCAGGAATGTTCATGTATGTGTTGTATTGATAATGAGGGTGTGTGCCCTGTGCTACATGACAGCGACCGATATGGAGCAGCCGACAACAGGAATGGAAACACGGTGAGGACGGGTGATTATCATGGTGAGTTCAAAACACCTTTTGTTTATTTAAGATGTATAACATACGAGTTTATTTCGATAAATAAATACAAATAATTAATATTTGAGATAGGCTACAGCACTATTTTAACGGCTCGTAGGCGATTATGATTATATATTTTTGTATAGCCTACATATCAAATTTGCTTCTGCTTTGACATTATAGCCTTTTATGTAACGCCAAGTAAAATTTTGTAAATTAATTTAGTAAAGATAGACGAGGAATTAATGTAAATTGTGCTGTACTTAATTTGATCTCTACAAAGTTTTTTAATGGTGAAAACAAAATATAAACACAGAAACTGCGCCTGTTATTGTTCCCTTTTTAATCACGTGATCAGTCATATGACTTTCCAGAACGATTCTATTGTCATTTGTGACCTCTTGCTTTATGTTGGCAACTGTGGACGGGTGAGGCAGTTGTAGAGTCAAGGTTTACATACATAGTCCCCTGTTGCATGAAGCTACCACAACACTACTGTGACAACCAGAAGTCAAACATGATCAAACTATCATTAATATTCCCTGAAAATCACTATGAGAATACATAAGGACAAATCTGATTAAAGTGATATGTGCAACCTCGTGCCCAGGCGGACCCAGACATGTCGGCGCAGAGTGGGGGCTACGATGTGGAGCTGTTTGTGGAAGCTCCGGACTACGACCTGATCTGCACCATCTGCCAGGGGGTCCTCAGGTGTCCAGTGAGAGCTGCATGCCACCACATCTTCTGCAAGAAATGCATTTTACAGTGGCTGAAGAGGTACTGAACATGCCTCACCACAAGCACAATATGGATCAATACCACTGGATCAGAATGTGTTACAATGATACAGTTCAACTTTAAAGGAATAGTTCACCCAAAAATGTAAATTCTGTTATCATCTACTCACCCTCATGCTAGTTAGTCCATATAACACATGGGGAGGTTGCCATCACAACTCCATAGCAGGCTTCTCCCAAACAACCGAAGTCAGAGACCAGTTCTTCAGAGTTCCAAAACGACCTCGGACTACATCATAAATTTGTGCAAATCTTACCTACAGCTGATTGATTTTCAACAAATAATGGTGTATGTAGCCTATAGGTCTTTCTATTCTGCAGTTTTTTTGTAACACTACTCAGAAGAACAGGGTTCCCATTGACTTCAGTTGTTTTGAGAAGACTGCTACAAAGTTGTGCTGGTAACCTCCCTGTGTGTTATGTGGACTGACAAATTTAACCTGTTTCATTTGGCATAGGGGTGAATAGATGATGCCATGATTTTCATTTTTGGGCAAACTATTCATTTAATCAACAGTGCAAAGTGAAGGACAGGACTAATGGTTCCTTATCCACCAGGCAGGAGACCTGCCCATGCTGCAGAAAGCCTGTTCACCAGAGCTTGATCTTTGTCATGTTCAAGCTGAGCAAGTCTATCGGACGCTTGAAGGTCAAGGTAGGAAACAGAGTTTTCGAGAACCACTGCTCACAACCCCCCAAAAAAATCTTGATTAAATTCACTGCGGTGTTGGATAACTGTTGATTTATTTTATTTTTACATGATAGTGCAGCCGTTTCGGCCACTGCCTTCCTCAGTAGCTGCATATAGCTACATGTAGTGTAACTACATAGTTACTATATGCAGCTACTGAGGAAGGCAGTGGCTGCATATAGCTAGTACATGTAGTGTAACTACATAGTTACTATATGCAGCTACTGAGGAAGGCAGTGGCTGCATATAGCTATAGTGTAACTACATAGTTACTATATGCAGCTACTGAGGAAGGCGGTGGCTGCATATAGCTATAGTGTAACTACATAGTTACTATATGCAGCTACTGAGGAAGGCAGTGGCTGCATATAGCTATAGTGTAACTACATAGTTACTATATGCAGCTACTGAGGAAGGCAGTGGCTGCATATAGCTATAGTGTAACTACATAGTTACTATATGCAGCTACTGAGGAAGGCAGTGGCTGCATATAGCTATAGTGTAACTACATAGTTACTATATGCAGCTACTGAGGAAGGCAGTGGCTGAAACGTTTGGCTGCACTATGGTCATCATGTAAAAATAAAATAAATCAACGGTTTTCCTGAGTGCGGGTCAGTTTATACTTTATTCAAGGTAGGAAACAAAATGGAAAAATCTAATATGTAGACTATTCAAAATATACCAAATGTTTCTATACAAAATGCCACAGAGTTAGTTAGGCAATCCTTATGATGTCTCTTATAAACATGTATTACTTTTTATCTGGGTTCTTCCAGTGTAAGAATGAGATCCGTGGCTGTCCGGGGACCTTCCCCCTGTCAGAGCAGTACTGCCACAGCATGAGCTGCCTGTACGAGCTCATCCCCTGCCCTTACCAGGGCTGCCGGGCACAGCTGCTCCGCAGGGACCTGGATGCCCACGCCCGCCACTGTGAGCACTGGCGCCAGCCCTGCCACATGGGCTGTGGAACGGTGCTGTCCCACCGCACACAGGGCCAGCACAACTGCTACAAGCAGCTGAGGCAGGAGTATGAGGTCAGGCAGAGGAACCACAGGGCGATCGCCACTGCTCTGCAGCGCAAGATGAGGAGGATGCAGAGCACCATGGCCCACATGAAGAGGCAGATCGGGCTGATCTGCGAGAGCCTGGAGGTGATGGATGACCTGCAGGAGGTGGAAGAAGAGGACCAGGGAGAGACCAGTGGCAGTTCCACCGCGACAAACTGAACAGCAGTTCCTGATGGATGTGCCAAGCTGCTGTTGGCTGGTCATGCTGTTTATCATTTTAACATGTGTATCATTTCTTTGAAGGTGTGTTTTTGATGATGTAGGTATACGATTGGAATGGTTGAATTTGTAACAAGTTTTCTCCCGTTGCTTTGTCTATTTTGTAAATAAAGTAGTAAACAGTACACTGTCATCATTGCCCTTTTTAATCTGTAGGCCTATTCAAGAGAACAGCAGCTATTATAGACCACGTTCTCAAAGTGGGATCCAGGGACCCCCAGGGGTCGTTGAGGGCATTCCACGGGTCCCGAGTAAATTGATGAACTGTTAAACTTCATTATTTAAGTCACAAGAACAATTATAGAATAGAAAATAATTGCTATTTTGATCATAGTTTCACCTACAGTACAGATAGTCATGGAGTTATGGACAAAATCATCTGACAATAAAGAAATCTTCTCAGGTTTGGGTCCAAGAGACACAATATTTTTAAATGGGGGTCCGTGGCCCTAATGTGGAAGGGTCCTTGATATGAAAAAGGAGAATCACTGATGTAGACCATGAAGGTCTTTTGGGATGATGACGTTTGTATATGCATTCATGTTGTAATGAAATTCACAGATGACACCAAGAAAACTAGCTCATTCATTCTTAAAGGAAATCTAAAACAAGAAAAGTACATTAATATCTGACCAGGATAGTATTTGTTCAGTATTTATGCCTAGCTATTCCAGACTCAGTTATAAAAAGAATTCGCTGCACAGAACAGAACGGACTGTGGTATAAACTCTGCCAATAGAGGCGCTAGTCGTCTCATTCGCTGTATGGAAATATCGCGATGACACTGTCAGATAAAACCGGGCGGAACTTTTCTCCGGCCTTCTTCCTGTTATACAGATCACGTAAGTGTAATACGGACTCGTTTTCCCCCATCAAAATCTTCAATTATCTCAAGCATCGCTCCACAAAATATGTTAAATATAGTGATAAAGTCACTGTCGAACATAGTTAAGCAAAGCAGTTTATATATTGATTAACATTGAAGTGAGATTAGATGATAATTGGACATATTTGAAGAATTATCCTCAGCCTTGAATATGGCGGCGATGCTCGTGTTCTTGCGAGAAAGAGACTGGTAAATACCAGTTGTCTGGTTCAGAGCTTGGTTATGTACTAATATTTTCATGCATTTATTATTCTGCAGCAAATGGCGGACGACGCCGGTGGTAGGGGAGGTTTTCGCGGAGGCTTTGGTGACCGTGGCCGGGGACGCGGTCGTGGACGCGGCAGAGGCCGTGGTAGGGGCCGTGGAGCCAGGGGCAAGTCCGAGGACAAGGAAGTACGTTTCTCCACATACTTTTATTATGCCTTTGGTTTGCATGTCAATAAGAGGTCCGGATAACGCTTGAAGCTGCTCTGACTCGCACATTTCAAAAGCGATGTATGCTAAAACGCAATGCTAATGGAGATGCTCTCTCCTCCAGTGGGTGCCAGTCACTAAGCTGGGCCGTCTTGTCAAGGACATGAAGATCAAAACCCTGGAGGAGATCTATCTGTACTCCCTACCCATCAAGGTAAGCAAAGCAGCATCTTAAGAACCATTGGAAGTTTGAAACACTGGGCTGCTAACTGTTAGCCGAACGAAATGAAATGTGAGTTCACGTGACCGGCTGGTTTACCAGGCTAGCTAACTGTTAAAATATTACCCTAATACTGTACTTAGAAAAAGGCTTACAGAAGGGGGTGGTCTGGACCTTTCACGTCATTCCCCTCTCCCATGTCTGCCTATCTCTACTGCAAAACATAAAAGGCGAAATCTGTTTGCGCCTAAAGTTCAATGAAATCATATAATCGTCAGTTGCCAGTTAAATGTTAGTGTGGTCTTGAAGAATCTGAATACTGCTCAACACCAGGAAATCATTTTAGCAGAAGCATAGGAAAAGTGTTCCTTTTTCATATGTGATGGAATATCAAGTGAAGTGCAGATTTAATGTACAAACAAGATGTTTTATTGCATATTTCAGTGACACAATGTCACTGGCATACACATGAGGAAGAGTATACAGCCCCACACCAGACAATGGCATCAATTACTTGAGACACAGACAAAATTAAATGCAAGGTGTGATATACCTGGTTAAGTAAGAAAAACTTTGTAGATAGAGAGTAGAGTCCGCACTCTGCTGAACAAGATGTCTCCCAGACGGATAGATTTATTGATTTGATGTTTCGGTCTCACACGACCTTCTTCAGAATGAAGCAGGAAATGACACGGTACTCACATATATGTGTAAGGGATCATGTATATTGAGGCGGTGATTACGGGGGAAATAATGACCGACAGGTGATGATTCACCTGAAGGTCATTATTTCCCAGTAATCACCGCCTCAATATACATTATCCCGCTTAGAACATGGCCTACAACTAAATCATTCAATAATCTGACAAAAATAATTATTCAAATAGATTTTTTAATAGCGTTTTCAACGACAAAGCGGTTTCATTCGTAATTGGCACACAAGACACCACAGCTGCAACTGGTTGGCCTAATTAGTAGTGTTTGCTGACAAAAAGCTCTTATCAACTGATTAATCCAGGTGTGGCAGAGCAGCGGTCGGTTGTCGAGAAATAATGACCGGTGAATCTTGGTGATTGACCAATCAGAATCGAGTATTCAAGAGAGCCGTGTTCTAAATATATATATATATATATATTATATGTATGTTACACCAATTGGCAGAGAGAAAATAAGTCAGGTGAAGACAATCAACCAGAGTACATCATGCTCGATACAAAAATAAATCATAGTAAGACAATCCCACTATAAAAAGTACAATATGAAAATAAGTAGAAGAGTATATATAAAATGATACAATATAAAGACTCAGTGTAGAAATAGTAAAATAGAAATACATACACTCACATGTGTATACAGATTGGTGCCAAGTGTAATAAGTTGTACAAAGTACACAGTAGGCTACACATCACAATTTAATAGATAATCTGGGGTAAAAAATAAATAAAGGCCCCAATCAACTACACTGGACTGGATGTGCGCGCTCTACTCTCTTTTGTACTAAGTAAGAAAAACTTGACATTTGTGATTGTTTCTCTATTTCTGTATTTGTCTTCCACTATTGATGTGCCCGCTGCGCTGCATATTTGCACTAAGTCAAATTCCTCATTTGTAATCCGATTACTTACTGTGGCTATTAAAGTGAATATAGAATCTTGAAATTCGTGGGAGTTGCAGTTCTCCTAAATGCTTTGCGTTGGTTTACAGGAGTCTGAGATCATCGACTTCTTCTTGGGCTCTGCTTTGAAAGATGAGGTGCTGAAGATCATGCCTGTCCAGAAGCAGACCAGGGCCGGTCAGCGCACCAGGTTCAAGGTGAGGTTTAGGACTCATAATATGGACTTCCTCCTGGCTGTAGCACTGATGGTCCAAATGTGACATTGCCCACCTGTTCTGCATGGTTTGTTGACTTCCTGTGTCATGTTTACAGGCTTTTGTTGCCATTGGTGACTACAATGGCCATGTGGGCCTGGGGGTGAAGTGCTCCAAGGAGGTGGCCACAGCCATTCGTGGTGCCATCATCTTGGCCAAGCTGTCCATCGTTCCTGTCAGGAGAGGCTACTGGGGTAACAAGATCGGCAAGCCCCATACCGTGCCCTGCAAGGTGACCGGTCGCTGCGGCTCTGTCCTGGTGCGTCTCATCCCTGCCCCCCGTGGTACCGGTATCGTGTCCGCCCCTGTGCCCAAGAAGCTGCTCATGATGGCTGGTATTGATGACTGCTACACTTCTGCCAGGGGCTGCACTGCCACCCTCGGCAACTTTGGTAAGATCGCTCTGCTGGTCTTGGCCAGGCTTGACTAGTCTTGATGCACATGTCAATACCTTTTTTTAGTGAGATTTCTCCTCGCTCTGCTCAGCTTCACCTCTCCAGTGGTGTAGTTGTCGTTATCAGGAGAGAAATAAATGAGTATAGTAATGCACGGCAGAAGGACTATTGTAGTGGTCTTCTCTGTTCCCCTTTTCTGTGCTCGACATCCTGTCCTGTGAGACTGCAGCACTGGTAAATTTGGTGCTTCGCTTCATCCTAACTTCGACTTGTTTTGTCTCCCCCTCCAGCCAAGGCTACCTTTGATGCGATCTCCAAGACGTACAGCTACCTGACCCCTGATCTCTGGAAGGAGACTGTCTTCACCAAGTCTCCCTACCAGGTCCGTACCAAAGGCCAATAATGTCTTGCACTAATTTTAAGATGAGGTTGTGGTGTATTATGTAACTAAAAATTATTGATTTGTGTTGCAGGAGTTCACTGACCATCTTGCCAAGACTCACACCAGGGTGTCTGTGCAGAGGAACCAGGCTGCTGTCCAGGCCGCTCCTTCCTAAACTCTTTTGTACAGTGGATTCATTGAATAAAACGTTCAGTAACTCCACTATAAGCAGTCTTCTCTTGATTTTATGGATGTTTTCTATACTATGAAGATGCTGCCTTAAGTCAGGTGTTCCCAAACTTCCATACCAAGGCCCCCCAAATAGCATTAGCCTTTGGCTGCGGCCCCCCATTGCAAGATGCATTTAAAAACCCATTGACAATACTACTGAAAATGTCAAATCACTTCCATACAATCTCAGAATATCCCTTTATTATATCCTAGAAATTACATTTGTATCTCAAATCTTTTGCTTTTCATTATAAACATTGTCCCAGTCTAGACTACTATATTACCCACACCAGGGGTAAAAGGGAATGAATGTGTTGACTGGCAGGCAATTAGACAGCTGGGTATGGCAAATGTGTGGAAGGAAAGGATTCTAAAACATAAAAATATACATTTGTTACTGTGTAGTATTAACAAATGTAAGTGAATTATTTCATTCACCATGAATATTTTAAGCATGAACATTAATTTGCTTAGTGCCCCCACTTTTGATAGCCACTGCCTTAGGTCATGACAGAGCAGTTATCAGAAGAACTTAATTCTATAATTAAAACTACCCTTTTTGCTGGGGCTGGACCCCACTTTTGCGAACCACTGATCTGGAGAATGAGCAAATGTTAAGTTACCGGCGGATGTATTTATCAACGAACAGCTGTGGTGTATTGAAGTTAGTGTGGAGGACGTACAACTGGTAGGCTTTTGTACAGCAAGAGTGGTAGGTTAAACATTTTTTTAATCAATGCAGGGTGAAAATACTACACAATAGACAATACCATGATTTCTCCCATAAATTTATTTTACATTTATTACACAAGGGACAGACAAAGCATTTCAGAAGAAGAGTAGTGTTCTTAAGCCTCTTGAGCTTGAGCTGCCATCATCCTTTCTTTCTGCTTCATTAGACACTTCTTTCCGCTGGCATATGCTCCCAGGTCTCCATCTGGAAAGTGACAGGTCATGAATTCAACAATTAATTCCAATGATATCCAAGCTGAACTTTCAAACGGGCTATGAATGAAAAAAAACATTTTAGATCAAATGTCTGTCATTCATTTCAATGCGATTCTAACTAATTTGCCGTTCGCTGACTACACCAGGGTTCCCCCGGTCATGGAAAACCTGGAAAAGTCATGGATTTCAAAGTCTAATTTTCCAGCCCTGGAAAAGTAATGGAAATGATGTTGTGTTTTGTTGTACTAGGTTGATTCCTAGGGTAGAGACTCCGGAGATGATGCGCCATGGCTGCAGTCATGGAAATCGCCCGCTCTGCGGGCTCCCAAAATCATGACTGACAGACACACACCACTCACCCACCTAGGCACCATTGTGCAACTGTGCCATCAGCTCATACTACATCACAGTTGCTCGAGTGACATCACAACAATAGAGCTCAACAGGCACGTGACTTTTCGTGACGTAATTTGCCCCGGAAGTAAGTTCCGCATTCATTTTCTCCATAGACATTTTGATAAATCCTTATATAACGAGTTTTAAGGCTTGAACAAGCCAACCCGTGACCTACTGAATCGTGGTTGACCATAAAACATTCGAAAAAATAACAGGAAAATAAATTAAAAATGTAACGTTATTTTTTGTGATTATTACTACAGTGGTCAAATAAGACACCTCTTTATATTGAATTTTAATGCTTCTTGTATTTTATATTAATATTTTTATGGAAAATTCATGTTTTATTCAAATTGCTTCCAGGGAATGTGATGCAGTGACTCTAAAGCACTAAATCCAATATAAAAACGTGTGTCCTATTTGCCAGTGTAATAATTTCTGGTATTGATTCACTGCCTCACATTACATGGAAATTCTATTATGGATCCTTGAAAAGTTTTTTTTTTTTTTTTCCATGAACATGTGTGGGAACCCTGTAACCTGTGCAAGAATGCATCTTTAATTGTGGGGTTACATTACATGAGGAACATTTAGTAAGCCATCATTACCACATTCAGTGAGTACTGTGTGGAACATTGTCTAAGGATTCTTGAATAGCAGCAACTTGGAGAACACCAAGTAAGGCCCACATTTTCTTGCTATTGCGCCACACACTCCAGTTCTTCCAGCCAGTCAACAGTTGGACTACTTACAGCGTAACTGGAAGGCGTTGGTCACCTCGCTGAACTGCCGCAGTTCCTTGCCACAGTTCTGATGGTAGCTATGTCCTTCCCTCTGCTGGCAAGCCCTCATACGCTCCTGGACCACCTTCACTATCTCCTGGTCCACCTTACTGAGGAGTGGAGACAGCAGCACAAATATGACACTATAACTCTCTGTAGGTATTCCGTGTCTGGCTCAACGGCACTTAAGCAGGGCCGAAGCTTGCCCTCATGAGAGCTGGGCAGACTCCCTACTCACAATGTCACACTGTTGCTTGCCAACGATCAAGGGGTAACAAGACACATGTATCCTTATGATGGTGTATGCAGTTTCTTTGTCTATTGAAAGTCTTCCCTATGACAACAAAATCTTGAACACTTAATAGAGCACTCGATAAAAAATAATTAGTTATTACACAAAATTGTTTTCTAAATACATAAGAGGTGCTTAGCTGTGGCTGGCTGTCATATATTTCACTGACGCACAATACAAACTAATGCTAGTGCTGTAATGGAGCATCAGCCAGCAGCCGTTTAGCTCCAGGAGGCTAGCTTACATGGAAGCACCAGCTCTTTATTGCAATTCACCATTAACACAAAAAATAAGAAGAGTTCCTTACTAGTCTCTCCTCCATTGCATCTCTGCCTCATAGCAGCAGACGTAGTCTCCCTCCTCGCACTCCGTCAGATCAGGAACACGGCGGAACTTCTGGTGGTAGTAGACGGACTTGTTGTTAGCTCGGATGCTGTCAACCACACCTGGGTGAAGGGAAAGGCACTGTTCAGTGGCATAAGGGCTTGCCAGCTTTTGCTAACACGCTTTAAACCACCTGGATTTTGTTGTTGCTACTGCTGCTGCATGACGATAACCTGGCAGAACCAATGGATGATGCTAACCCAAGGTAGCTAAGGACGGTTAGCCTGGCGTGCCTACGTGCGTCTATTGTCCTATGAATGAGTATCAATGCATTTTGTAATATTGTGCAAGTGACAGTACCGTTAATACCTTAGGGTAATGCCAACAATACTAGCAGTAACTGTTAGCGCTAGTGTTGTGCTGCTAGCCTGTTAGCCCACCTCTGAATGTGGTGACAGGTAGGTCCACGGAGTAGTAGAATAGTTTAGACACGATCAGGGCTGGATTTGGCAGTGCTGTCAGTTTATCCACAGCTGGGGTCTGACGAGGAGGCTCTGGATACGCGTCTTTATCGTAGTCTGCAGGCATTTTGCCTTATTTTGGTGAAGACCCACAGAAATCCTACAGTTCGACCTCGACTCCTCTCCTTTCGAGGTAGCGCATGCGTAGAAGACTTAACATGGCGAATTAGAGGTCAACCGATTTCAATATTAATTCATTATGGTTTTACGTTACTCTGTCATAATTTAGAATTATCGTACTGCGAAGTTTTGTTTTAAATTAGTAACATTAGCCCATCTCCTTTCTTTCTCGTGCTTTTCTTTTTTACATAAAGGTCGAAGGTAAAAGGTCACCGTTGTAGCTGTTGTACCATGGGAACTCGGTAGGTGGTGGTCATGTGGTGGTAGAACAATCTTAAAGAACTAATAAGCACAGTACAAACAGCCACATGCCGATTTTATTTTATTGATGTTCAATTTGGAGCACTGGACAAAGATTAGAGATATACAAACTTCCAGAACACTGACTGTACAGATTTTTGTTGCTGAGATAATGCCAATTGGCCTTTTTCACTTCCCACCCATTGGCTTATTGCACCTGTGTTACTTCCTGCCTTTTAGGCACAAAATGGGTGAATTGGGTGGATGCCAGTCATAATGCAACAGTGTGGCCTTTGGCTATGTGTGACCTGGGACACAGTAGGCTATATGTTTAGTGTTTGTGCATTGAAACCGATTGGAACATAAACCTGAAAACTGGTCTTCCCATTATGCTACATTTATAACACTACTTATATTCTTATTCTAAATTTCACTTTTTGAGTGATACAAAGACAACCATGACCATGCACCCCAGGCCTACCAATATTTACCAGTTGACAAGAAGTTTTTGTTGCATATTATTCAGTTGGGAAAATCCTCTCCTGCTGAGTATTTTGACCAAGGCAGATTATCCGAAAAGATCCAGTCACCAGTGACCAGAGAGGCCATTTACACCTGGCATTAACATGCGTTTTCTGCCATCAGATTGCAATCAGATTGTGCTTGACCACTTGAAAGTACAGGTGTAAATGCCCTAAGACACATTGAAGATGCATCCATCTGCAATTGATTGCAATCTGATCGGCCAAACCACCTCCGGAGGTGGTCAGGGATGCATTGTGTACACATTGAACACAAGTGTAAATGCAATGTGTCCTCTCAATATAGCAATTTTATACGGATTGAGAGGACACCCATTTCTGCAATCAGATTGCAATCTGATGGCAGAAAACACGTTAACGCCAGGTGTAAATGGAATCAGGCTAATGTGGTCAAGCACAATCTGATTGGAATCTGATGGCAGAAAATGCATGTTAATGCCAGGTGTAAATGGCCTCAGAATGCTACTGATTTGATCCTTATTGCTGACAGATAGGTTAGGGTTCCAACTGTGAGATGTCTGGTAGTATGTCTATGGTGCCCACCAACAATCAAAGCCTGACTCTTCACCCCAGAAGAAGTCAGACAGTACGCCTACCAACACTACTGAAATACCCCTTGAGTGGGGTACTGAACCCCAAACTGCTCTAGTTTGTTGGGAAATCTGCACTCTTCATAAAGGTTTGTACAGGCCAGGTGTTATCCTGCATACCTTCATTCATCCTACATAAGAATTAGTGTACTTAGGCTAGTTGTATGTGGCAGTACACAATTTATCAGAAATAAATTAACTTTCAATATAGATGACTATACTATACTATAGCCTACTGGTCTAATAATCTTGGTGTTGCAATTCTTCAAATGCTTAAGTATATGCCAGTTGAGGAAAGCTATTGTCTATTATAATTGCAGCCTTTTACATGATCACATTTGGAACATTTTACTTGGGTGAATGTCATGTGATATCAAAGCCTAGATATTGGTCATGACTCATGCTAGATTCTTGGTTTCAGCAACTACTGTAAATCTAGAAAAGTAACCACTGGGAGGTGCAAATAACACTGTGTCTCTCTGCCCCAGTGCTCCCTACAGATGGTTCCTCTTCACGGGGCCTCCCCAACACCCAAGACACATGGGTGCACCCCTTCGCTCCTCCTCCCATGTCCTCCTGTCAGGACTTGGCAGCAAATGCCTTCTTTGAAAGCGAATACGTCTCCTTAAGTGCCAGCTACCAAATTAGAGACGCACCATGACCCTTGGATCAGCACTTGCTCCTCTCTCTTTCTGTCCCTCGCCTGGAGAGCGCACACAGACATGGTCAGTGCTCCTCCTGTTTTGGCCTCTTTTCTCCTCTAAAGGATATGTCAGTGTCCACTTTTGTCTGTCTTTGTCTTCTATATGTGTTGTTGCATGTGTGTATGGTTTATGTCTGGCTATTTGGGATTTGTAACGGTAGATGAAGTGTGTTGAGAAGTTATCTTGTCATGGCTGCCTCGGCCACGTGCAATGCTGAAATGGCGACTACTTTTTTGGAAGGCATCCCAACAACTTATGAGTTTTATTCTTCTTTGTTGTTTTTCCCAGACTGGATAATCTTCCAGCTGTTTGTTTCTTTCTGAATCACAAGAAACTGAAACCCTATGTTTTTAGAAATCCAAACTGAAAACACAAACACCTGTCCTGATTTAAAGGCAACAAGTCTAAAGCCTAACTGACTTGATTGCATAATTAAATATCCTTTACAGTAGACATTCGGTTCTATGTTTAGTAGCACACATTTTACTTATCATTCGAGTATTTGAATGTGTGACGTGAAAGCTCTACGACGCGAGTCACCAAACACAGTTGTTGACCAAGTTTGACCACAACATATGCCATTTCTTATTCGTCTACAACCAGTAATTTGATATGTGGGGACTGTCTTGAGTGTAGGCAATGACAACTTCCTTCTGAGTGATTTAAGGTTAAGGCGACTTGATACTTCTTCAGTAATAGACAGGGAAGGCATGCAGCCACATGTGCACTGGTGGCGCTGCCATTAGGCACACAGTGATGACTATCTAATATTCAAAATATTCTACCGATCGACTAACCTACCGGTATGTGGCATAAACACACTGTGGGTACACACGATCAATGGATGGATGAATAGCTGGCTGGACAGTGTAGTAGAGGGATACTTTACATATTAAAGTTTGGGTTTGATTTTCACGGGGGTGTGTGAGTAGTTATCGTCTCTGTGTGGGTCTGTCTCCCTTCCAGTCTCATCGTAAATTCCATGCCCCCCGCCACGGGCACCTGGGCTTCCTGCCCCACAAGCGTAGCAAGAAGCACAGGGGGAAGGTGCGCTCCTGGCCCAAGGATGACCCCAGCCAACCCGTCCACCTCACTGCCTTCCTGGGATATAAGGCAGGCATGACCCACACGCTCAGGGAGATGCACCGCACTGCCCTCAGTATGTACCACTGGACCGGGTGTCATGGATGCACGGGAGGGTTGGGATGAAAACTTGACTGTTAAATGTGTTCGCCTTGTAGTTGGTAGGAATGTTTCAATTCAAACCCACAGTGTTTTCATTTAATTTCATGCACCTTTTTAGCTTGTGAAACTACCAATATGAACCATTTTGACACTATTATAAGATGGCTCACACCATATATTTACTATGTTGTGGGTTGAAACCCAGCCCACAACCTATGTTACATGTCATCCCTCTCTCCTGACAATTGTTTTTCTGGGATGTGCCATTACGGAGTATTGATAGATACCAATAGTACTCTAGGTCAATAACAACTGTCCATCCATGTTTCTCCAACAGAGCAATCAAAACGAGAGGGGGTGGAGGCGGTCACTATCATCGACACGCCCCCAATCATCGTGGTGGGGATTGTGGGATACATTGACACTATGCGTGGCTTGCGTTCCTTCAAGACCATCTTCGCAGAGCATCTGAGTGACGAGTGCAGGCGCAGATTCTACAAAAACTGGTGCATACATCCCATATACCGCAAATTCATCACGGGATTCTTTATCATCTTGCTGACATTCTGCATTAATTCGTGCATTCTGGTTGCCACTGTTGTTTCACATATCTACATTTGTTTGTGTTTCAGGTCCAAGAGCAAGAAGAAGGCCTTCAGCAAGTACAGTAAAAAGTGGCAAGATGAGAATGGTAAGAAGCAGCTGGACAAGGATTTTGCTCAGATGAAGAAATACTGTTCAGCCATCAGGGTTATTATTCATTCCCAGGTAAGCAAGCATTTATTGTTCAGAATGATAGACTACTCCACTAATACTTCACAATAAGCCTTACTTCTTAACCATTAAAGTCACAGCAAAATGATTATGATACTAGCATGTGATTTATTTTCTCATCTAACTTTCAGAAAGGTAATGCAACAATTGTCTCAGCCTGTTCTAACTAACTCGATATTACCATGTTATATGCCTGCTCTCCTCTCAAATTGGTCAGGTCCCATTGGTTAGTCGGCATTGATTGACAGCCAAATATACCCCGCCCATCTCCCCTCGTCTCACTGTGTGTGAGGAGCACCCGAGTGTGGCGTTTCAAATGGCAGTTTAAAAATAGTCCTCATGGCAGAACCTGACTGCTCACGCAAACTCCGCCCAGGGGGAAACCTTTATGTTGGCAGTAAACACTATCAAAATCAGTTAAACACTATGATCATGTCTCGCAGGTGTGAGATGTAGCAGTGGGAGTTATGAAGATGTACTTTTAAATAGAGCATAATGTTATGCTGAGTCATGAACAGACAGGGCTGGGGGACACATTGTAACCACAAGTTCAGAGGCAATCTTGAATATTGGCTGTGAGGCAAAAATTCAAACAGGGACAATTTACAGTGAAAAGGGTCCTGAAATGACTGGAAATTAATATAATTTAGTAATGAAAATAGCACTGTGTGTTCTGCACTGTACTTCCGTCTGTGTCTGTTCGTGGCTTTTCAATCTCACTAAGCAAGAACATTGTGGCTTTACTAGACTTCTGGACATCTGTTACTTATTGATTACTGGCTTCACAGGTCTGTCTTCTCCATTTCTCCTTCCTCCCTCCTCCAGATGCGTCTGCTGCCCATCAAGCAGAAGAAGGCCCACATCATGGAGGTGCAGCTGAACGGGGGCAGTATCTCAGACAAGGTGGATTGGGCGAAGGAGCGCCTGGAGCAGGCTGTGCCCGTCTCTTCCGTCTTCTACCAGGATGAGATGATCGACGTAATCGGTGTCAGCAAAGGCCATGGCTTCAAAGGTAGGACTGGGGGAATGCATGCTACTCTTGTGCCACGAAGTTGCTTAGTTATAGTGAATCTCACCGAGCTGGGCGAACAGGCATTTGTCCAAGGGCATCTCAGTCCAATGACTTGTGTACTTATCGCTTGTCCTGTTATCCATACTTGGATCTATGAATACATCACACAATCAGTCAATGTAACCTTTGCCCTTTATGTTGCTAGGAGTGACAAGCCGCTGGCACACCAAGAAGCTGCCCAGGAAGACCCACAAGGGTCTGCGGAAGGTGGCCTGTATTGGAGCCTGGCATCCGTCCCGTGTGAGCTACACCATTGCCCGTGCTGGTCAGAAGGGCTATCACCACCGTACTGAGCTCAACAAGAAGGTTAGCTACACGCTGGTCAAGTTCACCCACTTACGCTCTAGTTTGAATACACTCAATCACTTGAAAGATGCTCATCAAACTTGTCAAAAGTTCTCCCTAAAATAAATCTATATTGCTCATTCTGGATTCTGAAAATATATCAAGTATTATTTGTGAACACTTGTATCTCCCCAGGTCTACCGTATTGGTAAGGGGATCCACATCCAGGATGGAAAAGTGATCCGTAACAATGCCTCCACTAGCTACGACACCACCCAGAAGGCCATTACCCCCATGGTACTGCAGGCTTTCTACAACAAAATGCCAATAGGCATCAAATAAAGGAACAAATTGATTATCTAGCAAAATAAAATAAATCTTGAATACTTATTCATCATTCATCTTCCATTCCTTTTTTCCCCCTCTCTTTCAACCCTCTTTTTTCACTGGGCACGGCGGGGGCATGCAGGGAAGCTTCCCCCACTACGGTGATGTGAATAATGACTTTTTGATGTTGAAAGGCTGCGTGATCGGCCCCAAGAAACGCGTTCTCACCCTCAGAAAGGTACAGTATGATTTGGAGTCTCACTGGTAAAACAATTCCTTATATGTACTTAAAAATGCATAGAATGTGTATGGTAGCAAAATACTGACATTTAATTTGCTATAAGTAAAAACAGACTTTTTCAGCACATTGTTGCAGGAACCAAATGTGTGCATCTTTGTGTGTTCCTCCTCCCCCCAGTCTCTGCTGGTGCACACATCTCGCAAATCCAAGGAGGAAATTGAACTCAAGTTCATTGACACCACCTCCAAATTTGGTCACGGGCGCTTCCAGACCGCTCAGGAGAAGAGGGCGTTTATGGTGAGTTGAGAACATTAGGGTTTCTGTGTGTGTGTGTGTACGCGCGTGCACACGTACGTACACACACACACACACACACACACAAACAAACGTGCGTGCACTTCAATTGGGGCATGTCAGCTTGAGTGAGTAATGTCTATCAGGGATCTATTTTTCTGTGTCTCCTATGTTGACTTGATCCCTGCTCAGCAGTTGTGAACTAGTTTGACCTCTGACCTTTGACCCTGGTTTACCTGCAGGGGCCACTGAAGAAGGATGCCATGAAGACACTGCCAGAGCCTCTGCCAGAGGAGGCCTAACAGAGTGGATCACACACTTCTCACACACACACAATACAATTGTGTTCCCAATATATAGTTTGTCCAAAAGGTTTGTGCAAATGAGTTGTATCTGCATTTGTAAATTAGAAATCCAAGTTTGGTTTGATAAATAACTTTCATTATTTGTATGCAGTTGAAGTTAATTTCTTAAAATAAATTCAAAGCAATAAACAGTTATTTATTGTTCACTGATAAATCCATAAGGACATTTACAATGTCAAAAAATGACATGCACCAAGACAGCTTGAGCTGAACAGAAGTCAGGTACAACACTGAGAACAATTCATTGCCATCTCCATGGTTTTCACAGATTCTAGACTCTTCAAGCAGCAACTTTTCAAAATAGAAGTAATCAACAGCGCTCTTTTCTTACATGCGCAGTGAGATGTCATCTCCAGGAGTTCAAGTAGTTCAGGCAGCTGGATTCGTGAGCTCACGAACGATAACGTGAGAAATCCATCTTGCCGCGCTGCCAGATATGCATTTGAATGTCCCAGCAGTGGGCTGGACCAATCAGTGTCGAGGCAGCTATGGGCGGGATGTAGCTGTGACCACAGCGAGAAGTGAGCGTGTGATAGACATATGCTTCATCCAATCACCTGCCAAGTATTCTTTGAAAGTACCTGCCCTTTTCCAAACAGATTCCGACAACGCGTTCCCAGATGGTTCTGTATAACAAACATCCATCCTTGCATCTTTTAAACAAAGTTTACCTCAAATGAAAAGTTCCCTCTTGAAAAAACTGTTAAAATAATGTGCGTTCACCAATGTCTTTTGTGGAGTTCACTGCTCTTCAGCAGTAGGGGGCACTACAACATCAGCCTCACAGATCCCAGGTCAGTGCTGCTCTGTGTGCCTGTAGCACCTGTGGGCATCTACCCTCTGCTGGTTATGATGAACACACACAGGGGGGACACCGTGCCCGTGCCAAGCTGCAAGAGCATAAGAATCCATTATGGATCCATGCCAGTAGCCACATGACGGCTATGTTACATCAAGGTAATTCCACCTGAAGCCTCAGGGGGGCATTACTCTGACAGGTACTCCTGGGACTCCACTGAGGACTGGCGGGATGAGGAGTGAGCAGGAGAGTGGTGGGACGGAGGCGGGTTATCCAGACCAGAGGTCATCAGGGGCAGATAGAGATCGTCCATGTTGGGCATGACAAACACTTTCTGTTGAGGGGGAAAGGAAAACAAAACCATGCTTAATAGTGAGTCAGTCTGCGCAAACAATGGTTAAGTCTCCCTGTCTTCTATAAAAGGTAAATGTGAATTGTATTTCACACACTTCTTCATGTATACAGTAAAATGTACATACAAATATATATATTTCAGCGTAGCATTGCACTATATGAGGTGAAGGATGGGAGAGATGAACAGAGACAGATAGACTTGCTGATGGACTGACCTGGAACTCGCACTGCAGTTTCTTCTCGATCCACTCGGTGACATGCGTCAGGGTGACCTCTCTCTCCCCCAGCATGGGGCGCACACGGAGGTCTAACCTGGGGGGCACCCGGAAACTGTACCTAGAAAGAAAGAAAGAAAGAAAGAATCTAACAACAGTACATATTGAAAATGTGGCACGACGTGACAAAGGGAACGAGGAAACTCTGTCAGTACCATATCCGGTCAGTAGGGGGAGGAGGGATGTTGACGGCCAGAGTTCCGGACAGTTCTAGAACCTCCACAGAGAGCATCAGAGGCATGTTGGACACCTCGGCTATCTTCTTCTTGATGTACTCGTTCTCTGTGGCCTTCTGGAAGTACTTGGACTTTGCTATCTTATCCATAAATCGCAGGATCTTCTTACTTGTGCTGCTCCCAGCGTGCCTGGGTCAAGAAAAGGACACAGTGGCACATTATTGAACATATCTGAACTGGAAATGGTGCGATAGGACAGACGTGAGTGACAGGCAGGAAATAGATTGTGTTTATTGTGTATTATCAGCTGTCTTGCACTTCCTACTCTGCACCAGGCTTCAAGTAGGAAAAGCTATTGAATTTACCCATCAGCCCCGACTGGTGTGCTTTTATCTCCTGGAGAGCCCTGGGGCTCAGGGGGAGGGCCTTCCTCTTCGTCAGACGACCCTGCACTGGATGACTCTTCGTCACTATCGGCCAGTATGCACAGCCTGGGTTTAAAGCTGAAAAACACACCAGTGATACAAACTACTGAGCTCAGACAGAAAACACCTCCCCCATCTCCTTAAGTAAGTAGTAAGTAAAGGGGAACAAGAGACAGACCCGGGACTCACCCTACTTGGAAGGTCTCTGGAACGCTGTGGGCCTCAGCTCCACCCTCCTTGCCAAGCTTACACAGGTTCATCTTAGTCTCCAGGGTCATCTGAAGGCAGCCTGTGTACACCACCTCCAGCTCCAGCCACAGGCCTTGCAGGGGGAATGGAGGATGGGAGGGAGTTAGGGAAGGAAAGATATAGGAGGGAGAGAGACAGATAGGAAGGACCAGCTGTAACACTTCATAGTTATTGAAGGATCCAGGTAAGACTTTAGACATCTAGAATGTGGGTTAAAGAATAACCTTTGGACAAAAATACTTTTGTCATGTACTTTGACCAAAGCCTGAGTTAGGAGGCAGAGCCTGATCTGGCCTGGCACTGTGTTGTCACAGACTTGGAGATTAGACCAATAGAAGACAGCAATGCACTCTGGCATGCTATTGTGGGTTGAGCTAAGTCGAGGCTAAGAGGATTGCTAACTGCCTGGACAGGAAACAATGGGGAGGTTTTAGAGCAGCCATGACCAGCTCTATAATGATACAAATGAGATCATGGCCTGAGCTGACTGCAGAGACTGAGAGCCTCACATATACACGAACGCACACACACACGCACGCACGCACGCACGCACGCACACACACACACACACACACACACACACACACACACACACACACACACACACACACACGCACGCACGCACACACACACACACACACACACACCTCTGCGGTCCAGCGAAGGTTTGGAGGTGCTGAGGACCTGGGGTAGACAGGTGCCCATGTCCAGATCAGCCAGGGTCAGCTCATTCATGAAGTATGGCAACTACAATGAGACAAACTGCACTGTTAAATTATTGCGAGCTTATATGTCACACATAAACACTCCCAAAAATAAATGAGACGCTCCACTGAGGTAGCTCATTACCTTAACAAATGAGCAGGCAATGAACCCTGCACAGTGAGCATGTGTGTGTGTGTGTGTGTGTGTGTGTGTGTGTGTGTGTGTGTGTGTGAAAGAGATATGAGAGAGGAGTAAACGCGATGGTGTGTGTGTCAAAAAGGAGAGCGAGAGATGAGTAATGGGATGCTGCGGTGCATTGAGTGCTCCTCTCCTCCCTCTGGAACCAGAGGGAGTGCACCATCAGCAGACTCTCTCACACACACTAACACATGCACGCACGCACACGCACACGCACACGCACACACACACACACACACACACACACACACACACACACACACACACACACACACACACACACACACACACACACACACACACAGAAGATAGCTACAGTGTTGATAGGCCCAATGTCATGTCATCTGACCTTGTACAGACAACCATGACTGATGCTCAGGTCACTCTAGCAGAAGAAATATGACATGTTTGCTGCATAAGCTGCATATATCAAAACACTATCTACTACACTCACTCCAACACATCAGTTCCATCCATCCATCCATTCATCCATCTCCTCACTCTGATCTTGGTGAGTTTCTTCTGGATCTTGTGTGCCACCTGGTCGGTCCAGTACTTCTCCCGGAGGAAGTCCCAGAAGATCCTGCCCACCAGGGAGTTGACCCAGGCGGGCTGGCCCTCCGCAGAACATCCCCCTACTCCAGACTCCACCCGAGGCTCAGCTCCAGCTTGACCTCCAGAGCTACACTCTTCGCTAGGGATCTGCATAGGAGACAGGGAACAACAGAGAATGGTGTTATGGGGGGAAATGTCAAAAAAAAAAAATATATATTTTCCCTTGGAACCAAGATACAAGATCCCCCCCCCCCTTATATCAACCAGGTTTCTGTGAATTTGTCTCTGTGTGCTCAGGATAGACAAAAGAGCAACATACAATACCCATTGCTATATTAAATTGTCTCAGAATGAGTGCTTTGATAAAACTGAAAAGTTCTGGACGTGCTAGCCCTTACTGTAACTGTATCTACCGTAATTTATTCTCTAGCCCAGGGGTTTTCAAAGTCTGAGACTATGGGCCTCCCTTCAGACAAGGCTTGGAAAAAGCACCCCCAATTCCTGGATGCCTATGGGATCATGATTATATTATTTGATCCCATAGACACTCCCACTTTGAAAACCTCTGCTGTAGCCTTAACCCATTCTACCAACCTGAGGCGGACTCTCATACGGATTCTGCATCAGCCTCTACCTCCACTCAACTTTAGGACAGGATGTCTATTTGTACGGTGTCAATCCCAAATTAGTCAAACTCGGGTTAGCAACTCAAGTCAGGTATGCTGCAGATGCACCACAGTCTGTTCCTCTAAATACTTCCCAGCCAGGTGATATCTGATATTTCTGCACGTTGACATTTGGTGCATTTGGTCCAGTCAGCATGGATGCATCTGGCTGAGCCAGCATCCTGGACAAGGCCATCATCAGTGCAGAACAGAACAGTGGAACAGTAGCTGTTATTGACTAGCTCTGATCAATTGGAGTCATGTAAGGATTAGCACAACATCCAAAGGGCATAGCAGAGACAAAGTTCTGATGGTTGGCACTGATGGTGGGCAGGGTGCCAAGGTGGACATTTAAAATAAGATGTAATGCATAGTTTGTCATCTTATCGATTTACAACCTGCAGTAAACCGATGCTAGATCTAGAAGGAAAACAAATACACATACTATGTAGTCAATGCTTTTCACTCACCCTCTTTTGGGTTGTGGGGCTTCCCTCATCACTGTCGCAGGGGCTGGGGGTGGGATTGTCACTCTCTGAGCCAATCAGATGAGCCATGTAGGTGCTGTACTCCAATAGCACCCTTGCTTTTATAGCCCCTGGTAAGTCGTGCAGCTCCTCCACACTTCCTTTAACAGCATCCGCGCCGCATAGGCCATCTGAGTGACAAGAGAGATGATGGGCAGAGATGGAAGAGCAAGAAGAAAGAGTTGGTAAATATAACAGGACTCAGAATCTGCATCAGCATCTATCTGGTCCTATATACCAGAAGAATGAGAGATAGAAATAGAATGATCAATTCAACAGTGACTATATGCAAGTTTGAAACAACAAATTAATATTTCCAGTCTACTGTATAAATATCCAATGTCCACCAGCTCAACCCCTCCACATCAGTAGGGGGCAGCAGTTCTTCTTACCCGTCATGGACTCCTCCCTGCTCTGATTGCTCTTGGCTCCGGCCCTGGAGGCGGACAAGAAGTGCTGGAACCACTCCTCCTTCTCTCTTCCCGTACGGCCAAACAGGTAGAGAGTGACCGGGGGCTCTGGAGGGTCCAGGGCGGTCTGTCTCTCCGTCCTCTCCTCGTCCTCCCCTTCAACCAGGCTCTCCTCCTCCCCCACCTCCCCCTCAGCCAGGACGATGCAGATGGGGTACTTCCTGTTCCACACCCTCTTACGGGCCAGCACAGGAGGCAACAGAGACACCTGGGATGAAAAATGAATGAAGAATGATGATAAGTGTAATTTTGATTTGGGGATCATTTCCTCCTATGTTCTCTTTACAAAACATGGACAGAGTTCAGTTCACCATTGCTAAAGACACTCGCCCCCTTTTTTCAGCACTCCCCACAGCAGTTTGACTGAGTGTAAGCACTATCATTATTGTTGTTGTTGTTGTTATTATTATGTAAGCATTGTTGTTCAGTTAGTGGAAGTTACTCTATTCTGCCTGGATGTATGTCTGGTGGGAGAGCAGCCAGGTCACGCTTATCCTAAGCATCATCACCTCAGTCATAATCCTTCTGGTCTTTCACCTCCGTGTTAGATGACAAAGTGGGTGCAGAGAGATGAGAGTTCAGGTGAGCGGTCACCTTGCCTCTCCCATTTTCTCCCCTGCGTAGCGGCCTGCACGCTCTCCTGGGACCTGATGGACACATGTGTGTGTGTGTGTGTGTGTGTGTGTGTGTGTTCGTATGCATGTGTGTGTGTGTGCGTATGCGTGTGTGTGCGTGAGTGCGTGCGTGCGTGCGTGTTTGCTGACCTTACAGTTTGCCAGCTGGTAGGTGCGTGCGCGCACAAACACGGCCTCATGGGGTGTCTCGTCGAAAGCTGCCCACCGAGGGATGTTGGCACGTGGGTAGGCCAGGCGCAGCCGGCTGCCCTCCAGGGTGACATAGACAGAGACTGTGACGGAGGGGTGGTATGTCTCTGGGTCATAGCTGTGCATCTCGTTCATCCACCCCTGTAGTAGAATGTTTAGTGCAATAGCATCAAATTATTGCAAAGAGCCGTGTTGCTGCAGTTGGGGCAATTTCACAGTTAACTATTAACACTACACTCCGCTCAGAAAAATCTCCCTTGAACACTAGTCATGATACCTCACATTCACACTTTGATTTCAGAATGGTACTATATTGATACAGTAACTGTATTGTGGCTATATTCACGTGAACTTGTCATTATCAGCTGCAAAAATAACTTCTCCATTCATTCAACACCTACTGTCTCACCATACTTCACATCTACTTTGTGTGCCCCACACACACTGACTCCATGTCAATATGATGACAACACCTGGAACATATTCTAATCTAGCACATATAGGCCATATTGTGACTAGCATTTTCGTTTACTTCCGTTCCCACGGCAGGGGCACTACACACTTTTTTCTCCATAAAAGAGATCTATAGGTAGAAAGTACAAATAAAAAAGTTCTACTCGTGTTATCCTGCAGTATTTTTATAATCAGTGGTCAAAGACGGCACTATTTCTTACTAGGCGTACTAATCTGTGCAAGGGAAGTGGTGTGGTTTTGGTCACGTGGACCAATCGCGTAGCCGCTTTATTCCCTTGCCGTAATAACATTAGAGCCATGGCGACCACCAGTTCAAGCAGCGAAGAGGGGAAAAAGAAACCAAAACAGCGGAAAAAAGTGCGTAAAAGCCGGGAATCAAAGGACTCCAAACGATGCTATATGCACTTTTTGTCAGTACAGAATGAGGACGTGCAGGATTTTACCCAGACAAGGTGGGACACTTACAGGTCTGTCGTCAAACAGTGGCTTTGTCTGGACGGCGATAGTAAAGTTATCGCTGAAACTTTTAAACATTGCGTGGACGTGGATTTTGACCATGTTCCCGAGGACGCTGGATTTCACGCGACGTGTTACCGTCGCTTTATTTGTAAAAGACGTTTGGGTTTGGCTGAGAAACGCTGCACACAGATGGTGCAGGGGGAAGAAGAAGAAGAACCAGATGCAGCCGCAGCCTCGGACAGCATCGGCCCCGACGGAGCCACGTCTGAAACCCCCCACGAAAGAAACTTCGGTCTCGGACAGGTTTGCCCGTCCGTTCTGCTGGCCCTGTCCTTCCAGCCATCTGCATCATTTGTAAAAAGGTGGACAAATATATTACTGTTGGTGGAAAACGGAAGAAGGATCAACTTTCACAAGCAGAGACAGTGTCTGCAGGTAAGCGACCCCCCCCTCTCTCTCTCTATCTCACTCACACACACACACACACACACACACACACACACACACACACACACACACACACACACACACACACACACACACACCCACAGAGAGAGGGAGCATTTTCTTTTATTGCCTTGATCTCCTTGCCCCCCCCCCCACCTATTTTTTCTTGTAATAACAATACAATGGATAAAAGATACAAAAACAAATGTCACCCACTTTTTTTTAATTATAAAATGTGTGATTTGACAGTAAAGCTGATTATAACTTTTTTTTGTTTTCAGGCCAGTTGCGGAAGGCTGCTGAGAAGAAGGAAGACTCTAGCGTTCTTTTGCATATCAAAGACAAAGACTGTGTGTCTCTGGAAGTGCGTTACCACAGGTCCTGTTACAGAGAATACACAAGGTCCTTGTCAAAGTCTACGGCAACACATACTGCAACCACAGATGAAGTGTGAGTTATTACATTGCATTAACACTGCACATTTCAAAAGTAAGGCTTTGACCTACAACAAATACTATTTTGTCTGTCTTTAGATACAATGTTGACAGCAGACCTCTTTGCACATGTTAAGTATTTTTTTGTCTGCGTGTGTGTGTTTTCAGAAATGAACAACCCTTTGCTGCCAGCTACAAGATATTCTGCGAACGAGTCATCCGTCAAAGGATTATCGATAAACAAGAAATCCTGAAAATGAACCAACTAAGGAAGAAGTTCATAGACATCGTTAAGAAGAATGAGGATATTGATGCTTCAGACTACAGGTAACTGTGTCCTTGACAGTTCAGTAAACAAAAAAGAACCTCTTTCATACTGAAAAGTTTCCATTTTATTGATTTATTCGCTCACAAGAAAGGCTGACAGTATGTTTAAATGTATTTGTTTCTCATTGTGAAAAAAATCCCTTTATTTATACATTTGTGCTCGTCTTTTTCTATATTTTCATTTTGCAGGCAGGATAAACTGAAAAAGCGGTTGGCCCGTGATTTCCCCCAGCTGGTGTTTCACAGCCCTGCAACGCGCAACATCTCCGAACTGGTTTTTGTTGAAACATTATCAGCAGATACACTGTTAGACAGGCTACCGCATCCATCAGACACGACAACAACTGAGTCAACCGAGGTAAGCCAAGCTGAAAGTGACAATGAACACACATCTGGACAAACTACAGAGCACACAAGGACACTGTACAGTGCAGGACTGATATTGAAGAGACTTGTGAATGAAACTCCCGGGATGAAATGCCCCTGGCCTCCCACAGCAGAGGATTTGAATGTTCCGTCAGATGGAGCTATTCTCTTCGATGGCATGGCAGTCATTCAAGCCATTCGTTCCAAACCGGCTACCTTTGGAGAATTGGCTGAAAACGTACTACAGTATGTGCTCAAATTAGCTCTGCAGCACAAGTGTACACGGATAGACTTTGTCATTGACCAGTATCCAAAAATTAGCATTAAGAACCTAGAGCGGTCACGTAGGGCTGGGGTCGGTACACAACGGGTGCAAATCTATGGACGGGATCAAAAGGCACCAACGCAATGGAAAAAGTTTCTATCAGATGGAACAAACAAAGCAGAACTGGCAGAATTCCTCTATGTTGCATGGCGAGATGCTGACCTCACCATTTTGGGCAGGGACCTCAGCTTGTACATAGCACATGGAGAACTGTGTCACTGTGTTTCCGTAAAAGAGGGTTCACAAACTGTCACTGCTGTTCAAGAACTGACATGTGACCATGAGGAATATGACACTAGGGTATTTGTACATGCACAGCATGCTGCACAAGAACACCAAACTGTAGTCATCAAAAGCCCCGATACTGACGTGGCAGTGATTGCTGTAAGTCTGCAGAGAGATTTACAGTGTAGCTTGTATTTCTTCACAGGAGTAGGCAACAGAACGAGGATCATTGATGTGGCTAAGGTGTCAGCAGCTCTTGGCACCAGTGTTTGTTCTGCACTCATTGGCATCCATACCTTCACAGGTTGTGACTCGACCAGTGCCTTTCATGGCAAGGGCAAAGGGAAGACATTTTCTCTTGCTTGCCAGAAAGAAGAATACCTGACTGGGTTCACAAATATTGGCAGCAGTTTTAACCTTGACCAGTCAACTTTCAACACACTGAGCAAATATGTGTGCCACCTGTATGGCCAATCATCTGCCAAAAACGTGAACGATGCAAGGTACAAATCATTTTGTACGGCATCATCAGCTTTGCCAGAACTGTCCATTCCCCCAACAAGTGATGCTCTCCACCAACATTGCAAAAGGGCAAACTACCAAGCAGCAGTGATGAGACGTTCTCTGACTAGTAGGATGTGTGCTCCTTCACCCATTGGCAATGGATGGGGCATGGAGGATGGGGAGTTAACAGTAACATGGATGACTAGAAATCCTGCCCCTGATAGTGTGTTGCAGGTAGTCCACTGTAATTGTAAAAAAAGCAAATGTGAAACTGGAAGATGTTCATGCATGTCTGCAAAACTGTCTTGCACTGATTTATGTCACTGCCAGGACTGTGAAAATGTGTCAAAGGAAACAGAAAAAAGAGGTACATGGGATGATGACTCTGATGAAAGTGATAGGGATGAGTAACCCAACATGTTACTATGTAGGCCTACTACTTGTTTTGTTCAAGAATTATTAAATTGTTAAAGAATTGCCACACTGCCTACATCCAGTTAAATGCAATGCATAAAAATGCAAACAGCACAGACTACTTACACAGCCAACAGAAGGTTTTATTGTGATGCATTTGTATGCTATTTTGTATTTTCATATATTTCCTTGGCGGGGGGGGGGGGGGGAAGTACAAATGACAGATGCTGTGACACTTTGTGGTACTTGAATAAATGTTTCATACCATATGTTGTAATAATTCTGACCTCTAGTACTTTAATTTTTAGTCTTGTCCATTTTTTGCATTATTCCAATTTAGGGGGCGTGGTAACATTTTGATAGATTTTCTGCCATTTTGGTCCAAGGTGCCCTGATTTTCTTTTCTACCTTTCATTACACAGTAGGTTGAGACATTTTCTATGTATGAAACATAAGCTTTTGGCACAATTTACTGTGGAGGTTTCATTGTACTGTGTGGCAAACACTTAAGTTGAAGCATATTCTTTAACAAATATGCTACATTTCATGATCTAAATTCACATATGAGTAAACTAAAGGCACCAATACTTGTTTCAGATGTTAAGTATATGCATTTTAGCATTTATGACATTTGAGAAAGATTTTGTGTTGCCAAAAACACATTTTACAAGCAAAAACAGCAGCACAAGATTTTCGTTTTTTGGTTATAAACTGTTTATACATTTCTGGCTTGTGACAAAATACTGCAGGATATTATGAGTAGAACTTTTAACCCAAAGTCCAGAAGGGTATTGTCTATGAAAAAATGCATTGAATGAGTAGTGCCCATGACATGGGAACGAAACTCATTTTCTAAGCACTTTTTCATGGGTCCCAACACGGCCTAAGAGGGAGTTTTACAGCTTCTTACTACTTGGTCATGTAGGTTATGTTTGCGCTCCCTGTTTGTCTATCTGTCAGCAGAATACCTCAAAAAGTTATGAACGGATTTGCACGAAACTTTGGAGAAAAGCGGGCCAACTTAGAACTGATTAACTTTCCACGCCCGCTGGCCAAAAGGAGGCATGGCAATGGGAGGTAGCCAATCACAAAAAGGTGCCTAAGTTGGAAACAGATTCACGTAACCGTGGTGGAGGTATGCACTCTACCGAGTGCCCTCTAGTTCTGAATTGAGTTGAAATCTCACACCTTCAGCAGCTGAGACGCACGCACGCACGCACGCACGCACACACACACACACACACACACACACACACACACACACACACACACACACACACACACACACACACAAAGGCAAGTAAGTGACAAGTTGAGCCTGCATGGGGTGAACCTGCAGAAGCGCGTGTCAAACACCACAGGATAGGACATTGAGCTGTGGTGGTGACATTATCACTACATGGCTGTACACTCCAGAACACTGGCGGCTGACTATCACAGCCCACGGCTCTCATTCATATTCATGTCATACAGTAAATATGCCAACTTCTGAAGGATAACAGTAAGGACTAGGGATGTCAACGGTTAACCGTTAATCGATTAACCGTCGCTAACGTCGTTGTTCGGTTATTGCTGTCGGTCTATCAGTTAATATTAAAAAAAAAATTTTTTTTTTTTTTTTTTTTTTGGTCTATTTACTCAATGAGCTCATGCCCAAACAAGGCGTGTCTATTTAGATGCTGAAATGTTAATGCTTTTTGTGTTACAAATTCTAACACAAAAAGAATTTGTGTTGAAATGTTGATGCTTTTTGTTAATGCTTGTTAATGCTTTTTGTGTTAGAAATTCTAACACAAAAAGCATTAACATTTCAGCATCTAAATAGACACGCCTTGTTTGGGCATGAGTTAATTGAGTAAATAGACAAAAAAAAATTTTTTTTTTTTTTTTTTATATTAAAAAATTATGAATTAACCGATAGGTTAATCGATTATTAGCGTCGGTTAATCGAAAGTGAAATTAACCGAAAATTGACATCCCTAGTAAGGACAGCTAGAGGAGTTGAAATATGCATCAAAAGAGAGACACAGAGAGGTGCAATGTCTACATGTCATTGCTTACCTCGAATAGCTCTGCTTCCCTGAGCTCACTGTTCAGTGGATCCAGGTACGAGGTGCTGGCTTGGAGGCTCCTGGCAGTTGAGCGTCGAGGGGCGAATAGGAACACAACCAGCAGGCCCAACATGAATCCACAAGCCAGCCCCACAGACAGACCCGTCACATAGGAGGGCAGCGGCAGCACCAAGAACCCATAAGCTAGGAGGCCCACACAGAAGAGCCAGTGAAGAGGCACGGACGCACCGGGGAGCATGCCCCGAGGCTGGGCACAGGCTCCCCGATGCGTCCCTCGTGATCCCCCCTTCAACTCCACCACCTGAATCATATCTCCATAAGTGCAAATCTCAAAATGGCTATCTCTGCTGTGAGTGTGGGGTTCTGTGGGGGGAGGGGATTTTAAGGCACCCTTTTGGAGTCTTCTCAGGGGTGTGTCACACACACCTCTCTGCTCACCATCAGTTCTCCTCCGGCACTTAAGCTGGGAGTCTCCACCATCGTCACTGTTCACTGGGCTTCCTTTTCTCCCACAGCTCCCCAGGGAGCCCGGCGAGTCGCCGGCACCAGAGCCCCTACCCTGCTTGGGGCTGCCGGGGCTCTCGTCTCCCATGATCTTACTGAGCATGCTCAGTGGGTCCTGCATGGCCTCCGAGAACTTCCTCCGCGTGTCCTCCAGCTCGGCGATCAGCGAGCTGCCACGGTGCTCGCTGCCCGGGGAAGGAGGCGATGCCCAGTCATCATCCCCATTTGGTCCCACCGCTTCAGGCCTGGCCTCCAGGATCTTGGGCTGGGTGATTTGCTTCCAGGGGTGCATAATATGGAGCTTGGAGTCCGACTTGGAGAGGTTGACCTCCGGCTCCCCCCGGGAGATCTCGGTGGAGAGGGACTTGACCAGGCTGAGCAGAGGTCTGGACCTGAGAGAACTGCTCTCTCTGGGTTCCAGCTCTGTGGAGGAGGATTTGACCAGGTTGGTGGTGAGGAGCAGGCCCGCTGATGAGGCTGACAGGTCAGCCAGGGAGCCTGGGGAGGAGGGGGAGTGAGGCATGAAGAAGGCCTGGGAGCGGTGGCCTTGGCTCAGGTCCAAATCCATGGCCAGGCTGAGGTCGGCCCTGCTCTCCCTGGCTTCTGATTGGCTGCGGTCGGCCCTGCTCTCCCTGGCTTCTGATTTGTCTTTGGAGAAGGCCACGGTGGGGCCCTCATCGTGGCTGTCCAGGCTGAAGATGAGCTTGCTGTCCTCCATGCTGGCCACCACCCAGGAGCTATGGTGAGATGGTGGTCAGCCTAACAGGAAGTGGGGCATGGCTTGAATCATCCTTCTCAAGTCTAGTCCATCAATTTGGACCTTGGAAACCTAGTGAGGGACAAGAACAATATATTTAGATGTGGTTGTTATTGTCAGCTAAGCTTCACAAAATCTTTATGATAACATTACATTTAACGACAAAATAACAATCACCCAGCCACACAGTCTGGACTAGTAACCTTGGCAAGCATGCAACACAGCATAAAAGACTTAACTGTGTGTGTGTGTGTGTGTGTGTGTGTGTGTGTGTGTGTGTGTGTGTGTGTGTGTGTGTGCGTGTGCGTGTGCGTGCGTGTGTGCGCACGTGTGTGTGTGTGTGTGTGTGCTGGGGTTGTTGCAGATCTAATTATTTCTCTCATGTCGCAGTCTCTCAGTACTGCAGGCTTCTCCATCCTACACTGGTGACTGATTGCTCCCGCCCACACCATTCAGCCACAGCTAGGGGCTGTCAGCTCTGACTCCTGGCTGCACATCTGGCTCCTGGAAATCATATGTATGTTTGCACAGCGGATATCGATACTATGTTGCACATATTGTACGGTGTTTCACATTTTTTGTATTGATACTTTTGACAACCTTAACCTCTACCCTCTCTATTCTCTCCTCCCTACTTCTTTTCTAATCTTCACTCCTTCCCTTCTCTCCACTTCCACCTCTCCTTTTATATTCTAATCTCCTCCACTCTCTCTCCCCACCCACTCGCCTCTGCAGGCATAAGGGGAGCCATGTTGCGCTCTGCGTGCGTGCTGTCGAGTCACATGACATCTGAGTCAGGATGTAAATAAAAATAAACTACGGGGTGGTTGGGTCCTTTCTTTCTGGGATCATCCGAGAAGTAGGACAGCAGAGAGCACAGACAGTTTAATCCCACAGCCAAGGGCAGTCAGACAACCGCTAATCCCAAATTAGCTGCCATGATCCGAGACTAAGATGAACTACGTTAGATGACCTGTGAGAGACTATATGCAGGCAAACCAGATGGGAAAATATTAGCACACTGGCTTTTTGTGTGTCTATTGCCCTTTCTTCTTGTTCTTCTTCTTGTTCTTCTTCTCTTGTGGCATCTTGACAGTAGTAAGTGAGGGAGGAGAGACCATTACAGCATAGATTTTCCCTGCCGGTCCAGGGATTCACAACCTTATCATCACACCTTATCAATCATAAGATCCCTTCACTACGTTTGTGGCAACCTCCGTCCGGAAAGCATGAGCAGCACCAACAACTGAATGTGTGCTGACATCTGCCTGTGGGGATGGAGGGTAGAGCAGCACATGCTGACATTTCCTGTGTAGAGAATAGACTGCTGCCCAGGAGGAGCAGACACACACACACGCGTGCACGCACACACACGCACACACACACACACACACACACACACACACACACACACACACACACACACACACACACACACTACAAAGGACTCAAGATGGATGCATATGAGTTGTTTTCCTTTAGAAACTGTTAACAAAGCAGTTCAGATCAGAGAATTAGGCTATACTTAGATTTCTCTTTCTTATTTCTCTCACACACACACACAACTATATATATATTACATTAAATCCAGCTATCCAAATTATATAAATATAACAAATGATTTATGTCACAATTCAAAGAGTAAGGCCTACAGTTAGGATTAGACTTCTCCAGGTTGTGGATGTTGCTAGCTAGGCCTAACCACTGTCCATTAGCCGTTCAGAAGCATAGTAATTGGAAACTCCCCAGGGAATTCAGGGCTTGGAGAATATGGATCCACTCATCCACATGAGCTCTTCACTGCTTGTTTCCGTGTGGCGATCGCTGACATGTTGTAGCAGGCATGCTACAGTCTGCAGCCCACGTCAGGAGTCAAGAGCTAGCCTATAGTATGATCCAGACTGAGACTGGATTAACGGTAATCCCCTGTATTGAAGAGGCTTTTACGACAGGAAATTCAGACACTTGGGGCATGAATCATTGGGATATGTATGGATAGTTTCTCTGTCAGTTTCCAATACTTTGGCCCCTATCTTACATCTTGTTGCACAGCAGTGACGCTAGGGCAATTAACGCCAGGCGTGGGCACAGCTGGAGGCGTGTCCAAGTCGTTTCTTAATTTGGCGGCACAGATTTGCCCTTTTGCATGGGCAAAGCTGAAATGGGCTGGGTTAACTACCAGAATTATTCAGAGGTGTGTTTTGGGCGTAACATGAACTCAACCAATCAGAGAGGCCATTTACACCTGGCACTAACATGCGTTTTCTGTCATCAGATTGCAATCGGATATTGCTTGACCACATTAGCCTGATTTCATTTACACCTGGCGTTAACATGCGTTTTGGGTGATCAGATCAATCCGATTGCAATCTGATCACCCAAAACGGGTGTCCTCTCAATCTGCATACAGGAAACATTGCATTTACACGTGTGTTCAATGTGGTCACAATGCGTCCCTGACGACCTCCGGAGGTGGTATGGCCGATCAGATCGCAATCCGTCCTCAATGTGTCTTGGGGGCATTTACACCTGTAGGCTACTTTCAAGTAGTCTCGCTGGTCAGCTTCCTGTCCCTTCCGTCCGAGGAGTCTGGCGCTGCAGGTCTCCATAGTGGGATTGCGATGGGCGGCGCTTAGCGGCAGTGCGCTTGGAAAGTAGTTTCAAACAATCCAACTTGCCGTTTTCAGCTTGTAGCAACGAGCTAGCGTGTAGGTTTCTGCCGTTAGCTTGCTAGCTAGTTAGCGTTGTTGTTTTCACTGAGGCGGCAGGGCACTATTTACAGCGACACACAGGGAGGAGGGAGCGAAAGCCGCTCTGATTGACATGGTCGGAGCCAATGACAGAGTTTGTAATAAGCCGGGAGCGGACATCCGGCTGCCACCGAAACAGTCGCTCCAATGGGAGAGCAGAGTAGAGCAGGGGAGGGTTTATCCCAGTTATGGAGACCTGCGGCGCCAGACTCCTCGGACGGAAGGGAGAGGAGGCTGGCCAGCGAGACTACTTTCAAGTGGTCAAGCACTATCCGATTGCAATCCGATCACAGAAAACGCATGTTAGTGCCAGCAGGTGTAAATGGCCTCAGAGTGTCATCTCCCATTCCCTTTAAGAGTGGCTGTGCTTGGAACTTGACGCATTGTAACATGATTGTAATAGACCTACTGTACAAGTTTCTCAATAAATAACAGATTGATTGCGTCACTGAATACTCTGCGGTTCCGCAATTCTAGCAGCAGAATTTGATGTCTTGGGTTGACAGCTGGTTTGTATTTTAACTTACTTTATCACCTCCGGCATTGTCTGTCTCTCTCCTTTTCTACATACTACTTACTGTTCAGTGTTCATAAGAAGTGAGATTACTCAGATGAGCACAAAATAGCATCAACGTGCTGTGCTGTTCCTCATACAGTATCTAATTAGCCAAAAGTGGTGCTTCCCCAGACAGTGCCAACGCTGATCCAGACACTCCTGCATTACCCTAATCAATTTCTTCTTCGGAGTCAATTTGGATCAGTTGATGCTGACAGAGAGGGTAAAACCTTTCCTCGTCAGGGGAATATTGAGTCAGCAGGGATTTGGCAGTCTGCCAGTCAGGCCGCTGGATGAGCAGGGAAAAGCGCAGCCATCAGGGGATTGACAGAGGACTTCCGAGGGAAAGCCGGGGACCCTGCAGGTACTTTCCCCAAAACTCATTTGTCCCTTAGAAGTGAAAACTAAAGCAGATTTTGTCATTTTAAATTTAGAACAAAGATCTGCAAATGTGGCAAATCTTTTGTAGTTTTATATTTAGTAGAATATGAATTACTAAATGTATATATCATAAGGCATGGAAAAGGTTAGTGATCAGAGTTAAGTGAATTTAGATAGGTCTGATCAGTGTTCAGAGGGGTTTGCATCCAGGGTGCTGGGATGCAGCCTGTCTTGATGACTGGAGGGCCTAATTCAATGACCCAATGGCAGAGCCACGGTGTCCTCTGACATCCAAGCATGTTACATACAGTAGGTGCTCACCTAAATGGCACAAGGGCAAATGACAGGTCAGTGAAGGAGGCTAATGATAATAACTGTGTGGGACAACAAAGACTAACTGGAGAGTCCTGTACGAATCGGTGAAGTGGTTACACTGCTCTCCATTTGCATTCCATAGCTAAACCTTGGCATGAATGAAATGACTTGTGGACTGAGATGCTGTTGAGGTTAAAGTCCTTCTTCCATCTCTGAAACAGAAGACACTGCCTGGCCTGGGCTTGACTCCTGCCAGACCCTCTCTCTCCTGTGGCTTCACTCCTGTATCCCTTCTCAGCCTTTCTACACTGGCTTGAAAATAAAATGATGTGTCCACTCTTCTTGAAAACACTGATTCACCCTCCCCCCTAAGAGGAATTCGAGAATAAGCCAAGTCTAGTATTGTACGATGTATCAGATCTGATCTGAGAACCCTATGGCATAGCCTTTGTTTGACAATCATGTGTGAACAGGCATGCAATTCCAATCGCATCCCTGTGTTTATAATCCTGTCCTTAAACCTCCAATTGACCTGGTCCCAAATGACTGACACATTTGGGACAGGATTCAATTGAATGTCTGTCTGGGTATCAGATGGTCAGGATTAGCAAAACTATAGCCTACCTCATCTCATCAAGTAAATAATCAGGAAGATATCCCGATAATAGCCTATAGAGGGAATGCACGTGACGTCACGGACGCGACAGTCAGTGCGGGTACGCCCACTCAGCTGCAGTGAGTGTCAAAACGTCTAAACAAGCCAGGTGGCGCCGCCGGGTCACGGTGTTTAGCGTTCAGCTTCCGCGAGAAAACAATGAAAATGGTAAAGTGCTGTTGTGCCATTGACTGTAAAAATAGATTCAACAAGGCGTCGGAGGTATCTTTTTACAGGCTGCCGAAAGCTAATGAAACGGTCCCGGTCTTCTCTGCAGCTATCCAGGGTTTCAATGAGGGCTCATTCATTCTCTGGCTGTGTTCTAACTGCACAGATATAACGTTACATGAGTGATAGTGTTCACTCTGAACAAAGCTAGGGACAGCGTATGCTATATTTTTCTTAATAAAAGTTGTAATAAAATAAATATGTACCTCTCCACATACAACCAGAATATCCATTGCTGTCCTCGTTACTTTAATGTCGCCAACAAATCCAGCCTTGAAGTACGACCACGCTACGTCCAGGCTCTTGTATGCTTTCATGCTTTGGTTTGTGTATTTCCCCGGCGTCGATATTAAGTACATATAAATGTCAGGAAACCCTATTCCTGGCCACATGTCTACGTCCATGGACCACTGGTTCTTTGGCAAGCTGTAAGGGTCACATTCGAGTCCAACTGCCTTTATTTTAAGCAGATAATCGTTTATATTAGCCGTGGTTTCGCTACTACCCCTGGCAGAAGCCACGTTTGTTTTGGAAATTTGACACTCAGTGCTGCTCAGTCCGGCTGAGGGGGCGTGTTCGGGAGGGGGCGTGGCGTCGGTGCATTCCCTCTATAGGCTAATGGACAAATTGATTTATATTATAGGCAATACAGTAGGCTACTGCTATATGCACAAAAACCTACAGCCTCTGTCCACGTTGAGCTCCTATGCTGTTTAAACTTTTTCGCAGCAGGTCTCAATGCAATTTCAACAAATAATTCTACATTTCATAGCTAGTCTGGACCCTGGACTATTCTTTACACCCCCCACCCCCCACCTGTGGATTATCATTTCACAAGCAAGACGCCTAATGTGAAAATGAAATTGTTATTTTACTGCATCGTTGGAGCCAAATTGCATTATAACAATTTCACCAAAACCCAACCAACAATACTGCAATGAATAACAGCTAGAGGACTCACCTGCGTGTCATGTAGCCTATTTGACAGACTGCTTCTGTGATGTCAGCGACAGAAGTTGGGAGAGGTAGACAGTGAAACACGGCATTGGTGTGAGCCGCCTGGCCGTGTGTGAGCAGCGGCGGGTTGCAGTGATCCGTCTGGATGCTGCAGTTTGCGGCGTGCTGCGCCATCCACCGACCCAACCGTCATTCAACTTTACTCCGGTTATAGCCTGACTACTCGTCTTCACTGCAAATCGACAAAAAAAGATCCTATTCTCGTTTAAGTATTAGACTGCAAAAGAGCCATGACAGCTGTCTGCCACCGTGCACCATCAGAGCAGAGCACTTGGTAGCCTGCATGTAGCCTAGAGATCCCCGTGCCTTCCTGGGAACAGCTCGGTGTGTAGGAGGTGTCAGACGAAAGCAGAATAATCTGGTTATTAGGGAGTCCTCTAATCCAGATTAGACTTCAGCAGTCTGCAGTTGACAGCGCGACAGCGACACCATCTCTCTAGTCTCTGCACTCACAGCGTCAAAAAAACAGACATGAGTGGCTGAACTCTCCCTCTGCCACCGACCGCAGTCCTACGCAGATTTATGTAATGGGCTATGCCTGGGCACGCCAGATTCACTGCACAACACTCTCCTAAAAGCAAGCATTATGCTAATTTCCAATAAGAACAAAAATGAATTATGTGATGAATGAGGATAATAGAGGGATATCGTTTATCAGGGTTTTCCCCACTAATTCCTATTCCATTCCCAATTTCATAATAACAAGCCATGATGGATCTAATCAGTGATGACTTAGGCCTTCACAATTCTTTCAACATCTGTCGTTCCATCAATTTTCTGTGTAAGTGAAATACAAGTGAGGGAGACAGAGAGAAATGGAATTGGAGGCAGAACAGCTGGAACAGCTTTTAGAATATAATGGATGACACTACTCCCTGCCCATCTCATCAGGAGAGAAGTCCAAACACTGGCACCGAGACAATAACCTGCCCTTCACCACGCACGACTTTCACCAGGTCTGCACTTCCTCACACAGGCAAAATGTATGTAGTTTTACACACAGGACGTCCAGTAACACATTCACTCAACTGAATGTACGCTGCATTTGAGCTGGTGTTCGCTGGCCAGTGCATTGACTGCCTTGGAATTTTGATGCTGTGAATCTCTCAGGCATTGATGCTAATGCCACATCAGTGGAGTTAAAGATCAACACGTACCACCAATAATCTTTACACAAAACATTGAAAAAGTGTTTTATTAGAGTATTATCATTATTATTATTAAATCTTGCACGCTCGATTTCTAGGGTGGAGACTGCAGACGGTGCATGGGTGCACTTTTTGGGGTTTTGACCAAACATGTCAACTCATGCCACGCCATCCACATCATCAGTGAGTATGACATCACCTGATGATTGTGGGGCATGGGCCATGCATCATCAGTGGTGTTTTCCAGTTGAACCTTTGCTCCGCTGCCCGCTGACCAGTCTCTGTCAGGGATTGGCTGTTTAGAGCGTAGCCCTCCTAGTCATAAAGGCCTCAGTAGGTCTGGGTTGACCATGACTGTTGAGCTGAACAAAGAGAGATCTGCCCCCAAAATAAGACAGGGGAATCTCAGCAGCAACCTTGCTTGAGTGACATCACTGATGACATCACACAGTGATGACATCACAATTCCCTGAGTGACATCACTGATGACATAATCACTGATGGCATCACAATTGCTCGAGTGACACCACTGATGATGTCATCGGTGACATCATCAGTGGGAAGCAAGGAAGGGATGCTGATGATGTCACAATGGCTCTGTGAGTGTGAAGGCCTAAAACGTAAAATATTGCTGTAGTGCCCAGGGTGGATTTTTTGTGTGGAGGCAATCTGAGCAACGGCTGGGGAGATAAATGTGCTCGGCTGGATGGACAGACATTTCATGATTATATAGTAAAGATAAATGTGCACATCCAGGGACACACGCACGCACGGTACATACAAATTCTCCCACAGTCCAATGGGAAAATTATTTGAAGAAAAAAAACATTGATATTGCAATTCATATCTTTTATCTTTTATATATTTTTTGCAGTTCTACATAAGGCCTGCAGTGGTAGCCCAGAGACCCAGAGATTTATTATGAAAATAAATGAAAGTATAGATAATATGGAAAGTGAATAATAACGTGCCTTAAATACTATTGTCAAGCAAGGCAGTGAAGCCCTGATTGCTCTAGTGGAATTACAATTATATTTGGTAATTGGACATTCATATAATGTTAACACAAAGTGTCTGGCTGCTGAACATTAGATTGTGTTATCAATAGGTGAACCTCCACAGGTATGAATCATGTAGCCTTCAATCCAGCTGATGTAGGCTTTCATTTAGACATCCTTGGGTAATTTGGCCTCCAGCTCTCAAAGATATTGAACATGAAAGATAATTTTGGTGTGGATACTGCCACCTGCTGGCCCAGCCAAAAAAAGGAGGAATTGACTATTACAGTGTAGTGAAACAGGGTGGTACAGTGAGTACAGAGCTTCATCTGAAGACCTGGGTTCATCCTATTCCTATAATAAGAATGCAAAGTCTGTGTGTGTGTGTGTGTGAGCAGAAATGGTGTTCTGCCACAGCTATGCCATTTTATTTGCGATCACGCTGAATCTTTCAGGAAGTGTAAAGAGCACCCCTGCGGGTCACCTAACGGGCCAGATTTTTTAATTGGGTAATTAGGGCCGACTAAATGGGGAAAAATGGCCGATTAGTGGAAGTCGGAATTAAGAGGGTGACACAGGATTCGTTTTTCACTCCTGTCACCATCCCATCCCACTCTCACAAAAAACTGCCGTTCCATCCCAATCCCGGTTCAGAGTAGGCCTAAATAAATACGTCATGCTCCCATTTTTATTTTCATTCATTTTCTTTTCTTTAGACTTTAGGCAACGCAATGATTTTGATTTGATGTTCTCCCCATCCTTTTTAGATTACTTTGTGTTGTACTCCCATTTTAATTCACATCATTTGGCCATATTTATATATAAAGACTGATCTTGTCATGATTCCTGCTCCCGCTCCCATTGACTTTCTTCCTGTCCCCTCCCAATCACGTGATGAATAGTGAAATTACTCCCAGTCCCACAGGAATCCAGTGAGGCCTGACTAAATGGCCAGTGATTGTGTACTCCAACTATCAGAATCACAACTACTGTATAAAAATGCAGTGAGTGCAGTGACACACACTCTCACACACTGTGAGAACATGTGAGGATATATATGGAATATGCAAGGAACATGCTGAAATGTAAAAACTTTATTGAATACCACTTTAAAAAGAAAATGTAAAGGGTCATGTAAAAAAAAGATAAAAAAAAGACAGACAAGAGATTTTTAGTTTGCACTGGGAGTTAGTGTTGTAGTCAAGTCACTATATCCTCGAGTCCGAGTGGAGTCTCGAGTTACTGAACATGAGGATGAATCCACATGTAGGTGGAACACAGGTGTCTGCCCTTGCATGAAATTGAATAATGTCACAGTAATAATATAGCAGTCAATATCTTATGCCAACCGGGAGTCCATGAGAGGATGTGCAAGTTACTCATTTCTGACCTCATCCAGGTAGTCCAGAAACGGGTCCCAGATAATCGAGAACTTCCTGATTGAGTTAGTCCTCAGAGACCTGAGTCTTTCCATATGCACTACTGAGACCATGTCCGTCAGCCACAGCTGAAAGGAGGGTGGAGAGGGGGACTTCCAGTCTTTCAAAATAAGTATTTTGGCGACGATCATCCCCTGTGTCAGGGACTGCTGCACAGCCATGGGGAGAAGTATCGAAAATGGTATAGAGTATAGATATTTTCCTGGGTATCGAAATAGAAATTCTAGTGCACCAGGTGTACCTAGCTTTTTTTTAATTTACACGTTATTTGCAACATGCCAGTTATTATAACAGTCACGGTTTGGTACAAAGCACAAAGGCACATCACAGGAGGAACACTTTATGGGTGTCTTGGCATGGCACAGCCTGCACTTCCGCCGACCTTCTGTGCTGCTCCCACAGATGTGTGCTGGCCTGTGATGTGCTCCGTGTGGAGCAGGAGGTACAGGTCCGTAGCGTCTGCAATTTCGAGTTTGCGAGTTGCGAAGACGATGCACTGTTTCCTATAAAATACAAAAAGACAAAAGTCACTTTTGTGAAATAAATAGCATTGAGCTAACACTGGGCAAAAACCTCAGTTTCCGGACACTTGAAATACACGGTCACAGTCAGAAATGCAGTATATAGTAAGAGACTGGGCACCTGGCATGCCATATCTGAGATTTAAAACTTCCGATCCCTGTCGAAAACTAACCACTACTGTGACTGGATGGGTGCGGAACCTTTCCACACTTAGCCATGACTCAGAACAAGGTGGCATATCTTATGTATATTTGGAAAAACTGCAGATTACAGGGCACAAGTTGTGAAATACCTGATACAGACTCACCTGCTGATGTACTCTCAAATTCTCATAAACTGCTAACTCACCCCGCCCCCCCTCACTGATCCACTCCATTAGCTGCCTGCCATGCCCCTTATCCATTTGATACAATCCATGCAGATGACATGAACTCATTTTGTTTCAGTGGAGCAAAACAGAATGTGAGATCATGTACAAGATGTATATATATATATATATATATACACACATATATATACGTACATATATATATACACACACACACACACATATATATAGTAAGAAATAATAAATTGGCCTTTATTTAAAGGTAACATTTGTAAATAGTATTTTTAAATTGTGAACTGAAATGCACAATGGTCAATTTTCATTTAACTTGGCCCTTGGAGTAGACATTTTAAAAACATTAAAACCTTGGTAGCAACAGCAGAGGTGCATTCAAACTTATAAACAACATCACTTTAGATGGGGCGAAAATACAATACTAAAATATAACATAACAGGGTTCTTACACATTTTAATTAAAAAAGCATTACTTTTTCCAGACCTTGATTTGTTTCTAAGATTTTGTCTGGTGTTCAATGATTTACGCAGATAGACATCTTGCCTCTGTTTAGTAGGTCATATTAACCGTATAAATGAAAATTGTTCTTCACAGCGACAAATATCAGATGATGTGAAATAATGTGCATTTGGCAGGGTTCCTATACATGGTTTCCATTTTCCATTTCTTGACCTAATTTTATTTTGGTCAGTGTTTGATATAATGCATAATGACAGTGGCTGGGTGAGTAATACTAAGAGCATCCCTCTGCTCTAGTGGTTCTCAAACTTCTTGGCTTAGTACCGCCTTTGCCTGATTTCTGAATCCAAGTATCACCGGCCCCTTTACCCGACTACAACAGTTTGCTTAGAAAACTGCAAGAGAAAACTATAGCTATGATTATAATGAATGAATGAATATAACATTATAAAATAAGAAATGGAGACTTGCAATTAGTGCCTCCTGAGCAGATTTATTTTAACATTTCATTTATTTTCATGATTTATTCTTAAATGTTTCCATTTCCCCCTTTCTCTCAAATACCCCTTGTAGTACCTCAACGTACCCCTAGGGGGACACATACCCCAGTTTAGGAACCACTGCTCTATCACAACAAAAACTATGATCTAAAACACCATAAAACCTATAATTATGTGTATCGGATCTGTCCTGAATCACATTTGCATACTTTTCCAGACATTTTATTTTCCAATTTCCTAAAGCATTCAAGACCTCGAAATGGTCAAATTAATTTTTCCCATTTTTCCAAACCTGCATAGGAACCATGAATAACAATTAAACTAAATATCTACAGCTCAAGCAGATTCAACCAGGGTCCTACTTCACCTGCGCCTCTTGGTGTGGCTGGCGGTGGTCAAGGGTCTTAAGAGTCCAACACTTTAGATTAGGGGATGCAGAAAGCCTTGTAAACGATTTACACATCATTTATAACAATTTAAGTCTTCCTCAATACAGCATGGATGTTCATTTTGTAAATGATGGTCCCATTTAGAGTAAAATAGATGATAAAGCAGACAATGTTTTTGGGGCATGGTTGACAGGTCGCTTGTCCATTGATGGCACAGCTGATCATGGAACAAAATAGCAGGCCATGCTGTGGCTGTGTGGGAAACCCCTGGGCTGCGTTCCAATACCCATACTTGTACTTCTTTCTTCTAGTATGTACTGCCGCTGCCCTCACATAGTATGGATTGTAGTGTGCAGCATGCATGCAAAATGCATACTATTGGGACACACTACATCTGTCGTGACGTGAGCTTCCTGAACTCCGACCTCTTGCTCACTTCCGCCGATGTCCGCAGCGCCACATTTGAGTTGTTTGTGCTCAAAACTGTCAAAATGCCTGGCGATGTAAATACATATTTGAGAAGCAGCATCGCCTCTCGCCAAGCTCTCCAGGGACGTGCGCACCGTCGGAGGCTCCGGAGAGCTCTGTTGCTGTTATATTGTAATGTATGTTGTTGTTTCTAATAAACTGACGCGATGATACTTACATGCAGTCTCATTCTTAACAGTATAATAACGTGCATATTTCGGTCAGTGTTTTTTATCATAATCACGTGTTCACGTAAACAATAACACGCATATAATAGCCTGTATGAACTAGTCACCAGTAGGCATAATTAGCCCCCTTCACACATAGCTGTTGCTGGCAGATGTTTGTTGTTAAATATATTTACAGCTCAGCAGCTGCTGTCACTGTATTCTGTCTGCACGTGAAGCAGCCTTATATTCACATTACTTTTATTTGTAGTGTAGCCTACATACTTGCACATTCTTAACTACATTATATTTGACTTTTACTATATTTCTAGATTCACTAGTGTATACTGCTCATACCTGGCCCATGGTGTATTCATATCCATTCATTATATAGCACACTTACACCACTGCCTATAGCCTACTGGCAGAATCTTCTATATTGTAGTCATAGTTGAACCCTAACATTGAATCAGTAAGCTACTTATACTCTTTGCAATCATAATAAAATTGAATGTTGTAACCATATTCTTGCAAAAACTGTATATGTGACAGTATATAATCAGATCATTGCAGCCCTAATATGTAGTGCAAGTATCTCAAATTAAATAAACCATTGTATGAAAGGAAGTGTAGCTGTATCACCATCATCATCATCAGTATTGGCATAATTGAGATTAGTTGTAACAATATAAAACAGGCAGAATTGGATTTTACAGGAATTCTAATTAGGCTTTTGCATAATATTGGATTCATTTATTTAACAGAACATCCACGCAACATATGCTAACCCCAACCCCAACGTGCCCATCCTGCGGCTGTTTTTGGATGGGGAGTCTGACCTCCGCCGTGACCTCCGGATGAGCAGGGAGTCGATCGCTGCACTCACAGCTGCTCTGACCCTTGAGGCTGACCATGGTTGGGTGAAGGACATCCACGTCCTCACCTTCCTCTTCTGGCTGGCCCATGCAGCATCTTATAGGGTCGTGTCAACAGCATTTGACATCCCCAAAACGACGGTCCACAGGATGGTCCACAGGGTCACCTGGGCAGTGGTTGGGCTCCTGAAAAGGACCATTCGCTTTCCTCAAGGGGGCGAAATAGATGTGGTGGGTGATGGCTTCGCCCGGTTGGCACGTTGTCCTCAATTCAATGTGGTAGTCGGTGCCATAGACGGGTGCCACATTCGAATTAAGCCCTGTACAGCCGACGAGAACTGCTACCTCAATAGGAAGCTTTTCTATTCCATCCAGCTCCAGGCCATCTGCGACCATCGTGGGAGGTATGTAGATGTCTGCTGTGGCTTCCCAGGCTCTGTCCACGATTCTCGTGTGCTAAAGAACAGCCCTGTGTACCTCCAGCAGCAGTACCCACCAGATGGACGGTGCATCATAGGGGATGGCGGGTACCCCTGTCTGGCTGCCCCCATCCGCTTGTTGACACCCTACCGTGCACCTAACCTGAATCCTGTGCAGGCCAGGTACAACAGCGTGCTGTCCAGGGCCAGGAACATCATTGAACGTTCATTTGGAATGATGAAGACGAGATGGAGGTCCATCTTCTTTAAGACCTTGGAGGTGAGCCCCACCTTTGCCCCAGCTGTCATCACCTGCTGCACCATCCTGCACAACCTCTGTATAGACAATGGTGACATCATGGAGCCTGAGGAGGATGAAGCAGGGGACGATGGGCCAGAGCCAGAGCCAGAAAACAGGGCACAGGAGCCTGGCGAGCGTGTCCGAGATCTCCTGGCTGCAGCAGTGTCGGCCCCTCTCCACTGCATTCCAGCTCTGCAGGAGCATGATTATTAGTTTATGGATTATTATATATATATATATATTATATTATATTATATTATATTATATTATATTATATATATATATATATTATTATTATATTGCCTTACCACACCCAAACCTATGTTAGTATGTTTTTGTTCTTTGATTCATTTAATTAATGGGAAGATGGTATTCATTTATGGAATAACCACTATGCATGATTTTGGACATGCAATAATTAAAAATCTTCCAATAATCAGTCATGACTTGTGTATTGTGTTCCATGTGATCCATGCTTCACTTTGTCCCACATCTAACCTTGAAGTCATGTCAACAGTTACACCGTTTCAGTGCCCCTGTCAATTATTCAACACTCAGTACACAGTATATTGACTGAGTCATAATGGAACACATAATAGATAGGTGAGTTGAGTAAACAATATATTTATTCTGTGCAATGCATACAATGCATACATGAAACTGTTTCAAAAAGGAAACATAAAAACATCAGCTATGTAAAAACGTTTCTTGAAGGAAACATAAACAAATCAACTGTGTTGATTGAAAGAAACTTGAAAGGAAGCTGGTGAACATAAACTAGCTGATTAATTTCTTTAAAAGGAACACATGACTTAAATAAATAAATAATCATAAATAAATCAAACTTTCTTGGATAACGCTTCCATCAGAGCCAAGAAACGCTCCTCTCTCCTCTCCTCTCTCACCCTAGCCTCCTCATCTCTCCTCCTCGCCTCCTCCTCTCTCCTCTCCTCTCTCGCCCTAGCCTCCTCATCTCTCCTCTCTGCCTCTGCGTACCGCTCATCATCCCTCTCCTGAAGCTCCCGCTCTCTCCTCTCCTCTTTCTCCTCCATCTCCCTCAGATAGGCAAACATGTCACCCTCCTCCCTCCCTCTCTTTCTTGGCCGGGGCCTGGGGCAGCTGTCCTCAGGCACCTCTGGATTAGAGACAGAGGGGGGAGAGACAACAACAGTGTCCTGGCCTGCTGATGAAATGAGCAGTGGTGGGCTGATGGATGGCTTGCTCCCCAGAGCTGCATCCATCAGCTCATACCACTTCCAGGACGCTGCTGTTGTCTCTCCTCCCTCTGTGTTTATCCCTGTTTTGGGAGACTTCAGCTCCTGCAAGAACAAGAGAATTCATGTTACTAAAGCATAGTGAATAATAATCAAACGCAAAAACAGAACCCTGTAACTGACCTTGTATTTCGCCTTCAGATTTTCATATTTTTTTTTCACCCAGACAGGCTGGACCTTCCCCTGGAGGCTGTTGTTAACAACAAACGTCCTAAGAGGAACCCAACAAGATTAAAGATGTATATTGTCACTCCGATTATACTTGTGACATTATTTTGCTGGGAGACTGAAAAGACAGTGAGAAGTGTAGGATGTAGCATCTACAGTGAACAAAACAGAGTATGAATTATATGAATTAGCTGTTAAGCATATGTATATAAGGTATGTGATATAAAAAGAAGTAGCAGAAAGTATGAGGTATAAAGCAGTATTATGTACAGTAGTATTATAGCAGTATGAGTCAGGCTGAGTGATACTGATTAACTTAACTGTAACAGGCAGTAGTGTGTTCCATGAATAATTGGCTTACATGCATAAAATGCTCCTTTTATCACATTTCAGCACATAATAATGGCACTCACTCGTATCCTTTCATGGCAGCATTTCTCTTCCCAGTGAAGAGCTCCTCATTCTCACTCCTCCACTTGATGAGGAGCTCAGTGTGTTCATCCAACCCTAACATTAGAAATAGATTATTTTCCAGTGAGAAAAGGCAGACAATGTTGATGACCGACCAGTAAATTGTTTAACAAACTGGCGAAATTACTTAATATCCGAGTGCATCATCACTTAATGAGGTGAATTGGTATGTCTAACAGTCATACATTAAATAGTAGCCTACTTACACTTGAACGGACTGCTGTCTGTCATCTCTCCGCTTGGCTGCCTCTGCTGTGAGTGCCACGAGTGTTCTGTTGTCTTCCGTGTCGGCGTCATGGAGGTGGGCGTGGATTATACACGCAGCTCAGTCAGCGCGACGTAACTCCAGTAGGTGGCGGTAATGCACAAAAAGTTGTTTGCCAACCGCCATAAAACATTAGAAGAAGAAGAACTTCCGCTGCGCAAAGGATTGTGGGGAAGTTTGGCTGGGTGTAGCATGCATCGATGCATACTCCGAAAAAGGGGCTGATGTAGTATAACATCCTGGTACTCTTGGCATACTGCATCTGGCATACTAATGTATTGGGACATACTAAATCTTTTTTTGCCTACTAAATAGTATGGAAGTATGGGTATTGGAACGGGGCCCTGGTCTCGTGCGAGCTATGCGAGAACCAAGAGGGCCACGGCCAAAATGACATACTTGAGGCTTCAAAACAGGAAAGTTCACAAACCAATGGGTCGCCCCCTGCAGGCCATTCAAAAGAATGCAGGTTTAAGACATTTTCGCATTGGCTTCAGGTTTCACAAATGGAGGTACCCCCCCTAGTATATAACACATTTATGTGTGATGAATAGACCTGAACAGTCAGGTGACATCTTTTGCACTGGAAGTGAGTTTCCCATTCATTTTCTCCAGACATCTAGACAAATCCTTATATAATGAGTTTTAAGGCTGGAACCAAGCGCCAACCTGTGACCTACTGAATCATGAGTGACCATAAAACATTTCAGTTGAAGCAAAAAAAAAACACGAAATTTCGAAGAAATGTCACGTGACTGTTGAGCTCTATTGTTTACACTTTAGATTAGGGGATGCAGAAAGCCTTGTAAATGAATTCTAAATGATTTACACATAATTTATAACAGGTGAGAAACACTTAATTTACTAAAAGTTTATGACTTACAACACATATGTTAAAGACCCCCTGAAGTCAAAAATCTGTTTTTCTTCAGTTGTATGTTTGAGCTTCACTGTGCAGAGTTTGACAGAAGGCTGTTTTCACAATCGTCTGGTGAAAGTGGGAAGTTTATCTGAGCTCACTGGAAAAGCGGTTTTCAACAAGCATGATTTGTGACATCAGGAATCCTGGAGCCAAATACTATCCAGTATTCTGCAGTTAAAGCCCCAACACATTCTCACACCCACCTCGTCATATACTGCAGATCAGTCAGGAACCCTTCTTCACTGTCACGAGTTTGAGTTGGGAGTGAGTGAGAATGTGTTGAAAGCCCGTGTGGTATGCTGTGATTGGCTAGTTAGGTTCTAGATCACCCTGACTGGTTGCTTTGGATTTTTAAATGAGGGAGGGGGGAGTCATATTAAAGGATTTTAACAAGATAATTTAACTTTTTTTGTGGGGAAAGACATCAGATACAAATTATTATTCAAAGTAGAGTTTTTTTTATATACATCTTGAAACATGACTTTAGGGGGTCTTTAGCATAGCACTTATTAATCATCTACAAATATATATTGTTTTGTAAATGATTAGTTCATTAACTCAAGGCTTATAAATGACTTATGACTTAACATTAGTATAAAGTTTTACTGAAACATCTAAGGAACGCCTAGAATATTTAAAATAATGTTACGCTATCAGAAATAGTCCAGCAATGATGTTTAATAAAGAAAAATATATGGCTCATACATTCATTACAGTAGTATTTTGTTTCTCTTCTTAAAAACAGTCCCATAGTAGGTACAAACTAAATTAAAGATTAAATCAAAATCAGGGTTCCCACACCTTCTTCAACATCAAATTCAAGGTCTTTCAAAGCCCAATTCCCCAAATTCAAGGACCCAACATGGCATAGTTTGAGACATGGACCAAGGTTAATTACTGTTAAAAAAACTAGCAGAAGCTCACAGACAATTAAAGAGAGAGGCTTGAATGTGTGAACACTTCTCAACTGTGTGCTGTTAGTTCCAATTGCAAATGACAGAAAGCCACCGACTGCAACACTTGTTAGAAAGAGGTGGTCCCCCCGTAACTCTCTACGCAAAAAAATAATAAAAATAAATTCAAGCTCTTTCAAAGGCCCATGTCTATTTTCAAAAATGTTTAATGCCTTGATTTTTTTTCCAAATTCACAAACTTTAAAGAATTTCAAGGACCCGTGGGAACCCTGCAAAATGCACTTTTATTTTTCAAACATTGGTGAGATTTGGTCCTAAAGGTTGTTTGCCAAAACACAAGGCAATCCACGTTTTCTGAATCTACTGGAGCGTATTTTCCCGTTCCGCCCTAACCCGAGGTGCCTGGGATGCTCAGATAACGGCGTGCCAGCTGGGCAAGGTGGGGGTACTTGGACCTTGACGTCTTCCACCACGACAATGGGTTGCTGTTGAAGGATAGTGGGCTCTCACTCTCGTACGTCACCATTTCTTGCTGGAGCAACGCTCCAACAGCTCCACTTTGGCGATAAACATCTCCAAAAAGGTCTCCCATGACCCCGACATGAGTTTTCTCCTGGCACTGCGTCCCCGTAGCCATGGCTGTTCCCTCCTCCGTCGCAATCGCCGTCAGCTCCCCTTTCACTTTGTCACGTACCTCCTGCTGTTGGCCTCGTTCCAAATGAATGAGCCGATGGAAACGCGGGTCGAGGTAGCTAGCAGTGTTAAGCAACATGAAGGCATCTTTGTCATCACTGTATCGCATCTTGAGTTCTGTCGAGATCTTAGTTTTCATTTGATTGAGCGCTGCTGGATCGCCGGTGGACGGCTGGAGTTGTGACAAAAGCACAAACTTCATAGGGAGAAGGGCTGATGCCTTTGGGAATCGGTCAGTTGATAACGCCTCAGTGGCAACTTTGAAAGGCTTAAGCACTCCTCTCACCTGCATAAAAACCACACATGTTAAATTGTTACGTCACTTTCCAGTGTAATGAATTATGGCAGGAGGCTGTTTACGACTAACAAACAGGCATGGCTTGTTCTGGATGTGTTAGCAATGTCTACAGCTGAGTTTATAAAGTAAATAGACTCGACCTTTCTACATATGACTCACCTGCTCCATCAGGGTCCACTCGCTGGTGCTCAACTCGAGATGACTGAGTTTCTTCTCGATGATGACCGCCGCTACCGGAGCTTGCTGCTCAGCTGCCCGACACAGCATGTCGTAAGTGCTGTCCCACCTGGTAGCGAAGTCGTTGATGAGCTCTGCAGATTGGAGGAGGTAGCTGTCGGTAGTTGACTTGTTCAAATGCAGTGCAGTGGTCTTTAGTTTGCTGACGGGCGTTTCAATTGCTCGCACTGCTAGCCCTTTCCTCACAGCCAGGTCAATAGTGTGAGCCAAGCACGGGACATTGACAGCCTGCAGGTGCCTCTCGACGGGGTTGATATAATTAGCCGCATTGTTCGTGGTGATGGAGAGCACTGAATCACGACTCACATTGTACACTTCGAGTATGTTGCCGATGCACTCTGCAACGTTCTCGGCAGCATGGCTTTTCTGAGCTTCGGTCGTTTTGAGAAGAACGTATTTCAGGTCCCATTCCTTGTCTATGAAATGTGCGGTCACATAGGCCTTGGTGGCTCTCAAGGCGAGCTTTTCTCCACTAATCCTTTTCATGATGTTGTCTTTAGTGGTCACTTGTTTCACAATGTCCATGACCATAGCGCCGCTAGGAACCTTGTTCCTTGGCTCAAGCTCATGGGTGGAATCTTCAAACCCAGACCCCTGCGAGATGTTAATTGGTCTCATATCTTTGCAGATCAACTGTGTCAGTTGATCTGTGATCGTCCTTTGGCAAGTTGCTGGCAAGCGTCGTGACGAGGAGTAAGACAGAAAAGAGCTAATCCTTGCTTGTTTTAGCAGCGTGCTATCCGACTCCAGTAGATCTGCTAGTTTACCAGGGTGATGTGTTATCAGGTGTCCCCTCAAGTTGCTTGTTGTCGAGTGGTATCTCAATTGGACCCTGCATATTCTGCAGATTACTTTATCTTTATCTGTTATTTTGCCGTTTGTTGATGGAAATCCAAAATAATTCCACACATCACTTCTTAAATTTTCTGGAGTGGTGATCTCCGCCTCAGATGGATCGCTTTCTGCCATTTCTTCTGTAATGTTAGTGCACTGCACAAGAGATTTAACAAAATTGTGATTCAGACTCAGAAAGCTTTAAATAGTTCATCACATATTAAAAGCATTGTTTTCACATGCTGGTTGGCCATAGCGAGACGGGCGAGAGTTGCAGAAAAAAATACATATTTGCAATTTCAGCATTAGAATTGTTATTATATTTTTAAACATTTCAATAATATTCAACTCTTGAAAGTTCGGTTGTGGCCAATATATCAAGTTTGTATTAGGCCAGCAGGGGGTTTCAAAGTCTGAGACTATGGGCCTCTCCTCAGACAAAGCTTGGAAAAAGGTGCCTCCCCTTAGTTTATTTGCTCAGTTTCACTACATTTTTTATTTTTTATCCAGAATGCAACTCGGGCAAGTTATCAGATATCTGCACTGATTGCAAAGGGTGGACAAGCTTTTTCATGTGGTGACTTTGTGAAACAGTGTCTGAATGTGGCTGCGGATACTGTGTTCACTCCTGAGATTGCATCCCTGCAAATTGTCATGGCAAATTGTTTACAAAAGATGGACAATAAAGCTGATTTTCAAAGTACCTTGAGGATTTTTCAAGTTGTGAATTACCGTAAGTCAAATTTCTCACTTGATTACAAAGGTGGAAAATACAACTATTTTTAACTGGGTGTTTACTGATTAAATATTTAAGCTCCCCACAAATGCAGATGTTTTTTTAAATATATATAACCAATTGCAAATTATTACAATTACCAAACAGATAAAAAGTAATTATATTGAAATGTTATTTTAGATTTAGAATGTTAATTTTCTATAAAACACAATACATTTTAATGTAATTCCACAACGTTTATTTTTGGCCCTCCACCCAGATTGAGTTTTGGCCCTTCATGGGAAAGAATTTGGGCACCCCTGCTGTAGATACTCAACAATTGAGCCAAAATAGCCTGATATTGCTGTTTGACAGACTTCAGACTACACCAAATACAGTTAAAAAATGCTCTATCTGAAGGCATTTATTTGTTTCTGCCTCTGGGAAAGTGAGAAAATAATAAAAATTATCTTTAACCATACCAAAAACATTTAGGATATTCTGTTATTTGATGTAGTATTTTTTCACTTCCATTCACTGAGCCTCCCCTGAAACGGTTTGGATCACTCCTGGAGAGGCCCGCCTCCCACTTTGAAAACCTCTGCATTAGAGCTATTCGGCAGGCCTGCTGTGTAGCAAGTCTGCATTTCCAAAAAACACTCATAAAAAAGGTCCATATACCCGGGGATGCAGGTCTATACCCGGGGATGCATGCGAGCAACTGAGCGCAGAAAATGTATTTCGCCATTGTGTGAGTCTAGCTAGATCACAATGGAGTAGTTAGGAAGTGTCACAATTGATTAGCTTGCAGAAAAACTTAACCGAGCAACAGATTTCAAGGGATTTCACTATTGCGTGCTAGCTAACTAGTACTCGAGTCACTGTATGGCAGAGGCTTTCAAAGTGGGAGGTGCCACAGGCCTCCCCAGGGGGGCTCCAAACACTCAGGGGGGGGGGGGCTCAGTGAATGGAAGTGAAAAAATATTAAAATAAATAAAACCTGATTTTTTCACCCAGTGTAAAGCCCAGTTCAGACCAATGATTCGCAACGAGACTGGATGCAGATTGCAACTGCTTGCAATGCGTTGGGTCTGCAATGCCCTAAAACCTGACCCAACAATGCAACTAGATGAACGTGCCTCTTCACTGTGCACTTGCGTTCAGTGCCGGCTATTCAGGCTGGCTTTTTCCCTCCCAGCTGGATAATTAAAATAACTGTCGTAGCCTAATCCTATAATAAAATGTAGAAGGATATGTATATATATGTATATGTATATACATATATATACATACATATATACAATACATTAAATCCAGCTGCACATATATTGCTGTCTATGTTACATTGGAAAATAGATGAAGATTGATTGATGCTTGGCGTACTTAATGACTGACGTGGTTTCTGAAAGACAACGGGGAGTAACAGATTACCTGGAAATTGTATTTTGAATTTCCATGACTTTTCCCGGTTTTTCATGACTGTACGAACCCTGTATAACATTAGAGTCTGATAAAGAGGTGTTTATAGGCGATAAGTGGCATTATTAACGTCCGCACATACCGGTACTTATTAATTAACCAAACAAATGACCTGATCCTCCTCCAAAACTCTGCCATTTCAACAACAAACAACAAACAGGTAGGCTACAGTTGACTTCCCTGCGGGCAGATTGGCTGGTTGAAACAGCCCCTGCGACTTGACACGCAGCCATCAGCCAGCTGGAGTCGAGATGAGACGGGTGTGTTCAGACCACTGCGACTTTTCCCTGCAACGCTCTAAAACGCTTTCGCTGCATTGCGAATCATTGGTGTGAACTGGCCTTGAAAGGCAACTCACTAAAATAGCTTACAATTCTAATATATTCTTACCGCAATTTTGGGATTGTGTGCCCGTCTTTTCCTCTTAAGCTCAATCTCCTCCACAATGGGGCGGCAGTTTACTTTGGCTTCCATAGCAGCCATCCTCTCCTCCATGGATACCAATTTGGTGTTCGCTGTTTTCAGTTGCCGTTTCACTTCAACAGGAAACTGTGTCATCTGGCGAGACAGCCCACCGATAGCCTTCATCAGTTTCTTGTCTGCGATGGTTGTCTGTCATAGCATATGATCATTTCAGTGTCAAAGTATTACACAGATTTACCTTTTAAAAAAAAATATAAAACGGCTCTCTCAAATCAAGCAATCTGATTGGCTCACAGCTGTGGTATATTGAGCATATATATACCACAGTCAGAGCCACTCATGAAAGCATGAAAATAAAGAGGTGAGCTCTTTGGACCTGAGCCAGAGGTCCTCTTTCATTTCACGCTTCATTTTTTAAACAATGATTTAAGACATTTAAATAATAATAATAATAAATTTTCATATTGCCATACTTGGTAACCGTTTTATAAAAGCAATAGATCACCTCAGACTAGGGCATTCACAGACTAGTCGACTAGTAAAACCACTAGTAGACACTGTGCTTAGTAGTCGACTAGTCTTTTTTTTTTTTTTTTCCTTTAAGAAAGAACATGAGGTATTTACACAACATACATGGACTATCATATCCCATATCCCCCACAAAGAACATCAAAACACAACAAAACAAAACAAGAAAACTGCATAAGATGCACAATAATCCAAGAACAAACAAGACTATTGGACAAACAACCAAACAAAAACAATGCATTCAAAGTAAATACACAGATCTTGCCCTGTTGGCAGCTAGGAAATGCATAGCTTTAAATTGGAAAGCATCCAATCCCCCAGCTGTAGTTCACTGGTGGAATGAACTCTCAAGCTACCATACGTTGGATAACATTTACTACAAGAGCAAAGGCAGATTCTTAGACATCCCCAAAATATGGCAACCACATACAGAGTTTGACTTTAAGAACTTTTTACCCCAGTGTCATTAGGCTTATCAGGATAGGAGCTGAATGCATTGTTTTTGTTTGGCCAATAGTCTTGTTTGTTCTTGGATTATTGTGTATCTTATGCAGTTTTCTTGTTTTGTTTTGTTGTGTTTTGATGTTCTTTGTGGGGGATATGGGATATGATAGTCCATGTATGTCGTGTAAATACCTCATGTTCTTTCTTAAAGATAAAAAAATATATATATATACTAGTTGACTACCTTTAGGGACGACTAGTCGACTAGTAAAATTCACTAGTCGTGAATGCCCTACTTCAGACTAGAGCTGCAACAATTAATCGATTAGTCGATTGACAATAATCGATAACTATTTTGATAATCGATTAATCGTTGAGTAATTTAAGAAAAAATGTCAAAATTATCTGATTCTAGCTTCTTAACCCTGTAAAACCCAGACATAGTAAAACATAAAAAAAACTAGAACGACCGCAACGCGGACTTATGCCTCCCCCATTAGTTCATTCTTGAGTCCAAATTGGAAGAAATTCCGTCAAGGCGCTCCTGAGATGTTGCGTTACAGAGCTTGGAAATTGGGTGTGTGAGGTCACAGTGACCTTGAACTTTGACCACCAAAATGTAATCAGTTCATCCTTGAGTCCAAGTGGACGTTTGAGGCAAATACGAAGAAATTCCATCAAGACATTCCTGAGATATCGCGTTAACAAGCTTGAAAATGGCATTCGAGAGGTCACAGTGACCTTGACCTTTGATAACCAAAATGGAATCAGTTCATCCTTGCGTCCAAGTCGATGTTTGAGCCAAATCAGAAGAAATTCTATCAAGCCGTTCTTGAGATATTGTGTTAACCAACTTGGGAATGGCGTTCGTGAGGTCACAGTGACCTTGAAGTTTGACCACCAAAATGGAATCAGTTCGTCCTTGAGGCCAAGTTAATGTTTGAGGCAAATTTGATGAAATTCCGTCATGGCATTCCTGAGATATGGCATTAACAAGCTTGAAAATGGCGTTGGAGGTCACAGTGACCTTGACCTTTGATCACCAAAATGTAATCCTTTCATCCTTTCGCCCAAGTCGACGTTTGAGCCAAATTGGCAGAAATTCCATCAAGCCGTTCTTGAGATATCGCTTTAACGAACTTGGGAATGGCATTCGTGAGGTCACAGTGACCTTGACCTTTGACCACGAAAATCTAATCAGTTCATCCTTGGGTCCAAGTCGATGTTTGAGACAAATTTGATGAAACTCCGTCAAGGCATTTCTGAGATGTTCCGCTAACAAGCTTGAAAATGGCGTTCGAGAGGTCACAGTGACCTTGACCTTTGATAACCAAAATGGAATCAGTTCATCCTTGCGTCCAAGTCGATGTTTGAGCCAAATCAGAACAAATTCTATCAAGCCGTTCTTGAGATATTGTGTTAACCAACTTGGGAATGGCGTTTGTGAGGTCACAGTGACCTTGAAGTTTGACCACCAATATGTAATCAGTTCATCCTTGAGGCCAAGTTAATGTTTGAGGAAATTTGATGAAATTCCGTCAAGGCATTCCTGAGATATGGCGTTAACAAGCTTGAAAATGGCGTTGGAGGTCACAGTGACCTTGACCTTTGATCACCAAAATGTAATCCTTTCATCCTTTCGCCCAAGTCGATGTTTGAGCCAAATTGGCAGAAATTCCATCAAGCCGTTCTTGAGATATCGCTTTAACGAACTTGGGAATGGCATTCGTGAGGTCACAGTGACCTTGACCTTTGACCACGAAAATCTAATCAGTTCATCCTTGGGTCCAAGTCGATGTTTGAGGCAAATTTGATGAAACTCCGTCAAGGCATTTCTGAGATGTTCCGCTAAAAAGCTTGAAAATGGCGTTCGAGAGGTCACAGTGACCTTGGCCTTTGACCACCAAAATCTAATCAGTTCATCCTTGAGTCCAAGTCGATGTTTGAGGCAAATTTGATGAAATTCCGTCAAGGCATTTGTGAGATATCGCGTCAACAAGCTGGAAAATGGTGTTTGAGAGGTCACAGTGACCTTGACGTTCGACCTTTGACCACCAAAATCTAATCAGTTCATCCTTGAGTCCAAGTCGATGTTTGAGACAAGTTTGATTAAATTCCGTCAAGGCATGCCTGAGATATCGCGTTAACAAGCTTGAAAATGGCGTTCGAGAGGTCACAGTGACCTTCACCTTTGACCACCAAAATCTAATCAGCTCATCCTTGAGTCCAAGTCAATGTTTGAGGCAAATTTGATGAAATTCCGTCAAGGCATTTGTGAGATATCGCGTTAACAAGCTGGAATATGGCATTTGAGAGGCCACAGTGACCTTGACCTTTGACCACCAAAATCTAGTCCTTTCATCCTTGAGTCCAAGTCGATGTTTGAGACAAGTTTGATTAAATTCCATCAGGGCATTCCTGAGATATCGCGTTAACAAGCTTGAAAATGGCGTTCGAGAGGTCACAGTGACCTTGACCTTTGACCACCAAAATCTAATCAGATCATCCTTGAGTCCAAGTGGATGTTTGAGGCAAATTTGATGAAATTCCGTCAAGGCGTTCCTGTGATATCGCGTTAACGAACTTCGTACGGACGGACAACCCGGATCCATAATGCCCCCGGCCTGGCTATCGCCGGTGGAGGCATAAAAATGCAACCTTTTAGATGGTGTTGTAGGAGGCCTTTGGAGATGATAATGAAGTGTTTGCAAAATTTTTGTTTTTGTAAGGTTTTATGGTACTTCAATAAAACTAAAGGGTTAACTTGCATGGTTGATTGCTTATCACCTAGCCCCAGAACAGTATGTAATATGAATGATAATATCAACATTAGTTATATTTTTATGATTTTATTTTTTAAGAAATGAAAAACATGCATCTTCAGCATCTTCCCAGGGTAAGCTATATACAGAAGGTTGGGGAGTAGTGCGAGTGGCTTTGCATGACTTTGATATGACATAATTTCACATTTCACTTGTTCATTAGCTGTGATAGTCCCAGAAACAGTCCCTGGCCTCTGAAAAGCAAAGACGAACATCACACTTGCGGCATTGTGTGTTGGTGTACCCTCCAGGGCAATGTTTGCAGCGCCCTCTCTGTATCTTCATTGGGAAATGTCCAATCTGGTCCTTGCGCACATCCAGTGGCAGGTGTCCACATGATCTCTTGGGTGGGACGCTGTTTGGATTCCCATCACCTGAGGATGGTCTCTTCTGAGCATTCAGAGCGCTGCTTGTTGTCACGGTCCATGTCACTGGGCTTCCATTGCCTGAAGATGGCCATCCCCTCTTTGGAGTTCTGACTGTGTCCACCTGAGTAGAACAGAATCAATTAATATACATGGCAAAGATACATTAAGATACAAGTCTGACATTGCAAACATTGAAATATTAAAAAGTATTACGAATGGTAAATAACAGAAATTGATTTTTTTTACCAGAAAATAAAATGGGATTAGCTTTAGTATGGGTGGTGGGGCAAAGTGTTTCCACATTTCAACCTATTCACACATTTCACAAGTCACACAATACTGTTTTACCAATGTATTGTGCTCTGATTATCATCGTAAAAGGGTTCATGCAGCCCCTCACTTAGGACCACACCTTGCATTCCTGAACATTGCAACAGGCATCTACCAGCATCTTCCCAGAACTAACTGCTTTTACTATGGATTGAGCAAAAATAATGGGCAGATTGTAAACAGGAGAAACTGCAGTGAAAAGTGATATGCTATTGTAATATACGTTTGGAATTCAGCTTCTAGTACAATGGGTTACAAGGATTATTGGATTAGAAATTAAAGTAAAAATAAATATACATGTATATCCCACATTATATAATATGGTATGGAATGAGTAGAAATTGTGTGTAATTTAAAAGATATTGTGAAAACCAGTAGATCCCTGACAAAACATGTCTATTTAGACTACACTTATCCAGGTATGTAAACTTACAACATGGCTATTTGCTGCCACACTCTCCCAGTGCTGCAGAAATACAATAGATATAAAACATGCTTTAATTTATATTTGGGGAATGTATTTCACAATAACATCATACCGTATATACATGTTCTAGTCTATGATGACACAAAAAATTATTAAAGGCATTTTACTTACTTAGATTTGATAAACCCAGTCCAATGAAACAAAGTGTGGTTGCTCAGCCAAGTTCTGGAAGTTGTGATACATCATGACCTTGTGGGCGCGACTTCTATACAAATGTCCTATCCAATAGCATTGTTAGACTGATCAATAGGACCCAATGACTATGTTTATGTGTGGGGGACATTTATACGTTTTTTTAGATAGGGTTGTGGACAAAACTAGACAGAGGATGTCATCTTGGGCTTTTGGAAACACTGATCCACATTTTCTCATGATTTTATAGACCAAACAACTAATCGATTCATCAAGAAAATAATGGACAGATTAATCGATAATGAAAATAATCGTTATATGCAGCCCTACTTCAGATCGTGATATATGCTCATTGTACCACACCTAAGCACGACTCTTAGGTGTGGTATAATGAGCATATATCATGGCCTGTCGTGATCTATTGCTTAAATATATGGTCACATTTTCTAAATTCTAGCCCCCTTGCTCTGACACGTGTGTGTGGGCGGGTCAAGCTGAAAACAGACGTTTATCTTGCAGTACTACAGCAAATGCCAATGATGCCTAATACCAACCAACAACAGACAATAAGACTGAAATCACTTTTTTCATTCAGTGATTAAAAGCATTTTCTTTACACACAAATTATGTGAACAAAGACAAGTTTATTTTGCCAGAGCCAGAAGCTAACATGGTTCTTTTCTATTCTGTAGTAATGATTTGGCCAAAAGTGGATGTAAACATTTCAATAAAGGTGTTCAATTTCAATCTGTTTCAAACTTTCCATATATGAAATGTATCATAAACCGCGTAGGAATTTAGCCAGGTGCAAGGGCAAAAATGCCCCAAGAAACACCAGAATGCCCCTAAAACCCACGATCAAGGGGCTAAAAGCGCCTCCAAGATTTTGATCATTTAATTTCCATTTCCTTCTCTAACATACTCAGCACCTGCAAGCTGGTTGCCAGGATAAGACGATGAAAAGCACACACAAAGGGCGCTGTTGTTCACACTATGCTTTAGCGAATTTATGGACTAATTTACTATTTTTTAAAGTGTCCCTAAAATTGTGTAAATGCCCCCATTTTTAGACAGTGGGGCAAAAGCAGCACCCCTTTTTCCCCCTACACTGATCATACATATATGAATATTAGCATTATAGAGCAGCACTTTTCCTCAAGTGACTTTTCTTTGCAATAACATTGAATTTGTCAACATTCTTCTCACCACTGATAATGGGTTTTGGACTTTTCATTTTCTTTCGTTTGGGACACCCCATACCTCTCTGATTATGCATGCTATATTTACACATGTGATATTGCTGGATTCAGCACAACCACACCTTTGCAACAAGCCCATTGGTGTTTCTACAACAATCCATAGCAGAGTTACTACAAAGTAGATGAGTACATTTAGCATAGTTTTTTACATTTCATCTTATTTTAGGTATATGTTCATAGGTCTATATTTCCTACATGACTTAAGATATTCATATCCAGTTTTTTCTATAGGTTAAGCAACTTTCTGACTGCTAGCATGTCAAGTTTGAAAGCTCTCAGAGCTTTTATTATTACTCTACATGAGTCTCAACTCCCATACGACCAGACTATATTTTGGTTCTTTTTACTAGTTTTGGGGTGTATAGCAAAATAAATATCTATCAATTTAATCATTTTTGACGTAACATTTTATACAAGAATCCATTTCATATATGGGAGACCTTAGAGAAGAGGAAAAACATTGTTGTCTTTTCTTCTACCTCCGGTATGGTATCTCAAAAACTAAAGCCCCCCCCCCTTTTTTATCCCCCATAGGGATGCACGATATGGAGTTTTTCAACCGATAAATATCTGCTTCTCCTGCCGATAACCGATACCGATAATTTTTATAATAAAAATATATATAATTTTTGTTTTTAACCTGCAGGCGACATCTCTACCACTGAGCCACCATGCCCCCTAAAAACGAAAGCCCTTTTTGACAGTTGTCATGAGGCTAAAACACGTCACTGCCTTCCACCATGATACACTAGTTTTCATTGACCAAAACAAACCCACTTGCATTACGTTACCGTGAGTTTTTCCAAGCGCAGTGATCAAACGGATACTTTTCCATCAGCCTTACAAATGCCATCTGCAAATGTAATACCTTTTTTGTATTCATGAGAATTTGTCTTGGGAAGCAAGACAAATTTCGCCCTTTTCCGCCTGACACAGCACAACGCTGACGAAGGCTATCGCTGAAACTCGTACGTTGTGGTGCAACAGGAATAAAAACCCTCAAAAGGACTTTCTGAGTGCTGGCTCCTTCTCTATTGCTTCAAGAAACTCTTGTGCCGTGCACCTAAGACTTTAAATTATCCGGTGAGTGTGCGGGCTGATAGCTCTCCAGCTATATATCTGCTTGGACTTGTCCAACAATAAACCTTAATTTCCCTTATTTCAATCGAAGACATTTTAAGGAGCCGCGGGAACCCTGTGTGAGGTAACCGATCAGATAGTGTGGACTAATACAGAGAGAGGCAGCTGCTCAGAGCCAAAGTAGCGCATTTCTAAATAAATATCGACAATCTAAAAATGTTTAGAAGGGAATGCTTCCTGGACTCAAAATGTGTTTGGTTGAGGTGCTCTTTGGATAGGGATACATATAGGCTGAAGAAATTAAAAAAAACTCCAAGGCACTCTCATTTTAAAAGGTTAAAATGACTTTACTTGCATGGCAATGTCATAATAGACATTAAAAACCAAACTTCGACGCGTTTCGGCATCAAGCCTTCGTCAGGAAGTCAAACACATATCAATAAATATCGACAATCTGCCCAAAAAAGGTTGTGATACCGAATAATAATAAAAATGCTGAATATCGGCCTATCCCTAGTTAGCACATTCCAAAAAACGTCAAGATCAATTTTTTTTAAATCGACAGCTAAATAAAAACCATTATGTGATTCAAAATCTGAATAGTTGATTGTTTAATAATAAAAAATAGATCTTAGTTGCAGCCCTACTCACCAGCCACAAACATGGCAGTTGTACGGCCGCTCTCCGTGTGTGTTTTCCTGTGTCTGGTCAGTTGTCTGTTTCGGCTAAAATGTTTATCACAAATATCACAGAAGTAGGGCTTTTCTCGTCCTGAATGGCATCTCATATGCACTTTGAGGGGACTGCTAGTGGCAAAGCACTTGCCACACACACCACAATGATATTGTTTCTCATCGGTATGACTTATCTTATTAATTGTAAGATCCTGGCTCTGGCTCTCTTTCGAGTGACTCCTCATATGCACAAGGAGATAACTTCTTTTGGTATATGATTTGCCACAGTCTTGGCATGGAAACGGTCTTACGCTTGCATGTATTTTTGAGTGGTTTCTGAGGTTTTGGATTTTGGTGAAAGTTTTGCCACAAACATCACAAGGATGGCTTTTGTTGTGACCACATTGTAAATGACTTATCAAGTCTTCTCTAGAATAGAAAGTTATCTTACAAACACAACAGTCAAATGTCTTGTGCATTCTTAGGTGCTTCGTTAAAGAACCTCTGTTCTCAAAGGCCTTGCCACACACATGGCAAACGCTTTGGACAGTTTGACTTTTAGCAGAAGCATCTTCATAAGGCAACACTGTAAGTCCCACCTGCTTGTTTTGTCCGTGCAATCCCTCTGCTTTCCGTTTCTTCGGCCTTCTCTGTACTCCTGTGCTCTCCACCCAATCCTCATCACTGTCACTGTTCTCACTCTGAGCTGCAGAACAGTCTGAAGAGAGAGGCTGCCTTTCAAGTGTAAATTCTGTCTCTGGTTCATCTTCCGCACTTTTCTTCACAATATCAGGAGATGGAAAAACAGCCTCTTGTTCTTGACTGTCAATGCTAAGTTCCTCCCCCTCTTCTTTTATCTGTGATATGTCGAAGTCTGTCTGAAGCGCGCAATAGCTTGAGTCTTTATTTTCTGTATCGGCATTGGTTTGAGAACATCCTGGAAGTTCAAGCCTCAGACTGAAGTTTGACTCTTCTTCCATCTCAAGTGGTGTTGAGGGTCCTGGGTCCTGCAGCAGAGTCGGGTCACACTCCTCTCCAACCACGGTGCTGTTGGCCTGTAGAGGCTCTGTGGCTACAAAGGAGATGGAGGCAAAAGTTACCAAACAGGCTCCTGTTTCCTTTACATGTTGGCGAGTCAACTGCCAATTACTCCAAAGCTATTTTCACACATGAACTCCGGATCAGGTGAGGTTTGCTCCCCACTGAGCCTGCCCCGGATGATACGTGAAGTGTACCCTTTCACACATGAGGCATGTTGCATTCTCACATGAGTAGCACCTCCGCAGAGTTTGTAAAGTAGAGAGGGGGCGGGCGGCGGGGGTGGGGGAATTTGGGCATGACCACACAATGTTGAGTAAACTAAAAATACATAATGGGCGATAACTGCCTAACGTTCACGGCATATAATCGTTTGCGCATAACGTTAGTAATTAATTAAACAACCCTACAACTCACGCCCAGATGCATCGATTTCCTCGAGTTGCAAGCACTACATACAAAACAGGTCTTTGCTATGTTCAGTCCTAAAATGCATCAAACCTACTAGAATTATACAGAATACAGGAAGCTAGTCGTTTTTACCTTCAAAATAAAATAAATGTTGTATTACTTAGTAACAAAAAATCTGAATGTCGACTCACTACGGGTTAAAATTGACTTTTCGAAGGGAGCAGATATTCTTCCAGTTTATCTCCGTTCTGTATCTTTCGAAACACACACAAAAAAACATTACACGTGCATTTACTTTATTTATTGCAAAGGTTATACCCGGAAGTTTTCGTTTTATACTGCCTGACTTGACGCTACTTGGAATTTGCGGTTCTGCCATTTGCCATTGAATCTTCACAAACGCTGTTTAAACGTTAAATCAAAGACATGAACGCAACCAGATCCAGATACACTACCTAGCAATGTCCAATACTGGGAAGTGGGACGACCCTCGCGTCCAAAAATGCTTATTAAATGTGTGTGCTGTGCGAAGCTATGCAGACATGAAATCGGACCAGAGCCATGAGCCTTTCAATCCAGCAACATGGCACAGTCGCACACGGAGCAGGTTTGAGGCGCTTCATTCGAAAAACTTTGCATGATGTTTTTTTGCTCGCTCATTCACATCGACTATTTATATAATAATAATCTGTCATGCTGGCTTTCTGTCTGTCCTCATGCACTCACGAGCTGACTACTTCACGGAGCTCTGGAGGGGGGGGGGGGGGGGGGGGACAATCCGCCCCTGTAGCCACTTCTTAACATGCAGTGGAATCCGTATTATAACCTGCACCTAGCCGGTTGGCCTGCATGTTAAACAACAATTAGCCGGCCTACGCGCACTCCCGCGAGTCCGTATCTTATCTACCTCGACCACCGGTATAAGATCCGCTTCCACGCAATCGCAGCTCATGTTAAACAGCTGGCAGGATATTATCCGCATATCCGTAGTGGGCAGGTGTGGCTCGTGACTCACTTCACGTTCACTAGTTTATTAATTAATGAATCGTTCGGGCAATCGCTTATATCAACGAGCAAACTCACGGTTTCCTCAAGTGCTGCAAAAACGGATTGATTGATTGTTTGGCCAATGCGCTTCAGCTGCAGCCAGGCAGGTCCAGTGCATCAGGTCTGCTGCTGCTGCTGCTTGCTTGCTCCCATGTCAGAAAAAGCCTAACTTGTGTGGGGAGAAATACATTGAAAACTAGTTAGATATGACTTGAAATGCCACTTATAAAATAAATCACCCACAGTGATTGACGACAGTCCGACCACTATTTTGACTGGGCTGCGCCTGCTTTATGTAGCAATGTGAAGCGCTCATTTTTTGGCACATTGCCACCCCTCGTTGGAATGGACTCCGTTAAAACCAACGGCATGCTTTTTGAAGTCTCCAGATTTGTCGCTAACGTGATGCAGCCAATTATATCAGCAGGCAGTGTTGTGTGCCTCTCCACTGCGTAGAGGATAGGAGCTGACTGACTGATAGGCTATCAAACTTTTGTGGGGAGAAATAGCCTACATTTAAAACTAGTCAGATATGACTAGTTGCCACTTGTAAAATAGATCACCCACAGTGATTGACGACGGTGCGACCACTATTTTGACTGCCTCATAGCTACAGCTGCTTCCTATCACATTTCTTGTTTTCGATAGATGCTACCGCGCCCCCCCCCCCCCCCCCCCCCGCCCACTGGCAGAAAAAACGGCTCATATCCAGTTGTTTCTTAACAAAGACCCCTGATGTTTAGAAAGGCAAAACCTGAAAATATCCTGCTCTCTCTAGCAGGACATGATCCAGAGTTCATGTTTAAAAGGCACTTGTGTGTAGGGCAGGGGCTACACTTCCCTCCGGCTAGGATGAGGCTCGCGGGAGCGCGCATGAGCCTCAAAAATCTGTTCACACATGACAGCCAATACGGATGGCCTCTAGATAACTCCTGAATTCCAGACATGTGTGAAAGCAGCTCAAGTAAGCTAGCCTACTGCGCATGTCATACACACCAAGCACGACCACACAAGCATCTGACTAATTAATTCTCGGTTTTATTTCTTTTTTTAATTTTGCCCAAATACAATCTTTATAATGTGTCTTTCTTTAGCAAGTTAGCTAGCTAAGTGGCTATTTGGATGTGATTAGAAAGTATCAACATGTCATGTTTTTACATCAATGACAAAATTAAGTTAGCAAACTACACTACCCAGGCCTTTATCTAGTTGGAATGATCCATCTCCTGCAAAGGGAACCAGTAGCTAAATGTAAGTGCTGCAGAAGGCATCACTCCATCTCTTTCCCCTGAAACGTCCAGATTTTGGATCAGTCATACTGTACCCCCGAAATAACAGAATACGTTGTAGGGGTGGGCGAGAGTAGCCTACTCGGGTGTACTCGTTCATAACGTTACTATTTCGACGTTTTCTTTAACAATACAACCCCGGTGCAAAAACGAAGCTTCTCCAGGCCCGATAAAACGCATTCACAGTCTCTCTAATTTCCTCCCAAACTTCCAGATCATGCTCAGTAGGTAATTCATACCCTGTAACCATATAATAGGTACCCGCTCAGTAGTTTAAAAATAACTACAGTATAAGTAATTTGTAAATTCCCGAATTTATGTTAATCTCAACACCATTAATTCGTTGCTTTGTAAAGTTGCAGTAGAAAATCGTGTTAGCCAGTTAGCTGCTAGTCAACTGCTGGAGGCTCGGCCTATGCCGCTTCGGCTCCCTTCAGTTAATGCCATTCACTCTGAAGGGAGAGCTGCTGAATTCCTGTGAAATCGTGGCTGATGTGCAACTTGCCACACCTGATTCTAGTAAGTTGCCCTTAGTTATGTTACTCCATAATTAATGAACACGCGTGTCAATAAATGAGGGTCCCAAACCTGAGCGAAGGTGCAGCTGCTTCCGCAGATAGTCGACCTCTTCTTTCGATCGAGCAACCTGGACTTGGTACAATGCTATTGTTTTTTCCACCTCTCCAAATATCTCCATGGCTGCTGCACAGAGTCGCTCGTTCACAAAGTCCCTCAGTTGAAACATTGTTGAAAAGTTTATGGATGGGAAGATGTGTTGCAAATCAACGCTAGTATTAGCAACAACTCAAGAGTCAGCACTGAAGCTAACCCTGCTAGTGAAACGAGTAGCATTTGGCGGCACTTTTCTATTGTTTTGAGGAGTGTACCTATGACGATATCCTCCTAGGCCGGAGGTCTGCCGCTGGAAACTTTGTAACTATCGCCCCCGCTGGTCGGAGGGTGTATTGTATTTTCTTTCAGAAGTCCACAAAATGCTGTATTATGAAAAATAAAAAATTACTGTATATGAAAACTATATGAAATATATATTAGAAATCTAATAATAAATATGTTAAGATATATACTGTAATATATTGCAAACATTAAAATACATCAATAGGCTATAGTTATAAAAATGATTATCAATATCCATGTATTCATATGATTAATAGGCCTATATTATATGCATGCGTGACTTTTCTATCATTCCAAACCACAGGGAATAACGATGAACTCTGAAGCTCCACAAACTTCCATTACATTGATAATTATCACTCCAGTTACTGTATGTAGCTGCAGGCAGTGTTTGTCAGGGTCCATGCACACATTGAAAAATAGAAAACATTCACAACACAGTAGGTAGGCTAATGGTTCCAAACAATTGTATTCTATCATTAGATAACAGGTTAATCTTTCTTCCGTCTTCGTAACATTTCCAAAATCCAAATTTCCATAGTAAATGTATAGGTCAGAGCTGAAGAAACAGAAAATATCAAACTAGCCTATACTCCTAACAGGAGACAAAGATGCCCCCAGAAAAGTATTAGTCTGGTAACTGAACATGGTGCTATCACTCCAAATAGTACTAATCTTTCATGTAAAAACAATATCAAAAATAATACAAATAGATCACTCACAAGGGTGAATGTAGTATATTAAGTATGTAGTATATTAATATTTGAAATGGCAATTTTGTCTTTCTTGGGTATGTTTTACTTTGGTAAATTTTGCATAGGCTTATGTTCGGAGCAAAACACACTATCTGTATTAATATTTTTTATTTACTACATGTGATTGTATTTGATCTATTGCACTCACCTGACCCGTTTTTCTTTCCACCAATTGGCGGTGAGATTTGACCTTTACCAATTTAAGATGAGTGATGATTATACTCCCTAATGCAATACACAACTGTTTCTACAAAAAAAAAAAATTATGTGTGAACTGTTTCTTTAAAGTTTAAAGGAACAATTCACACAAAAAAAAAGAAAATTCTGTCATCATCTACTCCGCCTCATGCAAGTTAAAACACAGGTGACGTTTTATCCATGTAACCCAACTCAAGATAGTAAACTAGTCACCACTGACTTCTGTACAGTATAACTGAAGTCAATGGTGACTGGTTTCCCCTCAAGTTGTGCTGGCAACCTCCCTGTGCGTTATATGGACAAACTTCACCTGTGTTTCAACTGGCATGATGGTGAGTACGGCATAATTTTCATTTTGGGTGAACTGCTCCTTTAAGATATTTTCAGATAAAAGAAAAAGAAAAAAAATCGATTTTTTTATTCTGTGTGCCACACCAGATGACATTATGTCACACTAAAGGACATAAAGAAATTCTAGTTATTGCATGAAAAAAAAGTGAGAGGTATGGTATTAAAGTATTTTTTATTTAAGTTTCTTTTCATTATTATTCTTTTAATTTTGTTTCCACTTTCTACAGTTCATTCTGCTTCCTGTGGCAGCAAGTTGATAGTGAAGGTTTCCACTCTCGCCGTAGACTTCTTTTCATGATACCTGTTTGAAAAATTCATAGACAATACATTACAATCTAAGAGGGGGGAAAACTATTTTTAAAGTATATATAATAATGGCTGCATAACATTTAAATTCTATTTACTTTCTGCGTCGTTCTCTTAGGATCTCCTCCCTTTTGAATGGATCCAGGTTAATTCTCTCTCTATACCTCCGTGTCCTCTCTCTCCCACTCGTCACTGTCTCAAAAAGAGTGAAGTATCACATTTTATACTTATTTTCATCCATATAATCTTCTGGCATAAATGCTTGAGACAGATTTTGAGAATTGGCTCAAAAATGAAAAACATCCAATAACAAAGCAGTTTTTTTTATAACAGGTCCATGTAAAACAAATAAATGTCCAACCTGCATTTAACGACATGGAAAATGTTTACCACAAATAATCTCTTTCTGCTGAATGGTATTTCATATGTGCTTTAAGGTGACTGGGCTGGCTGAAGTTTCTGCCACACAAATCACAATGATATGGTTTCTCCCCTGTATGACTTCTCTTATGAGTTCTAAGATTCTGGCTCTGGCTGAATGCTTTGCCACACATATCACAGTCATATGGTTTCTCACCTGTATGACTTCGCTTATGAATTTTAAGACTTTGGCTCTGGCTGAACGCCTTGCCACAAATATCACAGTCATACGGTTTCTCACCTGAGTGAGTCCTGATATGAACAATGAAATGTTTCTTTTGGAGAAATGTTTTGCCACAGTCTTGACATGTAAACTTGTCATGCATTTGTATGTGCTTCATTAAAGAACCCATGTACTGGAAGGCTTTGCCACACAAATGGCAAAAGCTTCGGTCTGTTTGATTTTTAGCAGAAGAATCTTCATGAGGCAACACTGTAAGTCCCTCCTGCTTACTTTGTCTTTGCGCTATATCTTCGTTCTGGTTCGTTGTCATTCTTGCTGCTCCTGCGCTCTTCATCCAATCCTGAACATTGTCACTGTTCTCAATCTGAGCTGCAGAACAGCCTGAAGAGAGATGCAGTAATTCATGTGTAAATTCTGTCTCTGGTTGATCTTCCTCACTTTTCTTCACAATATCAGGAGATGGAAAAATAGCCTCTTGTTCTTGACTGTCAACGCCAAGTTCCACCCGCTCTTCTTTTATCTGTGATATCTCAAGGTCTGTCCGAAGCATGCAATAGCTCCAGTCTTTATTTCCTGTATGGGCATTGGTTTGAGAAGGTCTTGGAACCTCAAGCCTCAGACTGAAGTTTGACTCTTCTTCCATCTCAAGTGGTGTTGAGGGTCCTGGGTCCTGCAGCAGAGTCGGGTCACACCCCTCTCCAACCATGGTGCTGTTGGCCTGTAGAGGCTCTGTGGCTACAAAGGAGATGGAGGCAAAAGTTACCCTACAGGTTCATGTTTCAATTACATGTTGGCTCCCTTGTTGTCAAGCGGATGATTTCGATAGTCTGTCCTGTTACATGATCTATTCTGTTCACAACCCTGTCCTAGGGCTGCACGATAAATCAATAGCAATATATATCGGTGATACACAAATCATCAATACAATAAGAAAATAGTTCAATATATCGATATGTCCCTTGATAATGGAGCGTGCTACGAATGACACTCAATACAGCCAATCAATCAGACAAATCCTAAAGTTCCCAAACCAGCATATTTATTACACAGCTGCAACACTCAATTTGTGTTTGTAATTGTATCAACATTAAAATTATTACCTGTGTGCCTTGATAAATAAGCGGCTCAAAATAAAGAGGTTACATCTAACCTTTTTCTCATGGTCTTTATCACCTTCTTCCTTATTTAAAAATCCAAAGCAAGCAATCAGGGTTATCTAGAACATAACTTGCCAATCACAGCATACAATACAGGCTTTTCAATACATTCTCACTCATGAGTCATGACAAAGTGGTGACGAGGTTCATGACCGATCTGCAGTATAGTTCGAGTTGGGAGTGAGAATGTGTTGGCTAACCTTGCGTCACCAGGCTCTCTCAAAGGAGAGAGAGCCTGGTACCCATTACAACAGGGAATGGTTTTATAGTGTTAGTTCATTTTATTTTTGTAGCTACATAGCTACAAACGTGGATCACATTTATTTATGTTACTATGACACCTTGTTTTCAGACCAGAATTGTTTTTTGGGGGCCGTTCCCAGCGTTTTCCACGAGAACACCAAGTGTGTATGCACCAGATGACGTGATGTTGGTGCTTTAACTGCTGAATACTGGACAGGGATTGGCTCCAATATTCGTGATGTCATGAATCTTGCTTGTTGAAAACGGCCTTTTCAGTGAGCCCAGAGAAGTTTGTTTCCACTTTCAGCAGACGATTGTGGAAACAGCCTTCTAGTGTCAAACTCTGCACAGACATCATTCTGCACAGTGAAGCTCAGACATCCAACCGTAGGAACAAGAAGAAATACAGATTTTTGACTTTAGGGGGTCTTTAAAGTGTAATGGTGAATTGAGTCATGTACACATGATTGCGTGCGCGTATGCATAACCCATGCCATCAAAGTTAAAATTGGCTAAGTGGTGCCCATCTGTCATCATCAGTGATGTCACTTGGGCAATTGTGATGCCATCAGTGATGTCACTCGAGCAAATGTTGTGATGTCATCAGTGATGGAGGTGTCAGTCTGCAGTCTCCACCCTCCTAGTGCCATCAAAATCTCACTCCAGCCAGCAGGTACCCAAAGTTGGCAACCCTCGTTACTTTAACAGTTACAGTGGAAAATCGCGTTAGCCACGACTTAGCATCTAACGTTAGCCGCTAGTCAACTGCTCGAGGCTCGGCCTACACTGGCGCTTCGGTTCCCTTCCCTTCAGACAACGAATGGAGAGCTGCTGAAATCGTGGCTGATGTGTAACTTGCCACCACCGTTTCGAGTGGCAAGTTGCTGTAAAATGAATAAGTCACGCAATAAATTAGGGTCCCAAACCTGATCCTTTTCGCAGAAGGTCCAGCTGCTTTCGCAGATTGTCGATCTCATCTCTGGAACGAAGAAATTCGACTTGGTACAATGCTATCGTTTTCTCCACCTCTCCAAATATCTCCAGCGCTGCTGCAGAGAGTCGCTCGTTCACAAAGTCCCTCAGTTGAAACATCGTTTAACAGTTTCTGATTCTGAATGGAAAGATGTGTTGCAAATGAGTGTTGTTGTAGCAACATGAACAACACACTCAGCGCGGCGATAGAGAACCTTCTTCTTCTCTACTTTTAATGGCGGATCGCAACCGTGTATATAGGTACATACCGCCACCTGCTGCACCGGAATGATAAATAAAGAGAGCCCTGCTATAAGCCCTGCAGGCAGCATTCCCTCATTTTCTCACTCATCACTAAAATCCCTTCCAAGTTCCATCCTGAAGTATGGTAATATCCTCTCTGAATAATACTCCTCATAATGCCATTTTCAAGAACATTACAAACATCACATTTATCTGATAAGCACTTTGCTATTAAACAAAGAGTTGATTTTAATCCATTATGTCACAATTTTAATCTAAAAATAAATAAATAAATGTATACAGTATATATTCTGCACTTCCCTTTGAAAGCTTTCACATTGATTTTTGTATGTTGTAGTAGGCTAGTGTCTTTCTTTGGTATCCGCCTGTGTCCCACTTCTTCTGCCATACATATTTTTCTTATTAATGATTCAGCCTCACCTTTTCCAAAGGGAACTTTCCTAATTTTATCATAATTCAATTTCAATGCGCTCTTTGCGATCTCATCTGCATTCTCATTACCCTCAACACCAACATGAGCAGGAACCCAACAAAATGTTACATCAATTCCAACTCTGGATTCTCAACATTATTGTAAATATTTCCATCAATAAATCATCTATTGTTTCTTTTAAATTCAAATGATTAAGAGCTGCAGTAGAATCTGAACAAATGACAGCGCTCCCAGGCCTTACCTCTATCCATTGTAATCCTAAAATAATGGCAACTATTTCTGCTGTAAATACAGATCTGTCATTAATTCTTTTACATATATCAAACTCAGGTATGAACACTCCTGTTCCTACATGACTACTCTGGATCTTTAGATCCATCAGTAAATATTAGCATATAACTATAATAATTCCTCTTCAGATAGTCATTAGCCAAATATCAAATATTATTACCATCCATTTCAATCCACTCTCTCTTCTGTTCCACAAGTTTTAAATCCACACTGAAAACTGGTAATATCCATGGAGGAACATTGCCCCACACAGTATTTGGCCCAAAATGGAATTTGGAATGGAATAATTCTTTACTCAAAGGTTGCTTGTGGATAACATCAACATGTGAAATGGGAGGTATCTGAAATAAACAATGACAACAATATAATGAATAACAATCCAAGGAAAACTGCTTCCCAATATACATAACGGCAAAGAATGCAGGCATTGACTATAATCAGAAAATACTCCAATATTGTGCTCACTAGTGGTTAAACACACAAAGATTAAATGCACCAGTTCAATTACCCAGTATTAAATTAGTAATAACCTGGAAATACCTATGACATGAATGTGAAAGTAAGAAATATTACAAAGGTTCAGGCTAGTATGACAAAGTAACAACAATAGAAATTCACAAATCAATGAGAGTTGAGAGATAGCGAACCCAAATATCTACACAAGGCAACATTGCTTAGGATATAATATAGCCTACAGAATATTAATATTAATATTATCTTGTCCGTCTGTAACTTCTGTATATGTTCTTTTGTAACAGGGCGCTCTTGGAAATGAGAGCTCGCTCTCAAGTGCTTCCCTGTATAAATAAAGGCTAAATAAAAAAAATAAATAAAAAAATTAACTATGCCACATATACGACATAACACAGGAACGCAATTACCTCCTTGGTTGCATCAGCTTTAATCTGCATGAGCGCTGAGTGCTGCCTCGTGTCCTCCTGTGCTAGCATAAAACCATGCGGCTACATATTATAGCATTATCCACCCGCTACAGCAAATATGACCTTCCTTTGGTCACAGAATAGGGGTAGAATGCAACATGAATGCACACAAGTCCACAAACAAAGAAGTGAACATTAAGTCCCTGGAATAATGGAATTTACTTTGGACCGAACTGGACTGAACTTGCACAGGCATTTGACTTGTGAAATTAGTCAGTTTTCCCCGACACTACTGCCAATGTCACGCATGAGTCCACCTAGTGGCAGCAACAGGGGGGTTTATACAGCCGCCGCCTAATTTGTGAAGCAAATTAGAACTCCAAAAAGTTCCCGTTGCTATGGAGGGGGTGCTGCCATCAGTATCCACAGGCATTTCTGCTAGTTCAAATATGTTTAGCCAAAGGGAGACATGCATCCTCTGCCGGTAACTGTGAGTCCATAACCATTAACAGTTGTCCCACGATAGATCTGAAGTGGACTGCTGTCATCTCTGATGAGGTTGGAGGTTGGGCAGGTAGCACTGTGTGACTTGAGTCCAAAACTGATCTGCGATGACTTGGCTGTGCTGCCTCCCCAAGAGTTCTCGGGTGCCATAAACAGCTTGAGGGAGGGAGGCGTCCCATGGCGTACACTTCAACAAGGACTATGGAGAGAACTAAACCAACCTGATCCACCTGGAGAGAGGCTTTAACAGCGGGTCCATAAACAACTTTTTAGTCAATAAAAAAAAAGTCCCAACACGAAGGATGAAGAGTCGGGCAAGATTTCTGGAATCAAAGATGGTTAAAGTTCCCCATCTGAAGGTGAGCTGGACACAGGGGCTGGAGCTTCAGCAGACACCTAAAAACATATCCAAAGTAATGGCTGTAAACACACAACTGACATAAACATTGATTACTTTCTGGTGATAAAAATACTTTTACCCTGTAGTTTACACATTGATTACTTTTACACACAAGTGCGTGTGTGTGTGTCATGTCACTGGATAGGAGAAATCAAATAAACCCTGAATTCACATACCATTTTGTATCGAGCAGGGGCATGTTTCAGTGTCTTCTGCACTTGGAGAGCCACATCTGCCATGGTATCCTCTGGCCTGGACGCCATAACTGCCCCTTCATAAAGTTTTGAATAAAGGCAATGGTTTCAATGGATTTGTCATGAACACACAACAAAAGACAATGAAATATATTTTGGGAAACAATATGAATTATTCCTTACCTAATATGACATTGTATACTGTCATATTCTTCAGAGGCTTCTTCCCTTTGTTCCCATGTACACTGTAGTTGCTCCAAACAGTGCGGGTAGCGATCGCTAACATTACCCTCCGGACTCCATCTGCCAAGTCTTTCCCACCAATTGTACTCAGATATTGTGTCTGCATAGTACAAAGACAATCTAGTGTTATTTACTTTACTTATGTTTTGCCTTGAGACTGAGTAGCGATGCACGAATTCAATACTTTTTCCACTGCCAATACCAATTAGTATGAATGGCACTTTTACTACACCAGTGCAATTATGTCAATATATTTAAAAAAGGGGGGAAAACATCTTCTGCACTGCAGTTACTAATACTCACCATCTTCCTCTGATGTTCTCTGTCCTTCAACTGCTCTTCCAAGACCTGCAGCTCATCCTCTGATTTTGCAGGGTCCAGTGGATTCCACAGTGAGACCGTGTCAGAGTCAGACTCATGGATTTTGAGTCCCTGTAGCATCTGTATGATGTCTTTTTGGTTCTCAGTGATTGAGGCAAGCTGCTGCAATACCACTCTCTGAAATTCTGGATATAAACAGAGTTGTGTCTGAAAGTACTTCAATATTTTTTGCACTTTTCACAAAACTGAATTTCCTCTAGAAACAAGTGCAAATAACTGTCAATGAGCAAAGAGCTCTTTCCATATCATATCATTAAGTATCCTTACTTTGATCTTGTGCTCTAGTTTCCATTTGAACTGTTGCGCCAAATGTAGAGAACTCTGCAAAAGAAAATCAATCTAAGTCAGTATTTTGGGAAAATTGTGTTTTGTGCATGTGTTATTTTAAGTAAACTTTCCAGGCATACAGCAAATAATTTCCATCAAAAGTAAATAGGTGTAAATAGGTCTATATTCTGCTCATGTATCCAATGTCTGGATTTTCATGGAGTTCCTGCTCCACTGAATTAAGACTGAATATTGACTGAAGATTGATTTTCTGTTCAAATTATAACTACTTACGAGTAGGTGCCTCGCTCTGCTTTGGTCTCCTTTCTGGGGTATTTACCATTGGTACTGGGAGCTGAGATGGTGGTGGTGTGATGCCTAAAGGAAGATTACCAATGATCCTGTTAACACTGCAGGCAAGTCATATCACAATGATCCTGTTAACACTGCAGGCAAGTCATATCACAATGATCCTGTTAACACTGCAGGCAAGTCATATCACAATGATCCTGTTAACACTGCAGGCAAGTCATATCACAATGATCCTGTTAACACTGCAGTCAAGTCATATCACAATGAGCCTGTTAACACTGCAGGTAAGTCATATCACAATGATCCTGTTAACACTGCAGGTAAGTCATATCACAATGATCCTGTTAACACTGCAGGCAAGTCATATGATCCTGTTAACACTGCAGGCAAGTCATATCACAATGATCCTGTTAACACTGCAGGTAAGTCATATCACAATGATCCTGTTAACACTGCAGGTAAGTCATATCACAATGATCCTGTTAACACTGCAGTCAAGTCATATCACAATGAGCCTGTTAACACTGCAGGTAAGTCATATCACAATGATCCTGTTAACACTGCAGGTAAGTCATATCACAATGATCCTGTTAACACTGCAGGTAAGTCATATCACAATGATCCTGTTAACACTGCAGGTAAGTCATATCACAATGATCCTGTTAACACTGCAGGCAAGTCATATCACAATGATCCTGTTAACACTGCAGGTAAGTCATATCACAATGATCCTGTTAACACTGCAGGTAAGTCATATCACAATGATCCTGTTAACACTGCAGTCAAGTCATATCACAATGATCCTGTTAACACTGCAGGTAAGTCATATCACAATGATCCTGTTAACACTGCAGGCAAGTCATATCACAATGATCCTGTTAACACTGCAGTCAAGTCATTTTGTGCATTCTTTTGAACTTAAAATTACTTACGAGTGGCTGCCTCGCTCTGCATTTGTCTCCATACTGGGGTATTTACCATCGACATTGATGGGAGCTGAGACGGTAGTGGGAAAGGGGGTGGTGCTGTGATGCCTAAAGAAAGATGACCAATGGTCCTGTTAACACTGCAGTGAAGTCATTAAAGGTATACCATGCAACTATTTCATAAAAAATAAATAAACACATATACTGTGTGTATATATATATATATATATATATATATATATATATATATGTATATATATATATATATACACACATGCTGCATATGCATATGTGCATATGTATGTATATATGGTGTATACTGTATGTATGTATGTGTGTATCCATATATATATATCTATATATATAGATATATATAGACACTCATTCAAAAGTTTCCCCAGTCTTGGCTCCCAGACGATTGGTGAGCGGTGCCAACAGCGCCCCCTACACCAAATGAGTTAAGCATGAGAACTGAGTCTACTTATGACCCATAGAGTTGTGTGGCAGTGTGGTTATGTACAGAGACGCTGCCCCCTGTCTGTATTTTCACAATGTTTTGGTCTGTTTAGGACGTTTCTGGGCAGCAGCATTTTCAGAACCCCATGTGGCGGCGTGTAGCCCCCAGCCAATAACATCGCGGAGAGCGGTGCAGCTCAGCAGAGCGGAGTCAGGCAGTCTGCTGAAACTAGGAAATGCAGCACCTTCCCAGAGCGTTTTGCAAGGTGTTTGGAGCTTATACCTCCATGGTTTGGACTGGAGGTGTGTGTGACGCACACACCTCCAAACCATGGCGGTATGTGTGTGCTTATTAGTGCTTTTTTTTATAACATAACTGCTGTAGGGGGGTACGGTGGCTCAGTGGTAAGCGCTGTCGCCTCACAGCTCGAAGGTCCTGGGTTCGATTCCCACCTGGGACGTTGTGAACGCTGAAGGAATGCATGCCCGTCCGCATGTCCTCGAGTGCCCACCGCCCAGGTGGGGTCGTCAAAAGAGCCTTTCTGTGTGGAGTTTGCATGTTCTCCCCGTGCCTCCCGGGGGTTTCCTTCATATAGGAACCCCCTTCACCAAAACATGCAATATCCTGGTTGCTAATGTGGTTCCTCCTCTGGTCGTTAAGGGCGCCTGTTCAGAGGGAGGGGAACTGGTTGGCCCACGTGCTATGTCCTACCGGTGAAGCTTCCCCTGTCAGGTGAAAAAAAGCAGCTGGCTAACTGCCCATGTCTCGGAGGAAGCATGGAGCCAGTTTCGGCTCTCCCCAGATTGACAGAGGGTGGAGTAGCAAGCAGGATAAATAAATTAAATTAGCACTAATTTTTTTATATATGCTTGTTCTGTTAAACAAGCTGGCGAATCGAGTGTGTTTTTGTTAACAATGCAGTCATTATTTATGATAATTTATATTATTGGTTTAAGTTATTGTTATTAAAAATGGGATAGAAAAATCGAAAAAAAAATATATATAACATAACCGCTGTGAAACCATCAGAAAAAAAAACTTTTAATGCCTGCATTTCACAGATTTTGTGCCGCTCGCTCTCCCCATTTACGGTCAACCTTGCGCGACCAGACAAAATGTTTCCACCCACAAACAGCAAAACACTGTGAAAACACACAAATACAGACAAGTGGAAGTGTTTCTGCCCATAAATACACCACCACACAATTCTATGGGTCATAAGTGATGATTCAGAGGGAAAACCTTTCTATGAGTGTATGTTTTTTAATTAAATAGTTGCATAGTATAATAATCAGAATTTCTACATCACACTCAAAGAAGTCAAAAGGTAGCCAGTTTCCCTAATAACCCAAATGAGAGGGTGCTTATGAGAATAAGTGCCCTATACATTGGCAACACATGCCGTAGAGTTTAATTTTCATATGATATAAAGGGAATGGTTGGAAGTATATAGGTTAGTGACAGCTGATCCTATAGCACATGACTCCTACAAACACACTACATTGTTATACATTTGTATGTGCTTCATTAGAACCTACGTACTTGAAAGGCAATTTCAGTTGGACTTTTAGCAGAACCTTCATCATAAGACAACACTGTAGTCCCACCTGCTTACTTTGTCTTTGCACTCCCTCTTCTTTCCATCTCTTCGAGCTTCTCTGTACTCCTGTGCTCTTCACCCAATCTTCATCATTGTCACTGTTCTCACTCTGAGCTGAAGAAAGAGGCTGCGATTCATGTGTCAATTCTTTCTCTGGTTGATCTGGCTCATTTTTCATAATATCAGGAGATGAAAAAATATCCTCTTGTTCTTGATTGTCAATGCTAAATTCCTCCCATTCTTCTTTTATCTGTGATATGTCGAGGTCTGTCTGAAGCGTGCAATAGCTCCAGTCTTTATTTCCTGTATCAGCATTGTTTTGAGAAGGTCCCGGGACACCAAGCCTCAGACTGAAGTTTGACTCTTCTTCCATCTCAAGTGGTGTTGAGGGTCCTGGGTCTTGCAGCAGAGTCGGGTCACACTCCTCTCCAACCACGGTGCTGTTGGCCTGTAGAGGCTCTGTGGCTACAAAGGAGAAGGAGGCAAAAGTTACCCTACAGACACCTGTTTCCATTACATGTCGGCCGGTCAACTGCCACAGAGAAGCTCATGGCACACCAATCAACCATTCTACAACAAACACAGATGTTTGTTTGGTGTGCCATGGCTGTCTGTCCTTGTTTGGAGATGTTTGGTCACATAAAATGTTCAATCCTTGTTGAATGTTGGCAGTTGTTGGAGAATGTTTGATTGGTGTGTCATGGGCTTTATTGTAAGTGCACCTGCACACCGAGCACGACCACTTGGCTCTATCAAATGTTGTCACTTGTAGCCATTTCGTTGTGTTTTGGGACAAGCATATAAAGTACCATTTAAGATTGAAACATTGATCAAATATTTTGCATACCCAACTCTAGCTGAGAACTGTAACTTTAAAAAGTGCATGCATCTCACCTTCACAAAGGTACTCATAAAATGAGTATATCTTCTGGAGGTAGTCCTGGGCATAGGTGGTAAGTGTGCATCGAGGGGTTAATATTTCACATTTCTTCTCTTTCTTTTTGGTCTTCTTGGCAAGAAGCAGCACTGGCTTAAAGCCAAGGGCATGAAGTTTCTCAAGCTGCAATGAGAACATTATGTATTTACGGTTTAAAGATAAGGAAAAGCAACAGCAACAATAACCATTCAGCCATTCAGCATTGCCTGAAATGGGTATGGTTACAATCAAACTTTTTGTCACATTTGTAGCACAGGTTTGGCACCTTACTATATAGATTGGAATGTGTACTGTAACCACTGTGCAACTGGACAATCTATAAACTGTTTCACTGGAATTCTGTTTCTTAGAACATTTTGAAACCCAGCTACTGTTTTAGCAATGATTGCAATAGGAAATAAGCTAGGGTGCTATAGATGAAATTCAAAATAAATGCATAACCTTTGTGATTCTATGACTGAATGGGTGAATGCTGCACACATTTACAGTTGACAATATGATTGTGCATACACTGTAAAGTGCCTTGAGTATGAATGTAGTAGTAGCATGAATGCATTCCATTTGATATTTCCCCGTCCACTTGATAAGAACTTTTGATTATGATCCTGCACCTGTGATTCTGTCATAATGTAGGCCTGTATTTGTTATGAACTCAGAATTCCTGAGTATCACTTAGATTTGCTGTGTGTTCCAATTTTGCTGTAGTAAACAATTTATGACTGATGTCTGAAGGTGAAGATGCAATTACTTATGGGTATTACTATGAAATAAACACAGTAATGATACTCTTGCATAATCACAATTACATCTGTCTTCGAAGTTCATAGTTAAATTGTGCTTAAATTTGTTCAGATGAGACAGCCAGTACAAAGAAATACAACTTTATCCTGACCTATTATATTAGCAAAATGTTAGCAATCACTTTCTAAACTTGCAGTGAAATCCTCACTTAATCACGAATGATATCACTGAACTTATTTCCGAGATTATCTGGATAGTTTAATAAAACATAAACATAAAGTCATAAAACATGTACATACCATGACAATGGCTTCATCCTTAATGGATGCAATATTGTGGTGCTTCTTGCGACTAACCACCCATTCCTCTCGCTTTTCATCAAACTTTTGAAGCTTCTTCTTAAGGCGCTGCTTCACAGGCTGCTCCTTTTTACAATGTGAGCAGATCTTCTGCGCACAAAATAAAATCCCCTGACAAAAGGGGCAAATCTTTTTTGTAGACCCTGGCATTCTGCCAGACAAACTGACAGACTGATGACAGAAGACAGATGAGTAGACAGAGAGACTGAGAAATATATCAAGCCTGGGGGATAAATAGAGATGAGAGAGATGGATAGAAATATGTTATAGATAGAGAGACAGAGTTTGGCTCTTAAAAGTGCCTTTGTGTTTCTTAAAGTTGTTGACAGTTGAGAGTTGTTTGGTTTGACAGGAGCTGTAGGGAGAACAGAAACAGTTAATTCGCGTTATGTGTATGTTTATATTTATAGTGAAATGTTTAAAAAGTGTAGCCAAATGATGAGGTGATTTCACGTTTTGTTATGAATAGAAATTAGGAAAGAAAAGCCTGTTCAGCGTTAGCTAACGTTAGCCAGCCAGCCAGCCAGCAAGGCGTCAGACTTTAAACCATTGCGCTAACATGTACCATGCTAGTAATAGCAAAGAAAGCATCAAGTGTAACATTTAAGCAAAACATGCAGCAGACTATTACTCATAATACATACAACTTACTTGGACAGTAGTTTGACCGCAATGCAGGGTATCCAAAATAATCGGTGCCAGCCATAGACTAAAAATGCCAGCTATCGGTGTAAGCGCAATTACGCATGCGCGAGCATCTTGGGAAAGGCTATCTACGGCAAACCACTTGGACAAACTTGATACGGCATGGGCTGCAGTTCAACTCTGAAAAATTATAATAAAATAATAATTAATTATATATAATAATTAATAATAATAATTAATTATATATATATATATATATATATATATATATATATATATATATATATATATATATATATATATATATATATATATATATGTGTGTGTGTGTGTGTGTGTGTGTGTGTGTGTGTGTGTGTGTGTGTGTGTGTGTTTGATTTCAAGATGGAATATGAAGGAACATGTTATTGTCTACTTGCTAAATATACCACATCCACAAATGCTAATTCAAATAAACCTGTTTTTAAGAATGAACTCAATAATAAGCACTACAACAGTGGTTATAGTTAAGACATAACAAATGAGAAAGAAAAAAACAATACAGCTTCTGTGCTCCCGAGTCCCAACTGACAGAAAAATGTGCTGCAGGAGGCAAAAGATACTTCCAATTGAAAAAGCATTAGTTTAAAAGTCAGGCTGTCACGAAATTCTTTGTAACACAAACCTATCGATTAAATTAAGTGACAATTTCACCAACTGCTGTGATACTGGGTTGCCACTGAGCACAGAATACCGTGGAACTGCAACGTCCCCATAATGCTGTGAATCAGTGAAGTTAAAGATGATCCATATGTGCCACCAATAATCTCAACACACTAAAAACATTGAACATTTGTTTTATTCGAGTATTTGGTAGATTTTGTTATACAAGAGTAATAAACAGTCCACATCCACAGACATAAACACACAGGGTAAATAAAAATTATTCCGCAGTTCAATGGGGACAATTAGTTGAAAGGAAAAAAACGATTTCAAATGCATATCTTTAAGTTCTACATAAGGCCTGCATTGGTACCCCAGAGACTAGAAAAATAAATGAAAGTATAGATAATATGGAAAGTGAATAATAACATGTGCTTTAAATAAAATGATAAATGGCCTGCATTTATATTGCGATTTTATCCAAAGCGCTTTACAATCAGGTGGCAGGCTCCCACACAGGGTGCTGGCACACCATCAGGAGCAATTTGGGGTTCAGTATCTTGCCCAAGGACACTTTGACATGCAGACTGGAGGCGGGAATCGAACCACCGACCTCTTTTCTCCAAAGCGATTTGACGACCTGCTCTACCTCCTGAGCTACAGCCGCCCCATGTGCCTTAATACTACTGCCAAGCAAGGCTCTCAATGATATTGAAGGATACTTTTATTGTGGATACTGCCACCTGCTGGCCCGGCCAAAAAAGAAGGAATTAACTATTACAGTGTAGTGAAACAGTGTGGTACAGTGAGTCCAGAGCTTCATCTGGAAAGCCTGGATTCATACAGAAAAGAACCTGGAGTGATTTGGGAACATGCTTAGTTTGTAGTTAGAGCTGGGTATTGGTTCAAATTTCAAGAATCGATTCGATTCCGATTCACAAGGTTGCGAATCGATTAATTTCGATTCGATTCGATTCGATTCGATTCCGATTCGATCAATTTTCAATATTGATTTGGTTAGTGATACCAAAACGTGGTTTTTGAGCTGTACCCTGAATTACATGACTGTCCAGTTATGTAACACAGGGGTTTCCAACCAGCCAAGTAGATACATGGGGAAAAAAAGTTGCAGACCTGTTGTCAATTTTAATGGTTTTAGTTACACATATATTTACTCACCACATGGTGACAAATGGTAAATAACAGCCTTTTCATCTGTCAATATCACTTTCACAATTATGCACAGTGATTTGATTTCAGCCTATATAATTTCTAAAAGTAGATATTAATAATGATCAAACATTTCATGTAGCCTACAGTATTTATGTTTTTGTTTCAACTACAAACATAATTAAACGTCAACTTGAAACTATGTTTCAACTACCACACACAGCACAATATTTTAGCCTGTTTAGTAAAAAAAAAAAAATCGATCTCTGGACATATGAATCGATAATCGAGGATTAAAATGAAAATCGATTAAAAATCGGAGAATCGATTTTTTGAACCCAGCCCTATTTGTAGTTAGTTGTTAATTGGTCAAGAACTTCAAGAAATTGTCACAAAAGTTTGTATGCTGAGAAAAAAAAGAAATGCCACAAACATGGCAGCCGTACGGGCCGCTCTCCTGTGTGTGTTCTCATATGACTGGATGACTGTCCCTCAGTGTATCACAGGGAGATTTCAGCTTTTAAGGCCTGGTGTGAGGACAATGATCTAATCCTAAACACATCTAAAACCAAAGAAATTATCTTTGATCCCAAAGCGGTCAAAGTCCACGACCCAGTGGTCATAGGGGGGAGCCGCATCGAACAAGTTAGCTCCTACAAATACTTGGGTGTAAAAATCGACAACCTGTTAAAATGGAACATACATGTCGATTATACGTGCGGCAAATTAGCCGAAAGACTCCACTTTCTCCGCAGGCTGAGACTGTTTGGAGTAAGCTCTAAGATATGGTAAATGGTAAATGGCCTGCATTTATATAGCGCTTTTATCCAAAGCGCTTTACAATCAGTAGATAGTCTACATTCACCCATTCATACACCGATGGCGGCAGGCTGCCACGCAGGGTGCCTACACACCATCGGGAGCAAGGAGGGTTAAGTGTCTTGCCCAAGGACACAACGACAGCAGCTGGGAGGGAGCGGGGATCGAACCGCCAACCCTTGCGTCATTGGCCGACCCGCTCTACCTCCTGAGCTAAAGCCGCCCCCTAAGATTATGCTAACATTCTACAATGGAGTGTTGGGTAGCCTAATAAGGTATGGTATGGAGGCATGGTTCGGCACCCTCTCTGTCCAGCACAAGTCTAAAATCAATAAAATGATTAAAACAGCTATGAAGATTATAGGGCAGAGGGACTCACCCCCCCCAGGCCATCTTCGAAAAAAAGGTAGTGAATCTGGCTCTCAAAATTCTGGACGACCCCACCCACATTCTACACCCTGATTATGAGCTACTACCTTCCAGAAGGTGCTTCAGAGCCTGTAGCTACAAGAGTAACCGCTACAAGCGCTCCTTCCTCCCAACATCTATAGCCTTATTAAATAAACTGCCTGTCCTCCCACTAGGGGGTAGTGTCCCTTATGTCCCTTGACACTATACTACACATGTTAGGTCACTTTGAGCTTGGTTGTCCCTGCAGCCTGTCTTGTCTTATCTTATCTTGCCGTAGTTTTATATATACAGTTTTATCTTTTTACAGTCAGTGGTTTTTATGGAACTATGGTTTTATGATGGTATTGGTTTTATGTGATGAAATGAAATGAAATGCGGTTTTGGGACAGTACAATACTTGAAGTGCAATACTTGGTTAGGTAGGGTTGTTAACCTGTAGCCCAGGCTGCCATCATGTCTGACTATGTTGTCCTATTGTCTATGTGCTGTTTGTCATCAGCTGTGCTGCGTTTATATAATATGTACTGTCTGTCACGTTTGTCACGCTCTATTGCTGCTGCACAAATGCCTAAAACAAATTTCCCTATGGGACAATAAAGTTAAACTCAATAACTCAACTCAACTCAACTATGTCTTATCATTTGTCCATTCTGCCAACAAAATGCTTACAACTAATCACAAATATCAGAGGAGCAAGGCTTTTCTCCTGAATGGTATCTTGACATATGCTCTTTGAGGTGACTGCTCTGGCTGAATGGGTTGCCACAAATATCACAGAGATATGGTTTCTCCCCTGTATGACTTATCTTAAGAACTGTAACACTCTGGCTGAATGCGTTACCACCCATATCACAGTCATACTGTTTCTCTCCTGAGTGCATCCTTTTATGAACATTGAGATAATGTATTTTGGTAAATGATGTGCCACAGTCTTGACATGTAAATGGTTTTACAAGTCCCCCCTGCTTACTTTGTCTTTGTGCTATCTTTGCTTTGCGTTTCTTCGACCTTGCCCGTACTCCTGTGCTCTTCACCCAATCCTTATCATTATCACTGTGCTCACTCTGAGCTGCAGAAGAGTCTGAAGAGAGAGGCTGTAATTCATATGTAAATTCTGCCTGTGGTTGATCTTGCTCAGTTTTCACAATATCAGGAGATGGAAAAATAGCCTCTTGTTCTTGACTGTCAACGCCAAGTTCCTCCCCCTCTTCCTTTATCTGTGATATCTTGAGGTCTGTCTGAAGCGTGCAATAGCTCCACTCTTTATTTCCTGTATGGACTGTATGGACATTGGTTTGAGAAGGTCCTGGAACTTCAAGCCTCAGAATTAAGTTTGACTCTTCTCCCATCTCAAGTGGTGTTGAGGGTCCTGGGTCCTGCAGCAGAGTCGGGTCACACTCCTCTCCAACCACGGTGCTGTTGGCCTGTAGAGGCTCTGTGGCTACAAAGGAGATGGAGGCAAAAGTTACTCAACAGGCACCTCTTTTTTTTACTTTACTTATACAGGCGGAGTCTCACTGAGAGCAATGATCTGCTGGCCACTGATGAGCTCCACTGGAGCAGTTGGTGTTAAGGGCCTTGCTCAAGGGCACCTCAGTGGTGGTAATGAGGGAGGGGAAAGCACTTATTTTTCCCTTTCCCCGCCCCAACCTGAACCACACCACAAGCTCACTTCTCTAACATTTAGGCCACCACTGCTAGGGCTGGGTATCAGTACCCAATATCTTTAAGGTAGTCTGAGGTGGTCAGACCCAACGTCCGCGGACACGAAGCTTGTGGTGAAATCTGATTGGCTGGGTTGTTACGGAATTAACATCTTGTATGTGTTGCTGCTGTAACAAGGCTGCAAGTTTATTTATTTATATATTTGGATTCGACAAGCAACTTGTGATTATGCTGGATCTGTTTTTACTTGTATGTTACCCGAAAAAGGCTTATTTGCAAGCTCTGAACATCATTGCAATTTGCAATCTATTTGGAAGCTATTTGTGTATTATTTCTAAGGCCAGATACTGTAATAGGCAGCTAGTTACTTGTGTTATGACATAATTAGAATAACTATCAAACAAAGTATTGGTATTAGATTAAAGCTGGAAACATGCTACAATGTCTCCATTTGGAGCCTTCCGGAAGGCAGCTAGACCTTACTCGAACATCAGCTTGAGGAGGAGGTCGCAGGGGAGTCGCCAGCAAAATAAGTAAATTGTGTGATTTCACTAGGATTTCAATGACTAGAAGTTAGCCTTTAGGAGAGAATGTAGTGCATATACTTGGTAATAGCGTTCACTCTCTCCTGTTATCTCCCCATCGACATTATATTATACTTGCGCTGTTCACGTCAGCTGCGCCGAGTCACATTTTCAGGGGACGCTGCACACTCGCCAGCTGTGGTGTAGCCCTCGTCGCATACGACGAGGACTTTGACGTTGTAGCATGTTTTCCACATAAGGGTACTGGTATTGTATTACCAATACCAGTAGTATGTAATGTAGTAGTATGTAGTAGTAATGCCCTGTAGTTGCAGTGGAAAATCGTGTCAGCAACTTCGTCACTAATCAACTGCTGGAGGCTCGGCCTACACTGCCGCTTCAGCTCCCTACAGACAATGAACGGAGAGCGGCTGAATCCCTGTGAAATTGTGGCTGATGTACAACTTGCCACACCTGATTCAAGTGGTAAGTTGCCCTTTAACACTCCATAATGAATAAGCAAGTCAGCAAGACAATAAATTAGGGTCCCAAACCTGAATCTGATTCCTTGCGCAGAAGGTCCAGCTGCTTCCGCAGATTGTTGACCTCATCTCTGGATCGAGCGAATTCGACTTGGTACAAAGCTACAGTTTTCTCCACCTCTCCAAATATCTCCACGGCTGCTGCAGAGAGTCGCTCGTTCACAAAGTCCTTCAGTAGAAACATCTTCGAACAGTTTCTGAATGGAAAGATGTGTTGCAAATTAGTAGGGCTGCAGCTATCATAGTATTCTACAGATTACTGCATCAATTGAGTACTCGTATAAGAAATGCTTTTGCTTTATTAAAGAGCAACTAAATATACACACATAAATACAATGCTGTACATACAACACTGTGATTGACTGAAAAACAGGTGAAATAATTATTATTGATAGGCTTATGTATTACTATAGGCCTAAATATCATACTGTTAAGTTCATAAGACTGGCTAATGTACACTTATACACCATTTACACCTGCTGACCTTACTCACTGCAATCAAACTAACCAAATATTAGCTACCTATTTGATAGATGCATTTTAGGCTCCAATTGCTACTTCCACCACTGGATAGTTTGCTTCCCTAGTATTTTACGCATCATTGTGAAGGGAGTGTGTGTGTGTGTGTGTGTGTGTGTGTGTGTGTGTGTGTGTGTGTGTGTGTGTGTGTGTGTGTGTGTGTGTGTGTGTGTGTGTGTGTGTGTGTGTGTGTGTGTGTGTGTGTGTGTGTGTGTGTGTGTGTGTACCGCTCTAGACCATGCTTCAGCAGGTCGGCTGCAGACACTGTGCCAGATGGTTTCTCTCTCAGCAGGTACATATCTCTGCATCGGATATGGCGCCGCGATATGTCGTGCTTCCTGACGCTGTCTCTTTTCAGATGCGGGTTTCCTGACACGAAGCACGAGTTGCCTGCCACTGCCTTTTTCTGCCCTCTACAATATTTGCAGAACATGAGTTTGTTTTCGTACTCTAGCCATGGGAACATTTTGGGCCAATTCTCATTGAATTTGTATCTATAAGTTCTACCTCCTTCGCCAGTGGGCTTCCTTTTAGACATTTTCTGCTCGTTAAACTTGCCTATCGTAGTCATGGATCGTAGCTAGTTATTGTGCTTGCAGATAGGCAAGCACAATCTTAGAATCTCTCATACTTATTATTATTTTTCTTCTATCCAAAAGTTTGCTTCGCCATTTCTCCTACAGTTTTCACACTACACAGACATGGGAGACATCAAAACGTGCGGCTCATTGAGGAATCGTGTGCATTTGGATTGCTAAGGGTTTCGTTCGCCGGTTTTCGCGATATTGGCGTTAACGTACGATTTTTTTCCCCATTCACTTGAATGGGGTTTCGAAATCGTTGGCATTAAATTAGCTCTAGCTCAGACACCGTATGACCTGCCATTACCAAACTTTGTAGGTAGGTTTACAGAGTCACCTTTTACTCTGTGCGGGAAAATTACACTATTTGACCAGATGGTGGCGCTATAACAGCCATCCTTACGTTTTGGTCCATAACTTTTGAACCGTAAGGGCTACATTCAAAATTCTTTTTTCCCTGGATTCCTTGGGTCATTCCGCATCTGCTGATATAGGCCCCGCCCATTTCCGTCTAACTAGATTTTCCGCCATTTTGAATTTTGTCGAAAAGCGTTTTTTCGCTATTTCTCCTTCAAATTTGGCCCGATCTTCACCAAACCACATCACAGAGCGTGTGTGGACTGTCCCGCACAAAACTTATTTTGCGTTTTTTTTAAATTCCGCACCGTTGCGATATAATCGACTTCCAAAGTTCTATGGGTGGGGCCTATTTCACAAAGATCGTCCGATGCTAACCAAACTTGGTACAGGTGTGGACGGATGTACTCTGAGCCTATAGGACAAATATTGTGTCATTTCGCCTCTAGGGGGCGCTATAGCAGCATTCAGTACCTGTACCTTCTAAATTGGTTTATTTTGAAGGGCGGCAGGAAGTGCTGATTGATTGGAATTATGGCCAGCCTTCCTTCTTGTATTGACACTTGACACTTCTGAGCTGATTTCACAAAATAAAGTGTCATTTGGCCTGTAGGGGGCGGGGGTGGGTGGGGCCTACTTCACAAAAACCGCCATAACTCTGGACCACATTGTCCGATCCGAACCAAACTTGGTCCAGGTATGCACATATGTACTCTGAGCTGATAAAAATTAAATTGTGTCATTTCGCCTATAGGGGGCGCTATAGCAGCATTCAGTAGCTGTATCTCACAAACCGTAAGAGCGACTGTTCCCAAATTGTGTACATAGGTTCATAGAGTACTCTTCTACTCTGGCCTAAACAATTATACCGATTGACCTCACGGTGGCGCTATAGCTGCCCTCTTTACGTTTTGGTTCGTAAGTTTGGAACCGTAGCTTCTACGATCAAAATTCTTTCTGCCCTGCTTTCCTTGGCTCCTCCCGCTTGTACTCACAAAGGCCCGCCCATTTCCCCCCCAAAACTAATTAGTACACCCTAGCAACGATCTACCAACACCCTATAGCGATCAGCCAAACACACCCTAGCAACCAGTTAATACACCCTTGCAACCGCCTAAACACGTCCTAGCTACACAGTGCCGATTGAGGCTGTATTTATACTGGATGGGAGGGTGGGGTCTAAGGCAGGGGCGGTGCAAGGGGGGCGGAGCATCACGCGGGAGCAAGCACAATCAAATTTGCTTCAGCAAATTTAGCCCGTTCTAGTTATTCTTCCTCCTCCTCCTTCTTCTTCGGTTGGCATCAATGTGGTGCATTCTTCTTCTTCTGTTTGGTTTTACGGCGGTTGGCATCCAAAATATGTGGTGAATTGCCGCCACCTACTGTATTGTAACAGCGTCACAGTTCAACCACTACAGTGCATTTGGTTCTCGCAGAACCGAATGAAATGTGAGTTCACGTGATGGGCTGGTTTACCAGGCTACCAAAATGCTCCCATACCCATCACATTTCTATGTCAGTGTTTCTTTCAGCTCCAGACTCCTGAAATGTAAAAAATAAAAAAAATAAAAAACTGTTGAGGTTGACAGTTGAGGTTAAATGGAAATGAGTAGTCATATGATTGAATGTTATATGTCCTCTTTAAATGTTTCAGGACATCCACATTCCACACTCACATAATCCAGTAGGATGTTTTCCTACAATGTGCAAACATTGATTCAACCCACAATGCCCCGAACCTCAGTCTGCAAATTTCAACAGAATCTCAACATTTTAACAGAATCTCTCTGGGTTCCATAGCAATAAGCAACTTTTTTAATGTGAGCCTGCAAAGAAAAGTAGTGTCTTCCTTTGGTCTCCTTTTCCCATAAACCCTGCCATTCTCTTTCAACACTCCCCTTGATTTTCTCTCTAAGTTCCACTCTTCAGAGGGATATATTTACATCTACTCTACTTTTTCTTTTGTTAGGCTTTCCTTTTCTATGGAATCGGCCGTTTAATTTCCTTCAATTCCAGCATGCCCCGGAACCCAGCAAAACTTGACTTCACAGCCTGCCCTCTCAATTCTAAACAAAACAAACAAAATCTCATTGATAAGGTCAGCACAGCTTTTGATTTACCTCTTAAAGCCACCAGAGCAGCAGCTGAGCCAGAGCATAATGGGAATGAGAATACTGCAGCCCCAATTTAATACTGTAAACTGCTGGCACACCGTTATAACAACGGCATATTAGTCACATGATGGCCTTTGACTTCAACAAAGATCATATATGTTACAAAAGTATCTCCATTTATTTTCAACTCGACAACATAAACATTAAAACTTCCCCCCAGCTTGTTTCTTGCCAGTTGCAGTGTTTGCTAGCCTAGTAGATGGTGCTTTATGATAAAAGTACGGAAATACATTTACAAATACCAAAACAATGTGGAAAATTAAACTTTTTGAAGACTAAATCAGAGGTGCTCATCTGTGTGGTGATGCAGCACAAATTTATTTTGGGGCATTACATCCACTTGGTGGTATGCTACGAAGCATTGCTGTTTTGCATTCAAACACAGGAAAACATTGCATTTCCGACATTTCCATCTCGACACACCCTTTGGACAGAGGTTGCACCGCCCCCGCTTGCCAGAGTGAAGTGGCAAATGTCCACAGTTATCATTATGCACATCTGGTTTTGGTTGTGAGGGTCTTGGGGTGTAGCATTTCTTCTGAGACGACATCTGTGGAGGAGAAGAGAAAGATGTTCGGCCAACTTTGAATGCTGGCTTGTTGACTTCATTTTTTTCTTTGCATCTTTCATAATAGCATTTGTTTTTTACAGACCTCACAGTTCTTCAAAATGAAATATTAATGGAACATATGTATGCTTGTATTAGTGCCACAAGAGTTAGTCGTAGCCTATATGAATGTCTGATGTTTTGCCTTTATGTTTCAATCACTTTGGATGCGACACAACACTGAGGTTACATTGCTTCCTAGGGATGTGATGACATATTGAAATTCAATATAACGCAATACATAAATTTGACAATGCGAATTGTGGGTCAGAAAAATGTATTAGCAGTACTAGTAGTATAGTATTAATCACAAATTACACAGCTTGCCCATCACAATTTCACAAGCTCTCCATATAAATTATATTATTTTATCTTTGTCAAGACACTTTTAAACTGTTGACATTCTAGCAAGCCAATCCCACTGCGAGAAAGATTTGTGGCTCAGAAATTAACATCATTTTGCACAGTCAGACTTTGTTGTCATTAACCTTTTATTTTGTATCATGGTGGTATCGAATCAAATCATGGACCCCATATTGCGTATGATCGAATTTTATTTTGAGATAAGCATATTAGTGTCATCTTTAATTTGAAGTTACATTAGACTAGACTAGAGTCTAGACTCGTAACTTCAAAATAAAATGTCTGTAAATCCTAGTCTAGACTCGTAACTTCAAAATAAAATGTCTGTAAATCCTTTGACACTGAAATGATCATATGCTCTAGAGACCAGTGGTTCTCAACCTGTTGTAAGGGTACCACTGGTGGTACGCAGGGCTCCCTCCCTCTCATACTGTCACATGGTGGTAATTTCTGTGGTGGTATTTGGTGTAAAAAGGTTGAGAAGCACTGCTCTAGTCTAGAACATTATCATTTCAGTGTCAAAGGATTTACATTTTTAGATGCGGTCACATTTTGTAAGTACCCCCCTTTATTGCCAGCCTATAGAGCCCTATTGGGAACCAGAAAATGTTGAGTAGGCTACTCATGTTAGAAATGTACAGTATGGGTCAGCAGTATATAGAAACTGCCGGATATTAACTTGCATAATGTTGAGCAATTTACATAATTATCATAAATTAGCATATTCGCCTATATGGACACTATTTCAATAACTACTTGGCCGATTTGGACAATATTGGAGTAGTTTTGGGGGTCATTGAGGATGCTGAAACCTTTTCTGACATTTGCAAAATTCAAAGTGGCTGTTTAAGCTAGAAGCGGCCACATTTCAACTCACGACTTCAAATGTCTGTGAATGTACCTACTGATTGTAAAGCGCTTTGGATAAAAGCACTATATAAATGCAGGCCATTTGCCAGCCTCTTCATGAGATTCCACAGACTTGTTACCCTTTCTGAGGGATCCATACTCATCAATGATGGATGCAGGAACTTGTAGTCAAACCACTCCAATATTGTCCAAATAGGCCAGGCAGTTGCTGAAATATTGTCTATAGGTGATTATGCCCAACATAATATGCAAGATAGCACCCAGCAGTTTCTATATGTTGGGGACCCATACTGTACATTTCTAACATAAAACTTTGGGGTACTCAACATTTCCGGGTTCACATTGCTGGCAAGTAGACTATGGTCTGATGAAGCGCTTTCAAACCCAATTCAATCAACTCAAAAAGGAGTGGTGGTCATTTGTCAAGCTGAAAACACAGCTGTTTGTCCTTAGATCCTGAAAAGTGAAGATCTTGCAGAATGCAGCTCTTCGGTTTTCACCTGACAGCAGCAATATTGAATATTCAACCAGGGCAGACTGACATCTTTGTTTGAACTAAGTTAACGTTCCCACGATTAGTGGGACACATACTTTGTTCTCCTGACATGCTTCATTGCAGCGTCACAATTTTCACATCAACACACCATGGCCAGTAGTTCCTCACTCCATCCTGAGCTGAGGTGTTTGTTTTTATCATAATGTGATTGGTTTCTGGTACTATAACCGTATCATGCTGTGAAACTGGCAGGCATTGATGAAGATCCACATGTACCACCAAGAATCTCCACACAAAGTAAAAACAGAAAAATTCTCAGAAACAATGAAAACAGCCTGTTTAATAAAGTATTCTGTTATAAACAGTGCAACATCCAGAAGTACATAAATAGTACATACAATTCAACAGGGATTTCAATGGGAAAATTAGAAGGGGAAAAAGCATTGATATTACAAATGCATATCTTTAAGTTCTACATAAGGCCTGCGAGAGCATGGGGTCATACCGTAATTGATTTACCCTGTATTAGAAGTAATCTCCGTGAAAAGGGAAGAAGTAGACTCTTCATATTTTTTTCCTGGTGGTTCATTCAATCTTATGGATGGAACAATACAGGTGGACTGTCTGGAATATTTTGTTAACTGGCTTATTGATCGCAACTGGGATACTCTGTTGCAGGGTGTCAAAGGTTCAGGTAAATTCCTGAATAGGATCTTAAAGTGATAATGCGGAAGATTTTCATCTAAATAAATGTCATATCTGAAAGTGAGTTAACACAATGGTGATTGAGCGTATGGCCCATTGATGGAAGCCTTTGCATTTTCAGTATTGCAGCATTTATTTGGGTCTGTGGTGACACATGGGTGGGCGGAGCTAACACAATAGACTCACTCTGCATGTTACTGTAGGTTCCTAACAACTCTTATGTGAAGTAGGATAACAAGCTACTTTTTTCCGGTCTCTGCTAGCATTACGGGTGGTTAATATGGCCGAACAAACTGAGTAATGTCACATAATAACACTGTTTGGATCTCACCTGCAATTACCACTAATCGCCAATAGGTGTCACCCAAGAGAACAAACCTGAAATCTTCCGTATTATCACTTTAACCAGTACATCTGGGTTATTCCATGCATGTAAACTAGGGGTGTCATGATTTTGATTCTAAATCGAAAATCGATCGAAATGAGCATTCAATTTCGACCTTCAAAATCAGAAGCAGGTTCGCGATTCTCCCACTAGATTTTTCTCTCCACCCCTGCCTACAAAAAAAAAAAATCAATGACAGAGTAGCTGCTAGAGAGGTTCCATTATATATTTCACTATAGTGCCCATTGAAGAGAGCCCGTCATTTTAAAATCATATAAAATGTACCAAAACCTGAAAATCAAGTTGTTAGCCGTTACCTCCGCCAAAGAGGTTTTGTTTATTGTGTGCAGTTTGTTTGTCTGTCAGCCGGATTATGGGAAAACTGCTGGCCCGATTTTCATGAAACTTTGCGGAATGGGAAAGGGCTAATGAACTCTACAAATAAACAAATAAGAAATGGGAGCTATCTAGAGTTAGCTGTCCAGCCTTACTGATCCTAAAAGTGGCAGTATAGTATAAGTCAAGAAGGCGCTTCATGGTAAAAGTGTATTATTAAAAACAAAAACACACGCACGCACGCGCACACACACACACACTTCACAAAAAAGTGGTGGTGGTTGGGGGGGAGGGGGGCATGAAAATATTTCTATCTACAAAAGGGGGGCCCTGCAGAAAATGTTTGGGAACCACTGGCTGGGCCTGATTTGTTAGGAATGAGTCCCGTGACAAACTGACGCGGTCTTCGCAGCAACTCATTAACACGGTTGACCAACATTTTCTTGTGTCTCACTGCCATGGGGGAAAATCTGTAACGCAAAGAGTTCAAAAGAAACGCCTTCAGGTTTCCTGGGAGCTCCCACTTCCCTCTGGATCCGTCCCAGTTTGTCGTGACACACCAAGCCCGATATTTCTCTTCTGGTGTGACAAATCGGAACAGCAAGCACCCGTAGCGATCTGCGCGGCCCTGGCTCATTCGGATGAGAGTCCAGTGGTCCTCTGGTGTCACCTGACGTATCTCCATGTCCGGATGCTGGCGCGAAACTATGTCCATGTCCGGATGCTGCCGGGAAAGTCGATGAAAATGACTGCGACATGATATAAAAAATGACTTAGTAAAGTGATTAAACCGTAAATAAAGTGACTATGACAGCAATAAAAGTGACCATCATCCAAACAGAGGAGCAGCGCATTGGGCCAGTGGAGGAGAAAAACTGCCAGTGAGTTACTGTGGTAACTGACCCAGTTTAACTGAAAACTCAGTCTTTCCCTAAACTGGTTAAAACTTATTGAGTTACGTTAAAGCAGCTACGAGGAACTTTTAACTGGTTATGAAACAGTCTAAATGTAATACTGATGCCAGTAATGTGTCACGTTATGAAACAGTCTAAATGTAATACTGATGCCAGTACTGTGTCACGTTATGAAACAGTCTAAATGTAATACTGATGCCAGTACTGTGTCACGTCCGTGTGAAACTGGGTGTCATTTTTGTTGCGGCCGGCGGATGAAGCAGTAACGTCAACCTTATGCAGTAAATAAAACAGAGGGGGAGGCTTGGTGTACAAGACAGCCTTGGAAAAGCCCTGCACGGTTTGTTGTGGCTCGGACAGCCCCGTGGAGACAGTTTGTTGTGGCTCGGACAGCCCCGTGGAGACAGTTTGTTGTGGCTCGGACAGCCCCGTGGAGACAGTTTGTTGTGGCTCGGACAGCCCCGTGGAGACAGTGGGAGGAGCCTTCTTGTACAGGAAATGCATTTGTCGTTCCGGGCAAACAGTACCGCTTTTGTTCACAGGCACCGCTACAATCAACACAAAATGAATGTTCCTCATAGCTGCTTTAAATGTAAACAACATATTAACACAAAGGGAGATCCTATAGAAAAAGAGCAAAGCTAGCAGAGTTATCGTTACACTATTTAACTTAAAACAATTAAGATGTGTACACAAAACAGTCTTTATGAACCCATAATAAGGTCTAAGATGTAACAGGAGTATTAGCAAACAAACAACAAATACGAGAGTGCGCTCTGCCATTGCAACTACATTGGAGGGTGTGTTATCCGAAAATCCTGTTCGCAGGATTCAAGCACTCTGCTTCTACCAAGAGTCTACTCTACATTTATCGCCACGACAACGCCGTAATAATGTGGCAGTAAAGCAGACCTGGCTGTCAACGCTGAAGATGGATGTTTTCCGTGAGGCTGCGGCAAAGAGTCAGTAGGACGATTGTCTTGGTTACAGCGACTTTTATCATATTTGTTTGCCGACGATTATTGTCTGATCTTATCACTGTGTGGGTGAGAAGCGCTAAGGTTTTGTTGTATGTATTTTGAAAGCTTATCGTTAGCCAAGATAGGAAGGATCAGTTTTGTTCTCACAATATCATAATTTCAGTGGGTCAGAAGTTCACATACAGTAAGTTGACTGTGCCTTTAAACAGCTCGGAAAATTCCAGAAAATTATGCCATATAGCTTCTGGAGATGCTGGAGGAAACCGGTACAAAAGCATTATAGTGACGTCACAGTAAAACAAGTCCTAACCTAGCCATAACCGAGTCATAACCTGAAAGGCCGCTCGGCAAGGATTGCTCGAAAACCGCCATAAAAAAAAAGAAAAAGCCAAGACTACGGGTTGCAAAATGCACAGGGGGAACAGAGATATTTTAGGAGAAATGTCCTCTGGTCTGATGAAACAAGAATTGAACTGCTTGGTCATAATGACTGTCGTTATGTTTGGAGGAAAGAGGGGGAGTGAAGCATAGCCAGTGAAGCACAGGGGTTGTGTCATGTTGTGGGGGTGCCTTCCCTCATGAAAAAGTACTACTGAATCACTACTCATCACTAGAGCTGGGTATTGGTTCAAATTTCAAGAATCGATTCGATTCCGATTCACAAGGTTGCGAATCGATTAATTTCGATTCGATTCGATTCCGATTCGATCGATTTCAATATGTTTTTTGATCTGTACCCTGAATTACATGTCCAGTTATGTAACACAGGGGTTCCCAACCAGCCAAGTAGATACACGGGGAAAAAAGTTGCAGACCTGTTGTCAATTTTAATGGTTTTAGTTACACATATATTTACTCACCAGGTGGTGACAAAGGGTAAATAACAGCCTTTTCATCTGTCAATAAAGACACTTTCACAATTATGCACAGTGATTTGATTTCAGCCTATATAATTTCTAAAAGTAGATATTAATGATCAGACATTTCCATTCATGTAGCCATTTGTTTTTGTTTCAACTACAAACATAAATAAACGTCAACTTGAAACTATGTTTCAACTACCACACACAGCATAATATTTTAGCCTGTTTATTATTTTTATTTATTTTTTAATTAAAAAAAAATCGATCTCTGGACATATGAATCGATAATCGAGGATTAAAATAAAAATCGATTAAAAATCGGAGAATAAATTTTTTGAACCCAGCCCTACTCATCACTATACAATATCTACACAAAAACTACTGGTTCCACTACAAACCCCTTTGAATTAATAATAATAATTGTATTATTATTATGATCATTGTTATTTTATTGAATTACTATTGAATCACTGCATGATTATTAGTTAATTGCTTTTGTCTCACTATTTGGCTTTTGGGAAATGACTACATAAAAACTACTATTCAACTATTAAAAAAATACTATTCCTTCACAATCCCTATAGAATTACTACATGATGAAACTGACACATTTACTACTATTTTCCTATTCAGTATCATGCTATATAGCAGACCTGCGCAGTATGCAGCCAAACCACACAGTTTTTCTTATGAGGCTCAAATGAAATGACCTAAATTGGTTGTTTGGAGTGATTTTCAATATAATAAATGCTGAAGAATTAGAATAATATCTGTTTTCTATAATTTAGTGATGAATGGTACAGTATATATTTTTGGCCCCTGGCAACAATCTGGGTTTATCATGTGGCCCCCTCAGGAAAAATAATTGCCCACCCCTGCTATATAGTGTATATAAATTATTCTTATAAAACAAGAATGAGCTTACACAAGCTTCATCTCACAATTTTTTATTAATATTGTCCTATTTGTCACATAGAATAATCAAACTCTCTAAATGTCTAATCTAAATCTCTAAACCAAATTTTATTGCATTTCTAGTTTTTCTACACATTACATTCTATACATTACATTTCTACACATTACATTATACAGATTTTGGTTGTGGGCCTTTTTTGGTTTTTGGGCTTTGTCCTCATAGTTAAGCTTTGCCTTGACAGTCTTCAAAACATCTTTCTTGCTACAGCCACACTTCTCCATCACATAGCCTGTATGACAAAAAAGACATGCACAGAACATGTAAGTTACATTTGGGAATTTACAGAGGTCAATCTCATGAAGCAAGATAAAGAAATAATAACGTTCTTTCTTACCAACAACCGCCTCCAGTTTCCTGGTGTCAAGAGCCTTCTTTGGATCCTTTTTGTGAATGTTGCACTTCTTTCCACTCAAGCTACTCTGTGCAAGCTCTTCCTTTGTGAAAAGCAAGGTCAGCAGACCACTGGTCAGTTTCCGGTACTGTGAATGGTCACAGTTTTGGAGTGAAGCTTCATCCACGAAGACCCCTCCTCCAACGTCAGTCTGGCATAGAAAACAGAGAACAGACAGAATGGGTATACAGGCATAAAACTAATTAGAATTTCATCAGTCAACAAATTAACTGTCTTATAGCCTAAACCAGGGGATTTCAAAGTCTGATTCTGTGGGCCTCCTGTCAGACAAAGCCCCCCCCCCCCCACACACACACACACACACACACCACCAGTTTACTTGCTTATCCTAATTTCACTAAATTCCTGGATGTCTATGGGACCATGATTATGTTATTTGATCCCAACAATTGAGACAGGATAGCTTCAGATTATAAAAAAAGGTCTGACTGAAGACATTTATTTGTTTCTGACTCTGGGACAATGGGAAAAACCGTAAAATCCTTCCAAACTACTGTATCTCTGAACTATCTCTTTAAAGGATAATTCATTTTTTTTACAAACTGGACCTTATTTTCAGCTTAGTTTATGTTATCCTACTCATCCAGAACATAACTTTCTGAAAAGGACTTATAAAGATATAACGTGCCATGAAACGGCTTGGAACAGAGGAAATAGGGGCATGTGTAATGCAAGCATTTATGTCGTGTAAATAGCTAATTTTCGGACACGCAGTGGCTCATATCCTTATTATATCATAGAGACAATGAGAAAATGAACGCTGTATTTACCTTGCTGGAGCCAGCATGTCCACTCTGTCTCTGTCTGCTGTCCGTCACATTGGTAGAGATAGAAGCTCCTGTTCCCCCCGCTCCTCAGTTTGTAATGACGTTATTCTGACTCAGATAAATACGGGTGGCCATTGAATTAAAAAAATGCATCGTCCATATTCTCGAAATCTGATAAATATCCAGCCATCCTCTGGCAGTTTACCATGCCATGGACTTTCATGGCGGCTTGATCCAATGCTCTGAGCTCTACACTCTCACTGATGTGAGAGATGTGGAAAACAGAGGAATGGATGGCTGGCAGAGGTAGAGTGGGTCACATTTATGTCAGTATCATATAATAAGAATATGAGCCGGTGCGTGTCAGAAAATAAGCTTTTTACAAGATGTAAATACATGCATTGCACATGCCCCTATTTCCTCTGTTCCAGGCCAGCGTGTTATATCTTTATACAGTCCTTTTCAGAAAGTTATGTTCTGTGTCGGTAGGATAAACTGAGCTGAGGTTGTAAAAAAAAATGAATTCGCCTTTAACGACAAACACATTTAGGCATGGCCTTTTTCACAGCATCCATTTTGTGTCTAAAAGCCAGGAAGTAACACAAGTGCAACCAAACATTAAATAGGGTTTCCAACTTACAATCCATTTTGGTGTTCCAGTGCTGGGGCCCCAATTAATGATTTGGTTGCACCTGTGTTTACCCTGCCTTTTAGATGGAAAATGGCAGCTGTGAAAAAGGCACATTGTATGTGATCCCCTTTTGATAACTAGTGTAATAACTAATGTAATATTTTTTCACTCCCTACCCTGGAGAGGCAAGCCCCACATTGAAAACCTCTGGCCTACACAAAAAAAATTGAGGGGGGAGGGGGGGAAGCAAACAACCATCTACCAAAAATGTAAAATGCAAAATTGGACCCGTGCAGGACTCTGCTCTGTCGTGGTTCCAAGCCGGTATTTAAAGGTGACGTGAAAACACTGCAGACTACTGATTGATCAGAGAAAATCGTCTTGTGTAGACATTATGCTAACGGTAGCAACCAGGTTAGCTTACCCTCTTGTGGGTAGGATTTCCTAAACTCTCCTGTTATTTTCAGGTCTTTTGTCTTGCTGCCTTCAGCCTATTCTAAAATCAGATCGGGCTTCTTGCTTAGCTTCAACAGACGGCCATTTTCAGTTTATGAGAGAAATGAAAGCCTGGGCCTGAACACGAGCCTCCTCCTGCTAGTGACAGTGGGCCAACCGAGCTGCGTCACCTTCTTGGCAGCAGGCCGGGCAGGGCTTCACTGACTCCTCCCACTGTCCCGACCCGCGCACACTGCGCACAAGCATTTAGAATAACTAAATGCCTACTTCCTCATGTAGTTCATATAGAGGCACCAGTATTCCATAACCAGTTAAAAGTTCCATGTAGGGGCTTTAATTGTACACGTAGCCGACAGGGTCACTGTGACTACATAGTTTCACAACAGAGCATGGCAGTTTTCATGCAGCATGGTAGTGACAATTAGTTATGGGGGGTGGGCACATTGAGGCGGTACTATTTGCAGTGGGAAACCAACAGGTACCAAACAGTACCTGTGACAGTAGAGTAGATTAGAGGTGATACTATGCGGTCAAAATGCACCATAATAGTACTACTACAGGCTCCATTGCTATTCCTCTCCAGCAATGTTACTTGCATTGATCACATTTGGGTTGTAACTTTTTTGTGACCAGCAGATGGCTGATGAAGACAACCTGTTACACATAGACCAGCAGGTGGTTGATGAAGAGGATTCTGTGTTAACAGATGACGAGGTACAGAATAACTGTAATAACTGTGGTGAAACTGTATACAGTATTGCCTAAACAGGGATAGTTCACTGCCCAGGCCCAAGGGGCCCCTACAACAGACTGAGTGAAGTCGCTGTTAATTCACTTTTCATTCATTTACAAGCTAGACCTTATTTCCAGCTGTAGGCTATTTATGTTTTACAACTCACCTTTAACAGGCATTTCTGAAAACGATTCAATATAAAGCTAGAACGCGCCGAGCAACGGCCTGGAACAGAGGCCATAGGGGCACCAGCAAAGCATACAGGACATCCTGCAAATAGCTTATTTTCTGTTAGCTTGGTAAACCAGGCGGGCAAGGGAACTCACATTTCATTTTGATCTGTGGGACCATCTGGCCTCAAGCCCTGGGAGGGCTTTAGCAGAAACTGCAAAGCAGACGATCCAATCAGTGACTGCGCTCAGTGCCCTGTGATTGACAGCGCAAGTTGGCCAATCAGGAACGCCACTAGCACTGCACTAGCAAAACAATAATGGCCGCCTCCTTGACTGTCTCTCGAGGAAAAATGTCAACGTTTGCCGTTACAGTATTGGATAAATAGATGAATTAACAACCATTAAACAAGTACAGGAGTATGCAACAGCGGGGTTTCTCGGCGGAAAATGTGTTTTTGCCGTTCTCCCGAGTGGATTTGGGTTTGACTGGATCCAATGCTGATTGGCTGAAGGAGTTGTCTTGTCTGTCAGGGCAAGTACACCCGCCCAACTTCCGCCCACTGCAAACACTGGGAGAAAGCTTCAGGCCAGACGGGAACGAAGAACGAAATGTGAGTTCACGTGACCGGCTGGTTTACCAGGCTAATTTTCTGCCATGCAGCAGCTCATATCCTTCAGAATTCAAGAAAATGATGGCATGGCTCTAGAATCTAGAGACATGACATAATTTTCTGGAATTTTCCAAGCGGTTTAAAGGCACAGTCAACTTAGTGTTTGTAAACTTCTGACCCACTGGGATTGTGATATCATGAATTATAAGTGAAATAATTTGTCCATAAAACAATTTGGAAAGACGGAAACAATGCAAAGATTATTTGTGTCATGCACAAAGTAGATGTCCTAACCGACTTGCCATATATATATATATACCGTATATATATATATATATATATATATATATATATACATACATACATATATATATAGTGAAATCTGTGGAGTGATTAAAAAAGTAGTTTTAATTTAAACCTAAGTGTATGTAAACTTCCGACCTCAACTGCGTATGTATGTTTAGGGTGAACTTGTAATTGAACTACAAAAATGTGTGCTATTGTCATAATGTGTTAATCAAACAGTTTGTGGGGGTGGGGGGGGGGGGCAGTTTTTTTTATGAATTTTGGACTGACACATTTTGGCATGTTAGAATTTCTAATGCCAAAATTAATTAAAAACTGTCCCCCACCCCCACAAACTATTTGATGAACACATCGACAATTCATACAAATATAAATCCGCCTTTCTGCACTGTCACAACAACCCCCTCCCTCCCACAATTACCTGCCCCCAAATTTCATTGAACACATTTAGAGGTAGTAAAAAAAAGTAGTAAAAAAAATCCAAAGTGCATTGAATACATTTAACTGAACTACAAAAATGCCAAAATTCACTGTTTGATGAACACATTTTATTCGGGCAAAAATGATCCCCAATCCATCACACCAAAAACAGACAGTCCTTGCAGCTGACTTGTTCCATGGGTTGGAGTAAGACTTAGGCCATGGCTTGGAGCAGGACTTGGGCCATAGCTTGGAGTAGGACTTTGGCCATGGGTTGGAGTAGGACTTGGGCCATGGGTTGGAGTAGGACTTTGGCCATGGGTTGGAGTAGGACTTGGGCCATGGGTTGGAGTAAGACTTAGGCCATGGCTTGGAGCAGGACTTGGACCATGGGTGGGAGCAGGACTTGGGCCATGGATTGGAGTAGGACTTTGGCCATGGGTTGGAGTAGGACTTGGGCCATGGGTTGGAGTAAGACTTAGGCCATGGCTTGGAGCAGGACTTGGACCATGGGTGGGAGCAGGACTTAGGCCTTGGGTTGGAGCAGGACTTGTGCAATGAGTTGGAGCAGGACCTGGGCCACAGCTTTGAGCAGAACACTGAGGGGTCTCGGGGGGCTCAGGTGCTTCATCCCATTCTGTTGTCAAACTGGGAGAGAACAGAGCGTGGTCTATGTGGGTGGGATCTAGTGGAGGATAGATCCCACTGTCCCTGAACCCAGCTTGTGCATTTTGTGGTGTTGCTGCACTTTTCCAGGCCTTTGAGAGCAGGGGCAGGAAGAGGGATCTCTGCAGCTTCCTTCCGCCATTCTCTCTGGTGTAGACCTGGCCCTCCAGGTTCCAATGGTGCTTCAAGCTTTGGAAGAATGCCTTGTCAGATGGCTGGAGAATGTGTGTTGTATGTGGAGGGAAGCACACAACATGCACGTTGTTGTCTCTCATGAGAGTAAGGAACTCAGTGTTGAACACGTGGCTACTGCGCCCGTCCAGCAGCAGCACATGTGGAAGCGGGTCTTCTTTGGGCAGGTAGGCTATGAACTGCTTCCCCCAGTCCAAAAACAGCTCAGAGTTTATCCATCCATTGTCTGACACTCTGACAAGGGTGTTGTTTGGTGCCCCAAAACACCAGTCAGCCCGGAGCCTTTTTCCTTTGAATATGAAGAGTAGTGGCCCATACTCTCCTGCTGCATTGAGACACGCTAGCAGCATTGTTGTTTCTCCTCTCTCATTTGCAGTGACTTCAAAGCAGGGCGATCCTACTTCAGCCAAAACTCTTGTAGACAGGAAATGGTCCTGTAGGCCTGTTTCGCCGCAGTTCCAAATGTGTCCTGGGAGGTCCTGGACACCGAGCTCAGTAATAATTTTGCTGTACGTAGTGAACCACTCTCCCACAGAAGCAGGGTTAAAACAGGCTGCTCGGGCAGAGGAGAGCGCCTCCGGCGTCCTCATACTGAGGCCTGGGTTTCTCTTTAAAAATCCTTGGAACCAGTAGTGACCTGCCTTTTTAGGGGCAAGGCCTTTTATTCCTTTGGCTTCTGCAAATTGTGCGGCAAGAACTTGCACCTCTCGTTTTCTCATAGGGAACCCTCTCTTGCTCAGATCTTTGACTTGCTCTGCTAGCTGAGCCTCATCTTCTTGGGGAATGTGGGACTTTCTCCCAGATATGTGCTTGTAGCCCTTTACAACTCCCTTCACGCGCCTCAGCAGAGTTGACTTCGGCACGTTCCAGGCCCTGGCCAAGCACCTTAAGTTGGGTGTGTTGCCTGCATCTGCTATCTCCCTGTACGCTTCAATGGCTCCCTTCATCCTGTCTTCACTCCACTTGTTTCTGTTTTTTCCTTTGCTCTTTGTTTGTTCTTTGTCTGCTCTGCCTTTTGCTGCCTTCTTGCTGCTCTCTTCCTGTCTCACTGGTGCCATTCTCCTCTGCGGGAGATTAATCACAATTAGCAGGTCAATGAAACGTCAATGAATAACGACAATGAATGTGAACCACATAAAGAAAACAATAACATTAATTTGCTAGCTAGTCCACACTACTTTTGTTACCCAAAAAAAAATCCAGCTAGGGTATATGAACGTTTTTGTGGTTGATACTCTGCACACATTAAGAGTTTGGGAACCACTAATCTAGAGAATACACAATGGTTCTCTATTGCAAGGTTGTACACTTTCTTCATTAGCAAAGCCTTTTAGCACTGTTCCAATCACCCAAAACCATGCATGCTGTCCCATTCATGTTTGGGTGAATTGGACAAAGTAAAAACAACCTCATTCCATAAATAGAAACATGAAATAAAAAAAATATATATACTGATTTTGTTGCGGAAGTACATCATATCCATCAAAGGTTTGTCCAATATTAGCTATGACAATTTTATGATCTTATGATGAAAATATGCAAGGACTTCTATCTCCTCAGCTACAACTGGACCAGTCTAACACTCATACAGTATACTGCCAGGTCTTTATTAGGACTTTCTGTCAGGTGGCCTTTATTTACATAGTGGAGTGTGACTGTGATGTAGTGATCCTGTGTGATAATTGTTCACCCATCAGTGGTTGTGGCTACTTTTGACCGATTGTCAAGCTCACAGATGACGTTTTTCTTCTGAACATCATATCAAGCAGGTATGAGGTTTGATAATGTGCTTCTGGAAGGGGGTGATGACTAGGGGTGCAATGGATCACAAAACTCACGGTTCGGATCATATCACGGGTTTGAGTCACAGATTGGATTGTTTTTTAGATCACACAAAATTATTATATAATTTAAAAAAATGCTACTTTGGCTCTTTTTTCTGATCTTTATTTAATGAAGAAAAAAGCAAATATACAAACAGTGGAGAAGTGCTCAGCACAGTGGTATACAAAGAAATGAGAAAAGGAATTTAAATGAACAAATAAACGTAATAATAACAACAATTATTATTAACCTATGCCTGGAAGAATATCTATTACAATGGTAATAATGACAGACAGAGCAGGGCTGATCTGCTGTGTAGGGGCTGTTCGCACAATGTCAGATTTTTGGCATGGAAAAAGCACTGCCTGGAGCATTTTTTCTGAGGAAATTAATGGACAGACCGTGATAGAGTGATCTGAAGTTAGCTTAGCAGCTGTTAGCCTACCTCAGTAAACTCCGGTGGTTGGATGGTTATCGCTTTGTTCAAGTGACAATTGTGGAAAAAGTGAAGCCTTATTTCCAATACATGTCCGGTATAATCCATACTGCTTTATGATCACTGTTACGTAAATCCATTGCTTACAACGTCTGATCTTCTGCCAAAAAGTGTTAACTGCAATAGCGTTAGCTGCTAACTGCTAGCCACTGGGATCTCCGGCTCGGCAGAGAGGTAATATTGACCTTATCGGCACTTTTCAAATCAGCCCTCTATAGAGAGCCAAAGTGAAACGTCACTTCCTGCTTCAGCACTGTACCAGAGATTTTCATCCACCATTTATTTTCTCATAGACATCTTATTATAATTTGAGAAGTGTCCCGTGTGCGTGCGAGCAGAATTTTGTCCGTCCGCGGCTGTGCCGTTTTACGTGCGATCAGGCTGAAACTTTCAGGGGTTGTAAAGAGCACCCGTGCGGGTGACCTGACGGAGCCAGATTTTTTAATTAGGTGATTGCCCTGATTACCTAATGATGTGATGATGTCATCCTTCCTGGCTGAGGCTTTATAAAGTTCAGTGAAGATGTCATCAGTGATGATGTCATGTTCCAGACCCTGCAGCTTGCACCTAGTCGCCCGTCCTGCAGCTCGCCGAGCTGCCCCTGCAGCTCGCCAAGCTGGCCCTGCAGCTCGCATCCGCAGCGCTTGGCTGCTGAGACCAGCATCACTGATGATGTCAGATTTATGACATCACTGATGTCATCAGTGGGATTTATGACATCACTGATGTCACAGTGGGATCAGGGATTTGTGACATCACTGATGATGTCACAGTGGGATTTATGACATCACGGATGATGTCACAGTAGGATTTATGACATCACTGATTATGTCACAGTGGGATTTATGACATGGTGGATGATGTAACAGTGGGACATACACACAGAGCCCGAGCTCCCATTTATGGTGGGGATGCTTATAATATAGTTTTACTTGTTCAAACCAAACAGTTCAGATATATTTAGAAACAGGAGAGATCGAATAACATTTCACTCAGACCAAAACATTTTTTTAAATCTGGTTTCATGTATGAATTAGTGTTTTTATTTAGGCATGAAAAAAACATTTTTTTATTTTTTTAACACCAATTGTTCAAGGAGTTCTTGACATGTCCACTCGGATGGACTCTATGCGTTTGCATTCTTAACAGAAAACGTGTATTTAACAAATCAATTAATAAAATGATAAAAATCAATATAAAAGAAATTATATTTGTAATGCTGTTAAACATATTTTCACATATTCTAATACTGTTTATTAACTCGCTCTTGACTCCTCAGCTCAACAAACACAAAACGCACAAGTGCTTCTATTGTCGAGTGAAAACCAAAAATAGTGCTTCTACTCTGAATTGAAAACCAAAATTAGTGTTTTCTACTGGGAAAACCAAGACAGTGCAAAATACAGCAAAAAATACCCAGTGCAAAATACAACACAACCAAAAACAACCCCCATGGAGCTCTATTATTTCAATGAAACTTTTCTAAAAGAAAATAAACTGTAAACATTGTGATTGACTCTCTCTTAGATGTATTTCAGTAATACAGTCTCTTCAGGTTTACTGACCTGTACTCCATACAGTTTATCTTGTATGAAAATTGGCAAAGCACACTGGGCACAAAGCCACATCACACTGCATGCAGATGTACTTGCTTTTTCGTGTGCATGCAGCATCCTTGCATCGGTTTGCATTTTTTGCATCGGTAAGCTTGGGCCAGTGGTTTCCAGGGGCAAACCTGATCTCAGGGTGTGCCATGGACACTGCTCTGCGCTTCACAGGACGTGGGGTCTCACTTGGTCTTCCTCTTTTGCGTATCTGGATGGAACCTGCAACAAAACAACAAAAAGTATTTCACCCACTACTTTTACACCTGTAAAATCTGTGATGTGACAAATAAAGCTGAATCTAATCTGAAACTAACCTGCATGTATCAGCGCACGAGCCACAGATGCCGTGAAATGCACAAGATCCTTCTGTTCCAATCCAGACATTCTGTAGAGGTGCCAGGCATTCACAACAGTCACATCCATGAAGTGGAAGAACATTCTGATGTACCACCGTTTGTTTTTGCGTATGTGGGGATACATTGCAACCATCTGATCCATCTGCTCTACCCCTCCCATGTCCTGATTGTAAAGCTTCGCGGAGAATGGCCTTTGGACGTTGAGCATCTTTTTTTCTTTCTTGCTCCATCTCTGGGCCACATCTGAATGGAAGGTTTCCTTGAGTGTATCCAACACTGGTCTGACTTTGAAGAGCTTATCAGCATCTCCTGGCTTCTTTGAGTAATTATCAACAAAGTGAATGTACCTCAGAATCTGCTCAAATCTGTTCAATGGCATGGCATTTGCAATAAAATCAAGACGAAGCCCTGCCTCTGATGACCAGTACATTCTTATTCTTGGGTATCTGATGTATGACATGACCAAATTGATTCCTAGAAATGTCTTCATTTCTTCTTTTGGCACTACCAGGTTTTCTTTTCCTTCTTGGAGTGCATACAGGTTTGTATTGTGCACTATGTCATTCACCAGCTCTTCAGGAAATAGATGCATAAAGAATTCGATTGGTTCTGTTCCGCCAACATTCACTTTCCACTCTCCTAAAAAAGGAGGCAAGTCTCCCTCAAACTGGTTGTCTTTGGCTCTCCAGACATGTCTGCTTTTCTTTCGTGCTTCAGCTCTGGCAGGTGGCACATCATCAGCTTCTTCAGCATCCTCAGAATCAACAGCTCCTCCCACATCCTCAGCATCCACAGCTCCATCATTATCCTTATCATCCACAGCTCCATCAGCATCTTCAGGCCCACTGTCACTGCTAGCATTTGCTGATCTTTGTTTTTCTGGCAACCATTCATCATCACTGTCACCACTGTCAGTTGCATCATCTTCACTTGAGTCAAATGGTATTTGATCCACTATCCTGTAGGCCTTTTCATCATGCTCTGCACTTGAGCTCTACAAAATATAAATAGACACTAACCGTTACTCATATAATGTAAATAATGATGCACAAAATATAATATTTGATACAAACAAAACAGGTTACATTCTAATAACGTAAATTCATTAATTTATATCCTAAAAGGTTACTGCAGATTAAGCATTTTCAAGAGCAAAAGAGTGGCAGTAATAGCATTAATTGTAGTTGAAATAGAGCCAGTGATGCATTATGTCAAATGTACTGGATAGATGGTCAATCGTACTTGCCTCACAAAATAAAATCAATACCTGGAAATTGTTATAACTATATTGCTTATTAGATGTTGAAAAATATTTACCTGCAAGGATTGGCAAGATATCCCTGAGCTGTTTGGTATGTTTTCATTTCTGTCGGCCATCTTGGGTGTTGACAAATTTAAGTTGCAGTTCCAATGGCTGGCAGTGTATGGGGTGATGCTCTAGCGTCCACTGTGTTGGACTATGTGCAACTCTGACATTAAAACCCATTCATATAATAAAAAAATTGCGACATTTCAATTTCCATCCACTAAGTGGACATTATGTATGAAAGAAAATATTTTTTCGAAGTAGTTTTTTAAAGTGTTGGTCCGAGTGAAATGTTCTATGGTCTCTCCCGATTCTAAATATAGCTGAACCGTTTGGTTTGACCAAGTAAAACTATTTTTATAAGCATTTTACGAAATGTCTATACGAAAATAAATTGCGGAAGAAAATCTCATGTACAGTGCTGAAGCAGGAAGTGACGTTCACTTTGCCTCTCTATTCCACTGCGCTGTCCTGTCCTCATACATCTTCTCCACCCTCGTAGCTGGTGTTCTCTGATCAACAAGGAGATATTCTCCCGTTACGCCACCATTTTCATGACGAGCTGGGAAATCTTCCCTGCCCTGACGGCATCACAACAACGGTGTTTGTTACTGCTAGCAAACAAGGTACTGATTTTCATCTGCCCCGTTGACGTTCTCCTTGTGCTTTATGCTTGTGCGTGGTTAAGCATCGAACGGGTATGTCTATGTTTTGCAAGTTTATGCATATCTTGCACTGCACAGTCGTTTCCTCGTGTTTGTCAAAATACATCCAAACATTACTCTTACGTGGCGCAATGGTGCCTAGCTGTATCGCCAGATCCATGTGGGGGGTGGGGCGAGTACCTGAACAGCTGACACGTTACTCGACTACTGACGTTACAAACGACTACTCGAGTACCCGAGTACTCCCGCCCATCCCCACCCTCTTTACAAGAGACTACCGGTACCTTTTTACATATACCGGTACTGTAGTGTTTAGCTGCATTTATTCAATTTAGTCAAGTGAGCCCACACTTTAAAGGTCCCATTCCGTGCAAAAGCTGTTTTTACTTGTAAATGCATATATACTGCTGTCATCCCTCCCTGTAATGAGTGGTCACAACCTCAGAACTGCCAGAGTTGGATTTGTCCCTATCCAGCTTCCCCCTGCAGTCTCCTTCAAGCCACGCCCCTTACACTCTGTTCCCCCAGACGGGTTAATGTGATGTCACTCGGGTCCTTAAGCATACTGTGCGCTGTCTCTCTCACACAAGCTACCTGCACCATTTTGTCTATAGCCACAAAATTAACACTTCTAGCTGGAGCGACGCCAACTGTACGTGATCCAGCAACTGCGGAGGTGCATTCGGTAACTCTAGGCATTTTGAGATGTCCTCTTTAGCGTAGCAACTAGGGATGTCAATTTTCGGTTAATTTCACTTTCGATTAACCGACGCTAATAATCGATTAACCTATCGGTTAATTCATAATTTTTTAATATAAAAAAAAAAAAAAAAAAAATGTTTTTTTTTTTTTTTGTCTATTTACTCAATGAACTCATGCCCAAACAAGGCGTGTCTATTTAGATGCTGAAATGTTAATGCTTTTTGTGTTAGAATTTCTAACACAAAAAGCATTAACAAGCATTAACAAAAAGCATCAACATTTCAACACAAATTCTTTTTGTGTTAGAATTTCTAACACAAAAAGCATTAACATTTCAGCATCTAAATAGACACGCCTTGTTTGGGCATGAGCTCATTGAGTAAATAGACCAAAAAAATTTTTTTTTTTTTTTTTTTTTTTTTTAATATTAACTGATAGACCGACAGCAAAAACCGAACAACGACGTTAGCGACGGTTAATCGATTAACGGTTAACCGTTGACATCCCTAGTAGCAACCGTTAAGTTAGCGATAGCTCGTTGCTAACGTTAGTTGTGGACACAACCTAGCGTGCTGGTCCACGGACGCTAATCTGATTGGCCACTGGGAGCCTGGGGCGGGCTCTCCCTCAGCGGCCAATGGGAACTGTTAGTTCTGAATATATTATAGAAACTAGGGATGGGCATTTCTAGCAAAAACACTATTCGAAATTCGCTGGCCAAAGTCGACTTTTAATCGAAATTCGAAAATAAAAATAAAATGTAAAAAAAATTAAAAACTTTTTTTTTTTTTTGTGTGAGTGAAATGTTGCATTGTCTCCCCTGATTCTAAGTCTAATGCTTTATTAATTAATATAAAAAGCTTCTGCTGTGGATTTTTAGCTCAAACAAGCATTGCACCACTGAAGTAAAGAACATGTTACATGACATTGACATTTTCGAAAATAAAAAAACACAGTTTTGACAATCATGAGTGGTTCATTAAATATTTAGTAGGCTCAGGTCTGAGTGCCAAAGGGGTGCCAAAGTCACCCCCTCTCCCTCTTCATGGGATTTCATCCGCCATTCATTTTTCCATAAACCTTGCTTAAAATGCTTATAAAAATTGTTTTACTTGCTCAAACCAAGCGATTCGACTATACTTAGAATCAGGGGAGACAATGCAACATTTCACTCACAAAAAAATAAAAATAAAAAAAAATACATTTTTATTTTCGAATTTCGACTTTCAATAATAAAAGTCGACCTTGATAATAACGATTATTCGAAAATTCGAAATTCGATGCCCATCCCTAATAGAAACAGACCATTCTTGGGAAGCGACGAGATGAGGAAGTGACAACTCCGTCAGAACGAACGGGGTTGCTATATTTTTGACAAATTAATCCAGAATCATGTTTTATGGACTAGAGACACACGTTTTTAAGAGGTTACAGCTGCACGAACTGGGACCTTTAAAGGTTTTGCCGTGCTGGATATGACTGTAGTGTAGAGCACAGAATGTAAAAACACAATTACTCAACGTCAAACGTAACCGATTGACGCTGGCAGCTCCATCATCATTGGGGTACTTTTAAATGAATTGACATTGTATAAAAACTGATAGCAGTACCATTTCTCCATGAGGCTATCAATATTTTGGTACTGACCACTCAGGAACTGGTACCATTTAGCATCGGATCACGATACCCATCCCTAATCGCTGGCCACAAACATTGCAGCCGAGTACGGGCCGAGTTCTGCTGTGTGTGCTCTCCTATGCTTTTTCATTTCTTCGTTTTGGCTAAAACGTTTACCACAAATATCACAGGAGTAGGGCTGTGCTCTTGAATGGTAACTCAGATGTGCTTTGAGGTTACTGCTAGTGGTGAAGCACTTGCCACACACATCACAATGATATGGTTTCTCCCCGGTATGACTTCTCCTATGAATTGTAAGATTCTGTCTCTGGCTGAATGCCTTTCCACAAATATCACACTCATAGGGTTTCTCTCCTGAATGAGTCCTTATATGCACATTGAGATAATCTCTTTTTTTAAATGATCTGCCACAGTCTTGACATTTAAACTGTTTTAACTGTTTTTGTTTTGCATGTATTTTTGAGTGCTTTCCGAGAAAACCGATGCTGGTGTAAGTTTTGCCACAAACATCACAAGGATTGCTTTTGTTGTGACCACATTCTAAATTACTTCTCAACTCTTCTGTAGACTGGAAAGTCATCCTACAAACACAACAAACTGACTTGTTGCCGCACAACTTTGACTTTTAGCAGAAGCATCTTCATAAGGCAACACTGTAAGTCCCACCTGGTTACTTGGTCTTTGCACTTCCTCTGCTTTCCGTTTCGTCAACGTTCTCTGTACTCCTGTGTTCTTCACCCAATCCTCATCATTGTCACTGTTCTCACTGTGAGCTGCAGAGCAGTCTGAAGAGAGAGGCTGCGATTCATGTGTAAATACTTTCTCTGGTTTATCTTGCTCACTTTTCACAATATCAGGAGATGGAAAAATAGCCTCTTGTTCTTGACTGTCAAAGCCAAGTTCCTCCCGCTCTTCTTTTATCTGTGATATCTGGAGGTCTGTCTGAAGCATGCAATAGCTCCAGTCTTTATTTCCTGTATGGGCATTGGTTTGAGAAGGTCCTGGAACCTCAAGCCTCAGACTGAAGTTTGACTCTTCTTCCATCTCAAGTGGTGTTGAGGGTCCTGGGTCCTGCAGCAGAGTCAGGTCACACTCCTCTCCAACCACCACGGTGCTGTTGGCCTGTAGATGCTCTGTGGCTACAAAGGAGGAGGCAGCAAAAGTTACCCAACAGACACCTGTGTCCATTACATTACATTCCATACCATACTGTGTTTACTGCACATAGGGCTGATGCGCACAACGCACATTAGACACATTGCAGATCGATTTTGATCTATTTCTATACATTGATGATAAACTGTTTACCTGGCTGTGACAATATTTGTATTGAAACAATGCCATGACAAATTACTGGTTATTCATACCTGCCAACACTCCCGATTTACACGAGTCTCCCTATTTTTAACCCTTTCTCCCGCTGTGCTCCCTCCCGACTTGTAATTTCTCCCGCTAGTCCTGCTAGTTTTACAGTCGAATACATAAATAAACATTCTTATAATATATGAATCAATATAGTGCACATGAGAAGAAAATAAACAACTATGATTGTTATTAATTAATGCACAGGACAAGATGTCACTATCCCTTGTGCCAAAATCCGAGGAAAAACACATTTAGAAGCCCAATCCAGAATAAAAGTTATATGCTCATCAACCAATCTGGAAAATTGCATTCTTCAATAAACAGAAAACAGGTTTAAAAAAAAAGTGTCGGAGAAAGTAAATATTTTCTCATATATGTCTCATATGTCTGAAAAGTTATCTATTTAGCTAATTTTCAATTCAGTTCATTGTTAATTGAGCACTTCAAACTTTAAGTATGAATATAAATGCTTTCTTGAAACAATGTTTAATTTATGATTTACTACTGACTGGCCCCACACGACACCCGGGCCCGTGATGGTCGTGGGCCCGAGCCGAGGAGCGGGGCCCTTGCTGGAAGGTGGTAACCGGCTAGCCAACTGCTGGCTCGGCCTAGACTGCCGCCTCAGCTCCCTAACGTTACAGGCAGAGCGGCTGAATCCCTGTGAACTCGTGGCTGATGTACAACTTGCCACACCTGATTTGAGTGGTAAGTTGCCCTTATCACTCCATAATGAATAAGCAAGACAATACATTTAGGGTCCCAAACCTGATTCCTTGCGCAGAAGGTCCAGCTGCTTCCGCAGATTGTCGACCTCATCTCTGGATCGAAGAAATTCGACTTGGTACAAAGCTATAGTTTTCTCCACCTCTCCAAATATCTCCACGGCTGCTGCAGAGAGTCGCTCGTTGACAAAGTCCCTTAGTTGAAACATAGTTGAACAGTTTGAATAGAAAGATGTGTTGCAAACCAGTGCTATGTAGCAACATGTAAAGCAATTAGCTACTGCTAGCAAGTTAGCGGAAAGCGGAAATAGTTCTTCTTCTTTGCGTTTTTTTTAGCAGATTGCAATCTAACTATTAAGGAGCATACCGCCACCTACTGTACCGGAGTATGCAATACATGATCACATTTTTCTTCCATCAGTCTATGAAAGAAATAAAATAAAATAACGAAAAGAAAAGAGAGAGAAAACAATTCTACAACCCTGTAACTTTTAAGAATTCAATTACCCCTCTCTGTGTAGTTAGCCTCTTCTTCTTCTTCTTTAGTGTTTTATGGCGGTTGGGAAGCCAACTTTAAAGGTACATTACCGCCGCCAACTGGACCGGAGTGTGGAACAGGAGATTATGAAACAACTACTCATAGATTCTTATCTAAATCAATTTATTTTAGAAACTTGATGTGTATATATTGCATGCTGTTTTCCCTAATAGAAATTACAACGAAAAGTCTTGATGTTTTGCCTTCCTCAGTGACTGAAAAATATAATTCATCTCAGTATTGTATAGTATGTACATTGTAGTATAATGTTCAACAGTTTGTGGCTGGCTACAGTGTATGCATTTTCCATTTGGGTGCTTGCCTATTTTATGTAAAGGGTGAGAGCTGAGGTCACATTGATCAAACAAATTGATCAAACTAAACAGTTTAAAAATATGTACAGAAACACCATTTTGGGGAAATATAGAAATGAGGAAGGGGTCGATCTCTGCCATCTATCAAATTACAATGGGCCTGACTAAAGACAATGCCGCTAAGACAAGATCCAAATGGGAGAGAGAATTGGGGATAGAGCTGTCAGAGGTTTGGTGGGATGGAGCACTAAGCAGGGTCAATTCCTCTTCCTCCTGCGCGCGACTCAGTCTAATACAACTAAAGGTGGTTCACAGAGTGCACTTCAGCAAAGCAAGACTTGCTGAAATTTACCCTGCCTCTGACTCTAATTGTGCCGAAGGCTCGAACCCTTTTGGTCTTTAATATTTGACACATTGTCAACAGTCTTGAATACTACTACTGTGCGGCCCTGCCCTTTGTTGGCCATTTTCAGAGTGTCAGCTGAGCATCTCCCTCTTAATTTGAACGAGACTGACATGGTCGCTTTCGCCACACTTTTGGCCAGACGGAGAATACTATTAGCTTGGAAACTACCTAGAGCACCCCATTTCTCCACCTGGCTAAAAGACAAGATCTCATTTCTCAGTCTAGAAAAGATTAAGTTTGCACTCAGAGGGGTCAATGAGACATTCCAAAATAAGTGGCAGCCCTTTATTTCTTATTTTAACAGTCTGAGATGGCCTGTTCTTCCTGCTGACCAACTATTTATATTGTGGATTGTTGTTTTTTTAATCTTTATTGATTGTGTGTTTGACTTGTAAATTGTCAGAGAAGGATGGGAGATGTTGATCAGTGTTTCCCAGAGCCCTGGATTATACCCTCAGGTGGTCTCTTGTAAAAAGGGTCTGCTGCTCAGTTTACTGCCATGGAGGTATGGGAAAACCAGATGTTTTCATTTTGGATGCTGGAATCAGAGACCGTTGACTTTCTCTCTCTCACTTATTTGTCAACTATCTGTTCATCGATTAATTGTTGCAGCTCTAGTCTTGTTTTCTATTATTAGTTATTTATCTGATAGATGTATTTCTTACTTTTTCATCTGTCAGTTTCTGTTATACTTATCCTGCTTGTTGTTAAAAATTGTTAAAAAAAAAAAAGAAAAGGGGGAAAAAAGTGACCTGTACAGATTTCGAACCTTTGTGATTGGAGTAGTTGTGTTACTACAATGTTGATTATGTATGCCAATGCAGTCTAGTTGTGTATGATGAACACTGGAACAGTTAGGTAGATTAATGTGTATATTTTGAGTTTATGTATTATTAAAGAATAGGGGTAGGATTAGACAAGCATGTGCTTCCTCCTACTCCTTTTTGGATGATATTGCAATGCCAATTTTATTGGTTATTTTGTTTGCTTGTTTTTAATGTGTGTGTGTGTGTGGTGTGTGTGTGTGTGTGTGTGTGTGTGTGTGTGTACTGCATATACTGTATATGTATATTTCTTTTTTTCATTTTCACTCATCAGTTCAAACAGACCCCACAGTCTGTCTCTGTGTGTGTGTGTGTGTGTGTGTGTGTGTGTGTGTGTGTGTGTGTGTGTGTGTGTGTGTGTGTGTGTGTGTGTGTGTGTGTGTGTGTGTGTGTGTGTGTGTGTGTGTGTGTGTTGTTCCTGGGGCATGTCCAGCTCAACTTGCATTTCTTTCGTTTACAAAATATCTAGTCAAACTTACTTTTATAACCAAGAAGAAGGAGAAGAGCACCTTTCATAACATAAAATGCAGCTCAAAGTGGTTTACAGAGTAAAACCCAAGTAAAAAACAACGCAGGTAAAACAGTAAAAGGTCAATATTAAACAACAATAGTAAAAACAGTAGAAAAAGCATAAAAGGCATATTAAACAGAAGTAGTACTAAAAAGCAACACAATACATGATAAAAAGAGAAAAATAATATTAATTAAAAGGGTATAAAAATACGTCTTCAGCTGCTTCTTAAAACTATCTTGGTGCTTCTCTTATGTGACTGGACAGTCTATTCCAAACCATTTATTCTATATCCACAGAATAAGAATCAGGCTGGCTGGCTGGACATGTTACACTTTTGTATGATACAATACACAATTATTTTTGTCATATTACAATGTGAAACTCAAATGGAGAATCAAAATGAAGAACTATATTAAGTGCTGGAATTTAAAGCACCATTAAATCACCATGATTCTCTGACTAGGTCTCGATCCAACTAACCATTTAGAAAACCTGCTGTGACCGATGGCACTGCGTCTCACACTACGGCTGTTGACCTTGTGAGGACTGAAAGCTTCAGCCTGGTCCAAAGGACAGAGAGAGGCTCAGGTAGAGCCAGCTACAACATCCATCATATACTGTACTGCAGGGATACTCAACTTGCTTTGCCCGGGGGCCACTTTCGTGAAAGGATAGAAGGCCAGGGGCCAGTTAATAGACAAACAATATAATTTTTTCTGTAGGTTTATGGGGTGTCAACCGGAGTTTAGTCTGACAATGTTGTGCACACCGGATAGTAAGTTAGGTTAAGTACATACATAAGTGCCTGCATGGGTAGTGAGCAGACGGCAGTATTTGACAATTTAGCAGCTAAATCATAGATTATTGAAAGATATTCCATATTCCAGACTGAAATGCTATAACAGAAGTGGAGTATTGGCCAGAATGACATGAATATTTGGACACTTATTCAGCGGGTATCTTGCATGTTGCGTTCACGGGCCAACGGGGGTTCAACTTGCGGGCCGCAAGTTGAGTATCACTGCTGTAGTGTATATAATCTGTGAGGCCCAAGGCCTTGAATGATGAAGAGGATATACTTTACAGAAAACACCTATGAATGTACAGATAGAGATCTCACATAAAACATTCCTACCGATTGTGATAGGAATTCTATTTTTCTGCAGATTTCCTAAAAATATGTTAAAAGAAAACAAAATATTTGCCTGGGGGTTTGTAAGTAGGTGTCATAGCTAATGTGGGTAACTGAGGGTGTATCAGTCTGAATCTTTGTGTGTATGCTTAGCGGGACTGGTCCATATCCGTTTTAGAGGAGCCCCATACATTTGAGGCCTTGCAGGTAAGAGACTGAGGCAGGACCAGGTATGAGAAGAGGAGGTGTTGTTTGGTGTGAGGCAAGCCCGGAGTGCAGTTCAGTGGTGCTGCGGAGGCTCCAGGACCCTTGTGAGGGGGGTCCATGTGGTGTAGCCTACTGCTGTCTCCATGCCCACAGTGGTTGAGGGGCTCACTCTTGAAGAGGGAGGGGGCGCAGCCAGGTGGTGGTGGGGGTGAGGCGGAGCCTCCTGGGGTGCGTTCAGGAGGTATTGCTGGGCTGCAGAGGGGTGGGGATGATGGTGAGAGGGGGTTGAGGCCGGGGAGCTGTAGGTGGTAGATGGTGTGTCCCATGGGCCGAGGAGGAAGCATGGGGCCGCCCTCCTGACGGGCTGAGGCCCAGGGGTGCTGAGGCGGTGACCGAGGGGCCGCAGGAGGAGAGGGTGTTGGCAAAGAGCTGGAGAGGCACGGAAGGACCACTGCTCTGCAGGCCCACAGGGCTGGTGACCAGGAGGCACTTGTCTTTGTGGGCCTTGAGCATGTTGGAGAAGCGGAAGCGCTGGCCGCACGCCTCACAGGGGTACGGCTTCTCGCCCGTGTGGGTACGACGGTGCCGCTTCATGTTGGGCCGGCTTGTGAAGCTCTTCCCGCAGATCTCACAAGCGAAAGGCTTCTCTCCTGCATGGATTCAGGAAATGGAGATAGATGAGCGAGGGAGACAGGGAAGGACTGTAGCATTTAACACAAATCTCCTAGTTATTAGGGAAATAAAACAATAGAATGCATCACAATCAACTCCTCGGTTGCCGAATCTAATGATTCAAACTGTACCACCTGCCCTGGCAAACCTAAAGTAATGCACAGATTTAAGCTCTCCAAAAACACAAGAGGAAGTTAACCCCCCCACCCCCACCACTTAACCATTTCTCTCTTGAGAGAGCAACATATCTCTTTTAAAAATGCTAATAAGTTAGCATCTTGATTGAATAGAGGGTCTGTGCTGTCAACCCACCCACTCTGCAGGGAGCTATTACAAGTCACACTTTAAGGAGAGGAGATGTGAACGTGAACAGCAGCAGCTCTGTTGGAATGCTACTCTCATTATCCTCCCTGCACAAAGCCACTGAATGTGCCTGCGACCAGCCGACCACCCATCCAGCCACACCCACCCGCACAGCCAGCCACACCCACCCACACAGCCAACCACACCCACCCGCACAGCCAACCACACCCACCCGCACAGCCAACCACACCCACCCGCACAGCCAACCACACCCACCCACACAGCCAACCACACCCACCCGCACAGCCAACCACACCCACCCACACAGCCAACCACACCCACCCGCACAGCCAACCACACCCACCCACACAGCCAACCACACCCACCCGCACAGCCAACCACACCCACCCGCACAGCCACGCAAGATCAAAAAGCCAGAGTTGTCATTTCTCACCTGTGTGTATTTTCACGTGCTCATCAAAGGAATGTTTCAAGTTGAAGCCTTTGCCACACCGTTGGCACACAAACTGCTTGTGTCCGACGTGAATACTCATTTGGGAGCGCAGCTGAGACGTGTATTGGAACGGCTCGTCACAGTTCTACAGCAGAGGCAACAGAGGTATTCAGATAACATGCAAACACCTGGCCTGTGCACACACAAACACACATATGCACACACGCACACACACACACACACACACACACACACTAACTCTGCCTCCTGTAATTAGAACATGTTGGAACATTATTGACTGAAATATCTCTCTTGACAAGTTTAATATGATCATGATGGATTGAGAGGTTTGGTCATTGATCTTGCTGTACTGTTCTCTGACTATTGCCTTTTTAGAAAATTGCAGATTTGAGCTTCCCAATTATGTGTTTTGAATTACATTTGTGTGTATGATGTGTATGATGCTGCTTGCTTGGCCAGGTCTCTCTTGAAGTGAGATTTTTTTAAATATGAACGACACTACCTGGTTAGATAAATGTAGGAGCCATCCTTCTCTGCACTACAGAGGAAGACCACTGAGGTCAGCCTATACTACTTGATACCCCTTTAATGCACATGTAGTCACATGTTAGTGTGTAGGCTGTCTTAAAATATACATCATGGAGCAGCCCCACCCAACCACACATGTTCCCTGCCTGCTGTCCATTCATGTGGTTGGCCATAAAAGAGGGGGGGGGGGGGGAGTAAAACACCCCATCTGTCAACTGCTTTCTCTGAATTCAAGAGTCTGGACAAGAATAAGAGAATCAAATATTGCTGCCCAATGTTGAGCAGAAATAACCTTGGGAATCATGGGGAAATGCGTCCACAAGCCAGGCTGTATAAAATCCAAAAACGTAGGGACAGGTCCTTCTACGTTACCCCAGGTTCCAGTTAAATGGTGAACCATGTGTATATAAGGTGTGCTAATGTTTGACATGGGAGCAGACATTTGATGACATAACATTGTGCATAAAACATAGGACAGGGATAGAACATAATACAGGGGGACAGGACATAATACAGGGGGACAGCACACCTATGAAAGACATCAAGTGAATATTCCTGATTATTTTGGGGCAGTCACAAAGTGGCACAAGTGCTGCTCTACTCAGACTGACACTACCTGGAGGCTCCTCCTGCAAGACTGAGGCAACACAAGGGCAAATTCATTCAAAACCATAACCATTAGTCACTCCACTCAACCACCAGCCAGACACTGTTTGAGTACAGCCTTCAGTCCAAACAAATACATTACAAGGATCCACTGGTAAACAGTGAGGATGACATTTACGGTAGATGCGTGTGTGAGAGAAACGGCATTTAGATCTAGTGCATAACATCACTCCAGTTCAGCAACATCATACAGGTTCTGGGGTATTTGTCTGCCTAAGTTTGCATAACGGTATGGTTGGTATCAACATCATACAGGTTCTGGGGTATTTGTCTGCCTAAGTTTGCATAATGGTATGGTTGGTATTAGGGCTGAATACCAAATGTCATTTTTTTTCACATTCAGAAGCTTCTATTGATGTTTTCAAATGAGGCGTCAAATGTCTGCTGTGACATCATCATCAAAACAAAACTCAAATGTGATTCATCTGTATGGATGGGTACCAAAACCCGGTATTAAACGGGCCCCGGCCCCCGGGACTAAATTAATACCCCAAGCGGTGTTGCCAGATTGGGTGGTTTTCTGCCCAATTGGGCTGTTTTGGATTGGACTGAGGGCGGGTTTTGAGAGTCGCTTGTTTGATTTTTGAACTGTTTTTGGGCTGAAAACCATCAGCTGTATCTGGCAACACTCTGGATATCTGTCATCAGTTCCTCAGCAGCAGCTCCGTCAGAAACAGAATGAATATTAGATGTGGAGCGGGAGGGCAGTGCGCAGCATTCCAATGATTATTTTAAAATTCAAAAGTTATGAACAAAGCTTTGAATTCTCAAAGTATTCAATACAGCCCTAGTTGGTATAAAAGGTATGATCTGTATAAAGTAGGTATATCAGGGGGTGTGTAGAACAGTAATGGATATTACCGTAACTTATGGACTGCAGCAAACCTCAACACTGAACTGTGGAATTTAGGCTGCTTGAAAATGCAATGCAGTGATAATTACCTGCTTCTTATGGCCGATACAATACGATAACCGATAATTTCACATGTTTGTATTTTAAAAAGTAGGAAATAACCTTTTTAGTTTATGCACAGGTGAGGGTGAGAAAGGCTGATGTAGTGAGCAAAGCTGTTGTAATAATCCATAGCTCTGACCTCACCAAATCTAACTTGATATCACTATTGTTAACACAAAACAAAAAACACTTGTGACTCTTCAAATGTTCATTTATTTTTTCTTATAAAGTAGATTAAAAAAAAAGTCACAATTTTATGGAGCATTTTGCCTCAGAATTCAAACTAAATGCTTTGACATAATCTCTCAAATCAGACATGTCAATGCATTTAATACAGGTTATTATTAGTAGTAAAGTGCATCAGTCACTACAAAAATAAAGACTTTTATAGAAGCGAAAGCCTGTGGCTGCTTAGTCTGCACATAAAACGCAATGAAAAAAGGCATATACTGCAGTAGACTGGCTCCTGTGGCATTTGATGCTTAAAGGTATCCAAAGGAGTTTTCCTTGTAAACAACTCGCTTTGTATAGATATTACTATAGCCCATATAATACCGATAATAGAGCACCGCAGGAATGAGTCCGGAAGTATACTTCCGGGTTCGTAAGAGGAAAAGTGAACCTGAACCCAAATTTGCGTTCCCATAAACTTTTGTTAACCATTATACCTTATTTTATGCATTTAAGTGAAATCCCCATTCTAAAACCCCATAGACTTTCCCCTGACAAACCAAAATGGCAGCGATTTCGGTTTAAGCCTAAAAAAACATGTCATCCCTGCGGTACTCTATACCTGATAAAGATAAAGTTACCATTATTGAGCAATAATTTATTGGTTTAATATATATCGTGCATCCTTACCTTTTTACATACAGTATATTGTGTTTTAGCTGCATCTTCATTCAGTTTAGTAAAGTGAGCCCACACTTTTGTACGTTTTGCCCTGTCGGCCTGACTGGAGAGCACAGAACGTAAAAACGTAATCACCTGACGCTGGCAGGTTTCGATAGCAGCATCGTTTGTCAAGGAGGTTATCGTACTGACCAGTCAGGAACCGGTACCAATTATAATAATGCATTTTATTTGTACTGCACTTTTCATTCACAAAGAATCCCAGAGTGCTACAGAGTTACAATTTAGCACCGGATCTTGATACCCATCCCTAATGGCTGGCCACAAACATGGCAGCCGAGTACAGCCGCTCTCGTGTCAGTCTTCTTCTATGTCTTTTGTCTTTCAAATGTTTACCACAAATATCACAGCAGTTGGTAGGGCTGTTCTCTTGAATGGCAACTCATATGCGCTTTGAGGTTACTGCTAGTGGTGAAGCCCTTGCGACACACATCACAACGATATGGTTTCTCCCCGGTATGACTTCTCTTATGAATTGTAAGATTGTGGCTCTGGCTGAATGCCTTTCCACAAATATCACAGTCATACGGTTTCTCTCCTGAGTGAGTCCTGATATGCACATTGAGATGATCTCTTTTTTTAAATGATTTGCCACATGCTTGACATGTAAACGGTTTTAAGCTGGAGTATATTTTTGAATGCCTTCTGAGAAAACAGATTTTGGCGAAAGATTGACCACAAACATCATAAGAATGGCTTTTGTTGAGACCACAGGCATTACCGTAAACATTTTGGTCTGTTTGACTTTTAGCAGAACCATCTTCATAAGGCAACACTGTAAGTCCCACCTGGTTACTTTGTCTTTTTACTTCCTTTGCTTTCCGTTTCTTCAACTTTGTCTGTACTCCTGTGATCTTCACCCAATCATCATTGACGCTGTTCTCACTCTGAGCTGCAGAACAGTCTGGAGAGAGATGCTGCAATTCATGTGTAAATTCTGTCTTTGGTTGATCTTGTTGACTTATCCCGAAATCAGGAGATGGAAAAATAGCCTCGTGTTCTTGACTGTCAACGCCAAGTTCCTCCCGCTCTTCTTTTATCTGTGACATCTCGAGGTCTGTCTGAAGCATGCAATAGCTCCAGTCTTTATTTCCTGTATGGGCATTGTTTTGAGAAGGTCCTGGAACCTCAAGCCTCAGACTGAAGTTTGACTCTTCTGCCATCTCAAGTGGTGTTGAGGGTCCTGGGTCCTGCAGCAGAGTCGGGTCACACCCCTCTCCAACCACGGTGCTGTTGGCATGTAGAGGCTCTGTGGCTAGAAAGGAGATGAAGGCAAAAGTTACCCAACAGGCTTATGTTTCCATTACATTCCAATACCATACTGTGTTTACTGCACATATGCACACCAAGCACGACCACTTTGCTCTATCAAAAGTTGTCACTTGTTGTTGTTTCATTGTGTGTTTTGGGGACAAGCATCTGAGCAAATTCTCAGTTTTATTTCTTTATTTCATTTTGCCCAAATATAAGCCATAAGCATACATATGGAAAACACGATCTTGAACGTGTCTTTCTTTAGCAAGTTAGCTAGCTACAGTACATTAAATGGCTAGTTGGATGTAATGAAGCATCAACATATCTCGTTTGGCTTAATTTAACAAAAATCATTCAATATTGTTTACGAACTACAAGGTACCGTTACTACCGAACTACACTACCCAGCAGGCTTTTATTTGGACTGCCCCATCAAAGAGAACGAGCTACAGGTTACAGTGACATAATGCCAGTTTTACAACAAAATGTGTGACCGCAAAGGCCGCTGATGCACATTTTCCACAGGATTGTTGTCGAGAACGGGCAAAAGTTTTAGTTGTCACTTGTCAGAAATGTATTAGTATTAGTCAGTGTTGTAGTATAAGTCACTATTGGCTCATTTCCACCACATATAACAGCACAGTACAGCTCTACTTGACCTGGTCTTACTCGTCTCTACTTGATAGAGACCCTGTTTCCATAGCAAGTTTACTCGCCTCCGCCCACACCTGGTCGTCATAGCGACCGCATTTCTGTCCTCCGCCCATAGCTGAAGTAGGCTATAACGTATAACATTAAAATTAAATCCATACACGGAACTTTTAAACTGGTTATGAAATACTGGTGCCTGTAAATGACCTACAGTGTACATGGGCAAATGTGAGAATCGGCCAGGAGAATGGATATCACTTTGTTGTTACTCAAACTCACATGCATGCACTGTGCGCGGGGGACGGGAGTTGCGCTACGGGCAGAAGGGAAGCCTCTACCCCGGCAGCAACTCACCAGGCAAGACCGCGGCTTCGCTAAACCGCCGCCTCCGGCCTAGCGGAGCCGACGTTACACGCAACTACAAAGGGCTTCCCGAGGAGCGGACTTTCTCTCTCTCAAAACAATTGAAAACCACCGTCATGTTAAAGCTGAGCAAGGAGATCGATTTTATTTCACCAGAGCCGAAGGCAGCAATACAAAAGACTGATGGAAATAACAGAAGAGAAGGTAAGCCCCACTAAACTGGTATCCAGCATTGACAGTAGACAGTAAACACGATTCTGCCTGACCAATCAGTCGTCTGCAGTGTTTTCACGTCACGGTATGGTACCGGGTTCACAGCGCTGGAACCTCAACAAAGCAGGGACCAAAACTAGCACGACTCAACCCCGACTCAACCCGGGCTGTCATTTTTGATCGGTGGAATGAGACAAAAAAGCGAGACGAGCTGGGCGGGGCCGCACTGATACCAGCGGTGGAAATGGGCCATATATCTCGAGTCCAAGTCAAGTCTCAAGTCCCCAGTGTTCAAGTCCAAGTCACCAATGAAGAGTCCGAGTCAAGTCCCCATTACACAAGTCCAAAGTTAGCCTACTGAACATGAACGCAACTGCCCCTGCACGAAATGTAATGTTATTATGATATATTAATGATATTATGCCAAATTATTAGGGCCCATTAAACAAAACTGGGGGAAAAACAGTATCAATTAACAATTACGAATCCTCATCTCCAACTTCCAAACCCGAATGCATGATTTGAGTTATCAGTGCTCAAGTCCAAGTCGAGTCACGAGTCCTGAAAATGTGTCAAGGACCCGGACTACTCACAACAAGATCTCTGCGGATTGTCTTGAATAACGGGGTCATGGTTTCTGGAAAGAGACATTGCATTTTAGTCAGGCAACTACACAAAATGATCTAGATGGATAAATAGCTACAGGTAAAAGGAAAACAAATATTGGGGATTTTTGGGTGAGCTAAGCTGTCCCTTTAATATAGTTTGAGTACAATTCTTCAGCTCCACAATATGAAAGGATATTCAATTTGTGTGACATCAGCTCAGAGATTTCCAATATTTGATATCCCACTGTATTTGGTTCAATTTGTATATTTTATCGATTTTGAATGAAAGCTCTTATTTTGTAAAGATTCTGACCGGAAGTCCTAATGATTCTGCCACAGCAGTGTTGGCTATCTGTAGCTAACATTAGCAGCTAGCGAGCTAATAGCCTTGATGTTAACTATGTTAACCGTGAAATCGTTGTTGATGTGCAACTTGCCACAGCCGTTTCAAGTGGCCTTTATCACTCCATAATCAATAAGCCAGACAATAAATTAGGGTCCCAAACCTGATTCTTTGCGCAGAAGGTCCAGCTGCTTCCGCAGATTGTCGACCTCATCTCTGGATCGAAGAAATTCGACTTGGTACAATGCTATAGTTTTCTCCACCTCTCCAAATATCTCCATTGCTGCTGCACATAGTCGCTCGTTGACAAAGTCCCTTAGTTGAAACATTGTTGAACAGTTTACAAATGGGAAAATGTGTTGCAAATCAGTGCTGTTAGCTGTTAGCAACATGAACACAGTGGAGTGGTAGCTGTTGCACTTCGTTTTCTTTAGTTTTGAGGCGGTCAACTGTAGGCTATTACTGCCACCTACTGGCCTGGAGTGTAAGCAGGGGTGTCAAACTCAATTTCATCCTGGCTGGGCCACATTAGCATCATGGTTGTAAATGTAACACGATATAAATGTGTATAGCCTATAGTGTTACTATAGTGTTATCATAGTTCATAATTGCCTCAGATTAGGTTATTATTGTTTATTAGTAATAACTTAATACTTAATAACTAGCTCTGAAAGGAGACTTACAGGCAAAACAATGGCAAACCGTTTTGTCAAAAAGTTTGAGACATATGGTGTAGGGTTACATAGTCTGTAAAGATGCAGCAAATATGGGCTGTGAAAGACTTATGCATCACAAATAGCCAGACTGATGATGAATGAATGAATGAATTTATTTGGTGATAAGATAAAAAGAACGAGAAGTGGACAAGCACCAAATATCAAACATAAGTTAAAAACAAACATCACAGGAAATCACCGAGGATAAAAACACAATAAAGCCCTAGGGCTTATTTCCATTGTGGTCCCCATATGTAATTAAAAACTAATTGTTAATAACAAAACATAGAACACTGATTAAAACAGAAATATGAGGCAGCAGCAGTGGGTGAGGCGAGTGCAGTTCCATTAACTTGCATTAAAATAAATTAATACAAGATAAAAAGAAACATAGATAACATGTGAATTGTATTTGGGGGGGTGTTTTGACTTGAAAGAAATCTTGCTACTGCTAAAACTGCCAGGTGTAGACATACAACATAAGATCTGTATCAAAATAATTGTCATCTTCAGTCCCCTCCTCCACATGGCTTTATGTGTGTACCCAGTGCGGTCACCAGCTGTCCTCTAGCCTAGCGTCGAGTCGAGCGGAGCGGGACCGCGCTACTAGCTGCTGTGGAATTGGGCCACAAGTATGAGCACTCATCTCAGGCCCGGCTCCAGACCCAAGTTACAGAGGGGGCCTGCCACTAGCTTGGGGGGGCCAAGCTACCCAAGGGGGGTCCGGGGGGATTCTCCCCCGGAAGAAGATTTTGTACATTTTAAAGTAAAATTCGTCAACCTGGTGCATTTGAGAGCAAAATGAAGAGGCTAAATCTGTGAAGAACTACACACATCTCTAATGTGTTGTGACTTTACAAATAATTAGGCCTAAACAATTAATATTAAGTGTATTTACACATTGTGCACAAATTGCATTCATTGTGACAAATTTACAATAGTTAATATCCAGCCAGAATCATTGCAAATGGATGTTCAAAGTAACAGTTAGCAATAGCATTCAGTTAATCAATGCCTAATGACAGCCAGATTCCATGTTAAACTTTAAAACAGAAAAACGGAAAAACGTTTAGAAAAAAAAAAAAAAAAAAAAAAAAAAAAAAAATTGGAATGGGGGGGCCAGTTTGTTGAATGGGGGGGCCCGGCCCGGTCAGGCCCGCCCCTAGCGCCGGGCCTGACTCATCTCCTTGGCCGGCCTTCACAGAGACCGTCCTGAAGCACAATGTGTCCAAACACGAGGAGAGACCTGGCTGGGGCTTATGAGGTGCCAACACTATAAAATGGATTTGTATTCCACTTGATTCCCTCAGAGAAAGAGCAACATGAATTGATCTTCAGTTTTTGATCAGCCTGCAATCCTATACAATTTCATCCTTGTTTAAATCTTGTGGGTTGTGCGGTTACTATATGTTATGTTGTAACTAGTGTTTACATACAATTTACATAGCCCTTAAAGAACTTACTGTATATGATTTTTCATCCGAAGGAGGAATATTGATTAATATACTGATCACTGAATCCATAGAGAATGTTGCTGAATGCTGACTCAGTTGTGTGATGTGTTCATGGTGCGGTGTGGGAAGTGTGGAAATGGACTGGGCCATGAGTTTGTGAATGATGGACCAGCCAAAGGACTCTCTCGCTTCTGAATATTCAGCAGCTCACTGAAGTTCATCCCTAAAGGTAGAACATGCAGATTATGTCAAGATATTGCAAGAAATGTTCCAGCTGTATAGTTTGGACTCGGAGTTCATATTTTTTGTTGGATGAACCCTAAATCAGTCAACATTGTGCTCAACCTGGAAAACAGATTGCAATGTTATTTATATTTTGTTTTGACTTAGTCATCATAAATGAATGACTTACTTGTAAAGTTCTACATCAAAATTACATCATTTGCACTGTGTAATGACATTTTCAAGTTGTTTACATTCTAGAAAGCCATTACTCGAAATATTTGTGGGTCAGAAATAAACATAATTCTGTACAGTCACTCTTTGTTGTCATTGAACTTTTCATTGACTTTTCATGTAATTTAAATGTTATTGTATCGAATCAAATCATGAACACCATATCATGTATCAAATCATATCGTGAGATAAGCACATAACTTATAGTCAACTAATGAGGCTAAAACTAGGTGTGGGGGGGGCATTTTAGTTAACTCAAATGAAAATAAAAACTTAGTCTTTCAATTTGGTCAAATTTGTCAACACAACAAGCATGAGCAGGCATTGATAAGTGTCAGAGCACAGTCCAGTCATTATGCTGCAGTGGAATAATGAGTGGAACAATCTACCGTATTAACTTTGGTTCTTATCAATTTAAGTTATTTGGCACGAATGATGACATACAGCAAATGATGACATACAGCGTGCACACTTATACATTTTCATAGAACATCAACGGTTATACAAGTAGGAAAAACAGACTGGAGAGAGGCTTTAAACTGGAAGCATCAGTTTTAAATGCAAAACACAGTGCATGTTTCACAAATTTTAACAAAATGCTGTAAAATTCTGTATAAAACAATTCATTGACAAAATTATAATAAACAAGAAGAATGTGTTCAATTCCTCCAGAGCTTAAACACAAAACTGAAAGCATTGAGCATTCAATAATCAGTTTTAAATGCCAAACACTCAAGCAGTTTAACACACCCAGCTATCCTGACACTATTTACAGACTTATAACTCACAGGATATTAATTCTCAATAAAACACATTAAAGGGATATTTGACTGAAAAACAATGCTGATTTATTCCTATGGTGCTGCAGCAGCCCGTAGGGAAGGTGCTAGAGAGTCGGGATTCGAAGGGTGGGTAGAATTAGTGGCTAAGGGGATATGGGTGGTGTTTGGGGGGAGGGGGCATGGGAAAATGGGCCATAGGAATAGGAAGGTCCTAAAGAGTCGGGTTTCGAGGGGTGGGTAAGTGGGGGATATGGGTGGTGTTTGAGGGGGGTGGGGGTGGGGCATAGGGGGAGTGGCGCCGTGGGCTTAAAGGTTTGTGCTTAAAGGTTTGCGCTTGTTTTATACATGGTCTCGCACATATCCGACATTCATTTAGTTTGACAGTTAATAACAGTTGATTTGAGTTAAGTTGAGGCCAGTGATGTCAGAAGAATTGTGATCAATACAACCCAATGATTCATTGCCTTCCGATGACATCACTGGCACCAACCTCCCTCCAATCAACTCTCAATAACTGTCAAACTAAATGAATGTCTGCAAAACGGTTTACAGTTTTCAGATATGTGTGAGATCATGTGCAAAATAAATCAGCATTGTATTTCGGTGAAGTGGCCCTTTAACAAAATTAAAATAAACATGCAGAATGCGTTACATTTGGGTTCATGTGCATGAACAAGTTCAACATGTTGGATCAACTTCACAGTAGAGTAAATGTCCTTCCAGTGCACTTTGGGCACTGGTGCAGATGAGGCACGGTGATCTAGCACAGAAGGTTAATCACTCGGAGTAAGGTTACTGAAAGGGGCTTGTCTCCCTCTTCCACAATACTGACGATGCGCCGCTGAAGGAAGGTCAGTGTGTTTTTCAGGTGCAGTGGGTATGCAATGTTGAAAGCAAAATACATACCGAAGGCTGTGATGAAGGCTTCATCAAGGCTTGTGTACTGGCACACGTCTACCCCGTCAACTTTCACCACACTGACCCCTCTTCCAGTGATCGCCATTTTCCAGTCATTGTCCACCAGGTGTATGGTTGGATACGGCATAGCAGGGTCCCCCTACATAAAGAAAAACATGCAAAAATAAGAGATTACAATTTAACCAGCCACAGCAGAGCACACTACCTCTCCCATAGTGAAGATGCTCTCCCATAGTGATGAAGATGCCTACCTCTCCCATAGTGACGAAGATGCCTACCTCTCCCATAGTGATGAAGATGCCTACCTCTCCCATAGTGATGAAGATGCCTACCTCTCCCATAGTGATGAAGATGCCTACCTCTCCCATAGTGATGAAGATGCCTAGCTCTCCCATAGTGATGAAGATGCCTAGCTCTCCCATAGTGATGCCTACCTCTCCCATAGTGATGAAGATGCCTAGCTCTCCCATAGTGATGAAGATGCCTAGCTCTCCCATAGTGATGAAGATGCCTAGCTCTCCCATAGTGATGCCTACCTCTCCCATAGTGATGAAGATGCCTAGCTCTCCCATAGTGATGAAGATGCCTACCTCTCCCATAGTGATGAAGATGCCTACCGCTCCCATAGTGATGCCTACCTCTCCCATAGTGATGAAGATGCCTACCTCTCCCATAGTGATGAAGATGCCTAGCTCTCCCATAGTGATGCCTACCTCTCCCATAGTGATGAAGATGCCTAGCTCTCCCATAGTGATGCCTACCTCTCCCATAGTGATGAAGATGCCTACCGCTCCCATAGTGATGAAGATGCCTACCTCTCCCATAGTGATGAAGATGCCTACCGCTCCCATAGTGATGCCTACCTCTCCCATAGTGATGAAGATGCCTACCTCTCCCATAGTGATGCCTACCTCTCCCATAGTGATGCCTACCTCTCCCATAGTGATGAAGATGCCTACCGCTCCCATAGTGATGCCTACCTCTCCCATAGTGATGAAGATGCCTACCTCTCCCATAGTGATGCCTACCTCTCCCATAGTGATGAAGATGCCTACCTCTCCCATAGTGATGAAGATGCCTACCTCTCCCATAGTGATGAAGATGCCTACCTCTCCCATAGTGATGCCTACCTCTCCCATGGTGATGCCTACCTCTCCCATAGTGATGAAGATGCCTACCTCTCCCATATTGATTCCTACCTCTCCCACAGTGATGAAGATGCCTACCTCTCCCATATTGATTCCTACCTCTCCCACAGTGACGAAGATGCCTACCTCTCCCATAGTGATGAAGATGCCTACCTCTCCCATAGTGATGAAGATGCCTACCTCTCCCACAGTGATGAAGTGTCCGATCTTTTCTCTGAAGATGGATGGCAAGAGGATAAGCCCGGCCCTTAAGTCGATTCCTACAACGCAGAAAAATATCCATCTTCACAATCACATACATTTTCAAGTGTGCAATGTGGTAGATCATTAGCAAGGTGACTGTCACTACCTGGTAGATCTTTAGCCAGGGCATCCTGTCTTGCGTCGGTGTACTGTTTTGCTAGGGGAGATTTTCCCTTGGCAAGTTTGAGCACATTTGGCAAAACACTGGCAAAGCCCTCCCTGAAGCGATGGCAGAAGCTGCTTGTTGATGGATGGATTCGGTCAACCTCCTCAAAAACCTGCAGAATATAGATGAAGACAGTATTAATAACATTCAGTATATCACTGAAAGTAATTGTAGGTCATTGTTAATGCTGATGAAGGCTTTAAGCTGTTTGTTGTTCTGCTGTCTGTACCAGATGACCATTAAACGCTAAAAGGACATTCTAGTGTGCTGGCCTACTTCCTTCTTTATGTTTTGCCTTAGCCCTGCACCTAAGTTGAACATTATAGTCTTGAGTGTGCTCACTATCGTTAAGTTTGGACATCGTTAAAGCCCCTGGAAACCCAAATCCACAATAACGTTCTAACTATGTAATTTAGGGTCTTATGTGAATAATAGTAAGCATCTATAAAAGTATTAGATATTAGTTTCAATCCAAAACCTAAAAATTGCCATTTAAGTTTTTGTACTGTTCTTGATGTTGGGTTTGAAGTAGGCGTGGTTATGCTCAAGACTTATTACACAATAAGCTCCGCAAACCAATCAGGCTCAAGTGTCTCTACCCTGCAAATAAATAAAAATGCATCACAATATACTTAGGCCTAAATACATGTATTTGTTTTTTATTTGAAAGTCCAGCCTGCACAATATCTGCTTAGAAAAATTGTGGCCAAGGGTCCAAAATTAGCACCAGCCACCAGCTGGTAAAATATGAAGGTAGATTTGTTTCACTGACCAGGAAAAATAAAAAACAAACGAAAAAAACCAATGGTAATCTATTGAGTGGATGGTAAAAATTTACATTTACTAGCCGTTTGGCTGGAGGACAGAAAAGTTAATTTACCATTCAGGTGTTTTCACCATACTTACTCCAGCAGGCGCCCTTAAGAATGGGTATTTGTTGAGTACATCCTCCACGGACATCCCTTCCATGATTTCACGACGTCTCCAGCAGAACGTTCGCGCCATGCGGTCTTTGACAGTGGGAATGTCTGGATGTGTCTTCTGATACTCACTTTGCAGCACATTCACATGGGCCTCCACAGACGTTGAATCCTCCCCAACAACAGACATCTCCTTTGGCAAAGCATAGAGTTCATGTTGATGTTGGATGAGTTGAGTCCCCCCCTCCTCCCGAGATGTGAAGCATTTTGGGCACTTGGAAAAGCTCTATCTATATAAATGTAATCAATGATTATAGATAATGCTCAGATAGTGACAGATAATGACTTGCTAAAAGTACTATGCTAGAAAGTCTGTGCACTAATTGTACAGGTGCTTTGGATAAAATAATAAATAAATAAATAAATAAATAAATAAATAAATAAATAAATAAATAAATAAATAAATAAATAAATAAATAAATAAATACAAATATCCACTGAACTGCATGAATAATTTCAAACCTAGTGTAGTCAGTAGAAAGATGGGAGCAGTGGAGTATTTAAAAAAAAAGTTTAAATGTCTATAATATCTGCCTCATATTGTCTTGCACTGTGTGAAAATGTAAAACTGACTGAAAACATTGAGAATTATGCATATGGCAATGGACTTACAAATGTTAGATTAGCTGGCCGTCGACACAAACTTCCAGATGACCTGGGGGCTCTGGGCTGCTTTGTGTGGCCAAACTTCTCTTTCAGCTTTCTGACTTCACTGACGCCGACAAGTGGTGCACGTTCTGCTTTAAATTTCCGCTTCAGGGACATGTGCCAGGTGTGCTAGTGAAAAGGAAACACATTTGGCTATCTGTCATATTCCAGCAAGTACAACTTAAGTAGCAATACCCAGTGCAGAAATATACACATACAGATAAATCACTGATGATTAAAAGAAAAAAGGAAAACGGAACTTACATAGCCATTCCCCTCCGTATCTCTCAGGAAAGGGTATTTCATGATCAGTGCCTTGGCAACTTTTACATACTCTGCATTGGTTGGATACCTAGTTCAACAGGCAGCAACAAACTAAATCAACCTATTGGTTTTGTACAATATCATTTCAAATCTATGAAAGCCAGAAGTAGTAAAGTTGTAGTAGCAGAAGTGGTAATAACAGTTATACTTACATGGTGTATGCTGCCATCATTTCATACAGCACTCGGATTATCTGGTTGCGTAGTTTTGGCACTTTTTGACATGGGTGTTTGGCATCCAGCCTCATCTGGACATCATAGGGAAAAGGTGGAAATGCAAACACAACTGGTAGTCTCTTGCTAGCTGGTTCACCGCTGCAATGCAACAAGATTACACCAGTGTTTACAAATTACGGGCTATTGAACAGTGAAAGCCACAATATGGAAGTCTGTGATCAACTATAAGACGAGACAGCTCTAGCTCAGGCCTAGAACTTGGCAATATTGACAAAATCAAATCTATTTCTCTCTTTTAAATGCCAAAAAAGACAAATGAAACTATCATGGGTGGGTCTTACTAGCTCCCAAGGATCCATAATAGAAGTTCCATGTAATGTAAGCGGTGACTCTGAATCAATACCAGAAATTATTACTACACTGGGCAAATTTGACATCCCGCTTTATGGGATAGGGTGGGAGCCCTGGTATTTATGTTCACTTTCCACACTTTTCAGTGCATGTTCAACCAGAGCCGTTTACTGCTCTGATGCTTTAACATTCCCCTTCAATCTGCCAACGTTATAATTGTACTGACAAACTAGCTGGCAGGCTATGTGATAACTGAAGCAGGGTAAAGGTGAGATTGTTGTCAGGGGCATGGGCAAATGTTTTTGAGTTATATTGATGCAGGGAAATGATGGGGTCATTGTTTATTAAAGTTTCCAGTGATGTTAACCATTATCTATTTCAAACTAGTTTAGCAGCTTACCGTGAAAACGTCCTTTGACTCCCGAGCTGGCAGCCACAAGTGCCTGCTCAGCTCTGTGTAGCTAGACTGCATGCTGCTGCTGCTGCTACTGTCTGCTGCTGACTAATACTGATTCATTTTTATGTTCTTAAGCAGCACATTAACCACAACTGCCTCCTATGGTGATGAACTTGCCTGGGATCAGTGAAAGGCTGAGTTTAGACCTCTTCTGCAGACTGAACTGGTAACTGTCTCTTGTAACCATAGTCTCACCCTCCTTGTATTGGTGCACAAACTGTTAAATTGTACTTGCTTTGTGAAGGAACCACTGAACAAGATTCCAACCATGGCGTCAGTGAGTCCACAATCCACCGTTTCTCCATCCACGCCATTGTCTGAGAGACACACACACACACACACACACACACACACACACACACACAATGACAGTTATGGGCCAACAAATGTAAACACATACGTATACTTAATGCAGAAGAGGGTGTGACTTTGGCACCCTATCAGCAATCCCCGAGCGAAGATAAAACACACCAAAGTAGTTAACAACTCAATGACGTTTTAATGGTAATTCCGTGTTACATAAAAGCCTAAATGTACAGTCTGTAACAGACTACAGAGCCAGAACACAATTTAAAAATTATGTTACAGAAATGGTATGGTTAACATTATTGGTTTCTGACTGGGGCTAACCCCTTCACCAAGAATCTCCACACAAAGTTAAAAATAATAATAAAAAAGTTATTCTCTGAAACAATGGAGTATTCTGTAATAAAACAGTGCACATCCACAGAAGTACACAAATAGAGTACCGGTACATACAATTCAACAGGGAGTTCAATGGGAATAGTAGAAAAAAAACTGATATTGCAAAAGCAGTTCTTTAAGTTCTACATAAAGCTTGCTACAGGGTCAGAATTTCTTTGCCATTTATTTGAAGTACCGTAATCTATCTCTGTGAAAAAGGAAGAGGTAGCCTTTTCATAACTTTTGCTGGTGCATCATTCAATCTTATAGATGGAACAATACAGGTAGACTGATTTTTTTAATTTTTTTGTTAATTGGCTTATTGATCGCAACTGGGATACTCAGTTGGTGTGTTTGCGTCCGACATGTGCAATACATAAAAATATATGAATTATTTAATCATAATTTGGCACAAAGTAGTATTTCTTCATGGGGATGGATGTGTGCTCAGTCTAAGCCTTCTTTCATTATCATACAGCACCACTTGCAATGCTGGATGTTGAAAATATTGTCCAACCAGGAATTGATGTCAAGTATTGTCTTTGACGCTGTGTAGTTTTGTCTTTATGATGCATGCATTGTAAGTGGAAGGCCTTGAGGTAATATTTGATGCCACTGCACAAAGGTCACTGCCTTTTATGACTGTATAAAATGCTATAAAAATCTCTTCAAGGATTCAGGGTCATTTCAAAAGAATTATATAAAGTCAGCATACAATCCAATCAGTTCCTTTAATTACTTACTCAAATAGTGTATGTAGTAAGGCAAAACATAATTTTGCTACATAAGTTTCTGTTCTAAAGGGGCTCATTTTCCAAATAACTCCTCCTCTAAACTTTTAGCCAACCCATGCGTCATGTAATAACTGCTTTGACAAAGTGACTACATTGTTGGACTCAGACATCTTGTTGGCGTACTCCAACAAATGTGGTGCCAAAGAAAAAGGGAGACAATGTTCAGCGACAAAGTCAGCAGTAATGGTCTTCAGATGTTCCCGCTGATCCCGGCGAGGAACTGGGTCAGCGATAGGATGATGCGCGGCAGGCAGAGTTTTGGTGTGTTGCTGTAGTTTGGCCATGGTTCTGTGGTGGTGGTCTTCAGTGTGCTTGCCAAAGACCTTCTTGCCATTCTGTCCATACACAATGATCTTATTACAAAGCCTACACCAGGCTTTCCCTGGGAGGTTTACCTTTGCTAACCACATATCATATCTCTGCCCCTGGGAATCTGTCTCTTCTAGCCACTGCCACCTCCACTTGTTCTTTACCCCATGATCCAGGTCACGCGTGGGATCGTTCTTCTGCAGATATCGCATACCTTAAAACAAAAAAAACTATCTTCAGTCTATATTGCTTTTTCATAATTTGACAACGAAATAAAGTGCACATTAATAAATAAGATTGCCATACCTTTAATTATTTTGGAGTAAATAGATGAATAAATCGATGCATTATACAACCGTGGGAAGCTGGAACAAGCGTTAAGGCCTATGTCCACCAGCTGTGGTACGGCTCCGTGCGGCTACCTGAACAGACCCAGCTAACAGACCAACACACCCATGTAATCTTGTCAGACACATGCACATCCGGCAAAAACAGAAAGAACATGTGCTTATTTTTGCCGTACTGCATGTGTTGCCCATCTATTACAGGGAAGAGAGTCTGTTCCGGCAGCCGTACCGGAGCCGCACAGAGCCGTACCACAGCTCCTGATCACGCCACCTCACATTCTGTTTAGGTCCACGGATCAGTCTGGACTTCTAGCCGCCCACATCGACTTCCTGAAATGAACTGCATTGTAGTTAACGTAACCGGGCCAATCAGTAATGGCATCTCCCGAAGCAACAAACGGTAATGTTCGTAGAGTAAACACTCAATAACAATTCAACAAGAATAAGAGTTACTATGCACGAGCTGAGTTTCTTGGCGCAAAAGACATTTTCACCGTTCCTGTGACTGGATTTGGATTTGACTGGATCCAACGCTGATTGGCTGAGGGAGTTTGTCAAGGCAAGTAGTCCCGCCCACTGAAATCGATGTGGACGGCTAGAAGCCCAGACTGATCCTTGGAGAATGTGAGGACGGGTGATCAGGGTGGTTTTACCAGGCTAGAAATCCATCTGTAGATGGAGCTCTTGCACATAAGTGCATACAATTCAACCAGGAGTTCAATGGGAAAATCAGTAGAAAAAAAGAACAATATTGCATTATATATTGCAAATGCATATCTTTAGGTTCTACTATAAGGCCTGCTATACGGTCATAATTGATTTGCCCTGTATTAGAAATAATGGGTAAAAAAGGAAAAGGTATTGCCTGGGTCCAGACCTTCACAGGCTAGCGCACCGCTCACTCCACTGAGTTGAGTTTTGGCTGCTTCTGGTCTGTCAGAGTGTTTCCGCTACAAAAACATTGGTCCCGGACATGTGTCCTGGAGGATTTCAGTTTAACGGACAGATGGGATAAATTATGGACAAATATTAGATCTGTGTTTATATTTGGTCTTAAAAACAATTGATAGCAGGCTATATATAGCCTATAATCTCAAGATTGCCGTAAATTCCCTGTGCCAACCATGCTTCTATGACCAGTCCCAAAATGCAAGCTCCGGGGTTGAGAAATGCATATCTCAAGGATCATCCTATGCTACCTTGCGTGCTGAGTCTCAGGCAAGAGCCCGCAAATTCCACAGAGGGGCTTGGTAATGGAGGCTGCAGTGGAATTCGCAGGGGGTTGTCTGAGACGATGAATGAGGAAAAACGAAAGAGTCGTCGTCAAAAAAACAAAATTAACTGTGGCTATAGGTAATGCTGGCAAGTGCTTTCAGTTCTCAGATGAAGGCTACAGGTAACTAAGAACAATAACCTTTACCTTTTCTTCCATCAGTTTAAAGTTAAGCAAATATTCACAGCTGAGCTTGTGAAGTTTAATTATTATTATGCTCATCCTTATTATGATATTGGCATAAATGTGAGCCCCTCTATCGACCTCTCTCAGCCTGCTGTTTGCTAGTTTCCATACCTGGGGACTGTGTAACCAAGTCCCGCGATAGTCTCACATCAGGTGAGAGTTCAGCTGCAGTGGATCAAGCTGCCAAGTTTCGCATGGACAAAACACTGTAGGATTGCTGGATATTTCTCTAATGCACATTTAGATTATCTCTTTTGATAAATTATTTGCCACAGTCTTGACATGTAAATGGTTTTAAACTTGCGTGTATTTTTAAGTGCTGTTTGAGAAAACTTTTTGGTTAAATTTTTCCCACAAACATCAAAAGATTGGCATTTGTTGTGACCACATTGTAAATGACTTCTTATCTCTTCCCTAGCCTGGAAAGTTATCATACAAACACAACAGTCAACTGCCTTTTGTATGTGCATCTTTAAAGAACCTACGTTCTGAAAGGCCTTGCCGTACAATGGCAAACATTTTGGTCTGTTTGACTTTTAACAGAAGCATCTTCATAAGGCAACCAGAAGCGTCATGCCCATTGTAACTGAGGGGGCAATTGCCCCCTCAGATTTTTGAGAGGTAAAAATTTTTTTTTTTTTTTTTTTTTAATAAACATAGGCTATAATATTATAGGCTGTGTATGGTAGTTGAAACATAGTTTCAAGTTTACGTTTATGTATGTTTGTAGTTAAAACAAAAACATAAATACTGTATAGGCTACATACAGTACAACACAAAAGGCTGTTATTTACCCTTTGTCGCCACCTGGTGAGTAAATATATATAACTAAAACCATTAGAATTGACAACCGGTCCACAACTTTTTTTCCCATGTATCTACCAGTCCTTGGCACAAAAAGGTTGGGAACCCCTGCTCTAGAGGAAAGATTTCTACCTTCTGAAAAGGCAATACCAGCCAAAATAAACATTGTGTTACATTGCTTTGAAACATGTGGTCTCCCTTTTTTGTCAAGTCCATGGAGCCTGGGCAGTGGCAATGTACTTAGTCTGGTGATTATGGATCTTTCCAGGAGGCTGAGAGCAGTTTGAAAAATAGCCTTATGGTTACACCTGCTCAGTCTGTTAATTTAAAATTAGATATTGCTCTAAATCTGGCTTCCAACCCCCCAAATTTTTTGCCGCCCTTCGGGCGGCACCAGAGTTCGCCCCCTCAGATTGTTGGCTTGCATGACGCCCCTGAAGGCAACACTCCAAGTCCCCCCCTACTTACTTCGCACTTCCTCTGCTTTCCGTTTCTTCGACCTTGTCCGTACTCCTGTGCTCTTCACCCAATCCTCATCATTGACGCTGTCCTCACTCTGAGCTGCAGAACAGTCTGGAGAGAGATGCTGCAATTCATGTGTAAATTCTGTCTTTGGTTGATCTTGCTCTCTTATCCTGAAATCAGGAGATGAAAAAAATGTCTCTTGTTCTTGACTGTCAATGCCAAGTTCCTCCCTCTCTTCTTTTATCTGTGATATATCAAGGTCTGTCTGAAGCATGCAAGAAGTCCAGTCTTTATTTCCTGTATCAGCATTGTTTTGAGAAGATCCTGGAACCTCAAGCCTCAGAATGAAATTTGACTGTTCTCCCATCTCAAGTGGTGTTGAGGGTCCTGGGTCCTGCAGCAGAGTCGGGTCACACCCCTCTCCAACCACGGTGCTGTTGGCCTGTAGAGGCTCTGTGGCTACAAAGGAGATGGAGGCAACAGTTACCACTTTGCTCTATCAAAAGTTGTCACTTGTAGGCATTTCATTGTGTGTTTTGGGTACAAGCATCACAAGTATTGTATCGATATCGAAAATACTGGAGTAAGTAAGTTGCCCTTTATTACTCCATAATAAATAAGTTTAGCAATAAATTAGGGTCCCAAACCTGAATCTAATTCCTTGCGCAGAAGGTCCAGCTGCTTCCGCAGATTGTCGACCTCATCTCTGGATCGAGCAAATTCGACTTGGTACAAAGCTACAGTTTTCTCCACCTCTCCAAATATCTCCACGGCTGCTGCAGAGAGTCGCTCGTTCACAAAATCCCTCAGTTGAAACATCTTCGAAGAGTTTATGAATGGAAATGGAAATGCAACAATATCAACACAGAGGTACGGAAGCTGTTGTTGGCACCGTAAAAGTTGTTTCCCGTTTTGAGGGACGGTTGACAAAAAGTCGTAAGCTATTACCGCCACCTACTGGCCTGGAGGGTGTCGCTGTGTGTGTCATTCATTGAACACAGGTTGAAATAGCTCGAGTCTGTAGTGAGAACAGTCATGTCGTTTTGCTCCTTCTCCGGCGGAGAGGTCTTTAAAGACAACTTCAAACCAGGTGTGACTTCTTGTTCAGTATCCAATGTTTCTACATGACGATGACATTGCTATTAGGACTTTTAGCTAAAGTACAGCTAGCCTACTGTAGTAAATGTAGCGAGGCTAGCGAGCTAGCGTTAGCGTTAAAGTTTGCTGAATGCAAAACAACCGACATCTGCCTCCAGACAGAGAGCTTTAGGTCGAAATAAATGATCAGTATATGAACACTAAACACTGGGCATACTCACGATAGCCTCTGCTTCTAAACAGGGAAACTTTTGTATCGTTAACCTTTTGATTGCACAAGACTGCTACAAAACCAGATGGCTGGTGATAAGCCCCTTGCACTTTGTGCTAGTGACAACACAGTCCTGAAAGGGCCTAGTGATAAGTTAAAGTCCCACTTTAAAAAGTAGCTAGGCTACCTTTTTTAACTAAGCTATTTATATTTCTTGTCTGCGTTAGTTCAAACACTCTAAAATCCACAGGTGGTAACTTGAAAGACCTTTTAAAAACTGTCCAGTTATGATTATGAAGTCGTACTAACCCAGTGAGTGACAAGCTTGCTTAAGTTGCTTTAGAGACATACAACATAAGATATGTATCAAAGTAATTGTCTTGTGCTGTACAACAATCATCATCTCCAGTCCTCTCCTCCGCAGGGCTTTATGTGTGTGCCAAGTGTGATCACCAGCTGTTCTCCAGCAGGGCCAAGTATGAGCACTCGTCTCCTTGGCCGGCCTTCACAGAGACCGTCCTGGAGGACAGTGTGTCCAAACACGAGGAGAGACCTGGGGCTTATAAGGTGACATATAAAATGGATTTGCATTCCACTTGAATCCCTCAGAGAAAGAGCAACATGAATTAATCTTCAGTTTTTGATCAGCCAGCATACAATTGCATCCTTGTTTAAATCTTGTGGGTTGTGTGAAGAAACAGACAAACTACGGTAAATCCACAGTGAACCTGAACTACTCCATGATAAATGCCAGTCAACACAGCTGTGTGTGTGTGTGTGCGTGCGTGCGTGCGTGCGTGTGCGTGCATGTTAGGGGTTGCATCGACTCGTCGACGCATCAACGTTTCTACCACACGTCAATGCCTATTGGGGGATATCGAGAAGTCGTCACATGGTTTGATTGGAGACTTGCGCTGCTCTTCCCATCTTGTGCCTTTATCACTCATTTTATATATTTACTTTTTCTAAATTTATTTGGTAATCAACATAATAAGCTACATTATTTGACTTATAACTATAATGCAGCTTTGCACGTTCATTGTTGTTTGTCTCTATCAGAGTGCTTGTATTGTTGAGAGCGGCTTTACTAACATTAGAGGGATCAGCTGGGGTGTGTTCAATATGAAAACAGTGTGCACCGTTTTGCTACAGTTTCCAGGTTGACTGTCATGTTTCCTTGCATGATTCAATGCACCACCGTTTCTGTTTAAATAAACATTTTGCTACGTGTTGTCAGGGCTGAACTCGACCCCTATCCTGACAGTGCGGTGGTCCGCGGTGCGAGACGAAATCCCCAAGAGGGCGCTGACGAGGAAATACGGGGGATGTAGAGGAGGAGAGAGGCAATGTAGGAAGAGGAGGTATCGCCTACAATATACAAATACACTGTTTTTATCCAGAGTTTAACCGCTTCAAGTTGGTGCACAAGCAGGAGTTGCAGTGAGAGCGGCACCATGGAAGGACATCACATCACATGAACAACAGTTGCAGTTCTGGACATTACAGTCCAAAAACATGTGTGCAGCCTGGACATCAAAATGTTAGCAGTAAATCTCTGTACATATTACTTGCCCAGACCAGAGAGGTTTCCCAAGCCATTATGATTGTGTTTATATTCCTCCTGCGTTGCGGGCTGCTGTCATCAACTCAGTGACCAAGACTACTTTTGATGACTAGGCAACGTCGACTCGCCTTTATTGGTAGAAAGTTCGACTTGAAAAATTCTGCAACCCCTACTGTGTGCGTGCGTGTGCATGGGAGAGACACAAAAAACACAGGCTCATTTCTTCTTTACATCAGCAAAAGTAACATTAGATTTTATTATAATTTTAGTCAGTGTTGGGGTAACATGTTAGAGTACTAACTGACCATGTTAGTTTTTCAATTATTCTAATCTGTTAGTAGTTAGATTTTAAAATTAGAATATCATTACTGACTTTTTCAAGTATACACTGAGACTTTACAAAATGTTTTGTCATGGAAATTTGGTTTAAAATTTTAATTTGGTTTAAATCAAAATCCATTGGTCAAAAAGTATATGAACCCTGTGTTGTGTTGTTAGCAATTTACAGCCCTTAAAGAACTTGTATGATTTTTCATCTGAAGAATTCATATAATATATTGATCATTGAATCCATAGAAAATGTTGCTGAATGCTGACTGTGTTGTTGTGTGATGTGTTCAGGTGCTGTGTGGGAAGTGTGGAAATGGACTGGGCCATGAGTTTGTGAATGATGGACCAGGCAAAGGACTCTCTCGCTTCTGAATATTCAGCAGCTCACTGAAGTTCATCCCTAAAGGTAGAACATGTAGATTATGTCAAGATATTGCAAGAAATGTTCCAGCTCTGTGGAGTTTATAGTTTTTGTTGTATGGACCTCGGATACTAGCGATGTTAGTTTCTCATCACTAATACCACTTTTCATTACAGCATATCAGTCAGATACAGTCTATTTTGCCCTCTTCAAAGGTCCCATATTATTCTGTTTTCATTATTTTGTTTTCAAATATAGTATGTAACAGCAGCATCAGGCTTATAATCATCGGTTAGTCTATTCATCGGTTATTGTTACAGTTATTGTTCTGAGTTTTTGTAAGTGCTATTTCCAGTTTCCATAGTTTACAGATGCTGCTTAAATCTGCATGCAAATGTAAATAAAACAAAAAATATGAGGCAACGATTATACACACATTTGTTTGCGGCGACGTTTGGCTTTGTAAGTAAATACACAGTCCCTGTCTGTCCTCACAGGCAGAACCATTATAATACTGCCCCCTGCCTGGCAGACAGACAATATCAGCTCCTCCAATTCAAATGAGGCAAATCTGCTGAGTGGACGCATTCCACGAGCTGTGTCAGTTCAGATGCTGAAAACTCGCCTGACTGGACTGATTTTAGCAAGGCTTTAGTCAGGCGTGTCAGGAAAGACCAAGACCAGTTTTCTAGAATCTGGAACTGCCTACAATTGGTCAACATTGTGCTCAAGCTGGTAACCGGCTTCACTCCTCTTGATATAACTCCGTCCTCCATCTTGCCTCCTCTCCCCTCTCCACAGATAAGGTTGATGGACAATAAGGTGAGCTGTGGGAGGGAAGGGCCAGTAGAGCTGTAGGCGGGTCTCTGTGCTGCTGAAGGTGCGGGCAGTGGATGAAGTGTTCTGAGACAAAGCCCAACCTGGGACCTCCAGGGCTCTGATGGACGATGGCCTCACTGCACAGCAAGAACAGAGGACTCTGAACAGCTTTGTTATGCAATAAGTATAGGGATAGCTCACAGATTTGCACAAACATTGACCAAGTTCACCTCGTTGATTACGCACAGCTTTTACATAGACGTCGTCGCTCGTGGGAGAGACACAGACTACTCATGATTTTATATCCGGTCAATGTTCTGATCCATTTTAATGTACGTTGTCTATTCAATCGTAAATATTTTTAAATCTAGAGCCAGAGTGTGTACCGTAGTTTCTCCTTTGTTATGTGATCAATTTGAATGAAAACGGCCTATGCCTGCATCGCTTGGTGTGCTGGATGCAGCAAATTAAATTTTAGTAAATATAGATTTTTTTTAATTAATATTGTTAATGATGAAATCACTATTATACAGCTTTATGTAAATGGTGGTTCACCATGTCTGATATGCAAAAATATGCAATACGTATATTTTCTATTAGAATAATACAATGCTTTATATTGATTGAATAATGAGAGAGGCTGTACATGTGCAACTTCACTCCAGGTTTAGCTAACAAGCCTCATATTTCCCATACTCATGTTAATTTCATGTCAGTGTTGAAATGGTCATTTCAGTGATAATGGCTTTGGATTGTCAGATACGAGCTAAACTGTCTATGACTAAACACTTTTTTGTATCCATTATTATTGACAACAGTGTTACCAACTGATGTGCAAACAATGGCAACACATATAATTTTCTATGAATAGAACTCTGCTTTTTTTCTTAAAGTTCTTGAGTATATTGGTTCAATGACTGGTGCATGTTTCATCAAGCATTTGTCAAGCATTTCAGTCCACACCACTGATGTAAGTACTGCCACCATGTGTCAGAAATGAGACCAGCATTACATAAGCAGGACAGTGTCATTTGATCGGGAAGGGCCAGTTTATTCCAGCTTAAGCCGGGCGCCTCTCTGTAAACAAACACTTCAAACCTCTGAGAAATTACTTTTGATTTCAGACACTTATTAACTTAAGAGTTATTTGACATGGACGAAATGTCCTATTGCTCGTTCTCTGGTGGGGAGGAATATAAGAGCCACTTCCAACCTGGTGAGTGTGAAGTTGCATGTCAAACACACACAAGGCAACACACATCTTGCTATTTAAAGGGATAGTTGTGATTTTTCGATGTGGGGTTGTATGACTTGTACTTGCCAACAGTCCATTTACAACATGCAGTAGAATGCAACTGGCATGATCCCAGTTTGGAGAAATGGAGACCGGCCATGTCGGGCAAAACTACTTGCCAAAAAGTGTGAAGGACCAACCCCCACCATAGTGAAAATGAAGGTGTATGATTCAATTGTCCTCCATGCGATAATTAGCCTCCTGTTTCCTCTGTCAGGTATATATGTGTGTTCTGAGTGTGGACATAAGCTATTTTCCAGCACATCAAAGTTCGAGCACTCTTCTCCTTGGCCAGCCTTCTCTGAGACTCTCCAAAAGGACAGTGTGTCCAAACACCCAGAGGCATGGGGACCCTTAAAGGTGGGTTTCTCCTGCAGTATTGCCTGTTGTTTACTGTAATATAAGGATCCTACAACTACAACCAAAGCTGAGTTTTCCCAAAACATGTGAAGCTCTAAACATATTTGGTGCAATTGCAGGTTTGTTGTGGGAAGTGTGGCAATGGGTTGGGGCATGAGTTCTTGTACGACGGACCAAGAGAAGGGCTGTCGCGGTTCTGAATATTCAGCAGCTCACTAACGTTCATCCCTAAAGGTGGGCCATCAATGGAAAAATAATCAGTTTCTTTACTGATGTACTCATAGCCTATATAGCTATAACCCCACCTTCTGCCCCCTCACCCCTCCACAGATAAGGTTGATGGACAGTAAGGTGAGCTGTGGGAGGGATGTGCAGTAGAGCTGTAGACACGTCTGTGCTGCTGAAGGTGTGGGCAGTGGATGAGGTGTTCTGGAACAAAGCCCACTGGGACCTCCAGGGCTCTGATGGATGATGGCCTCACTGCACAGCAAGAACATAGGACTCTGAACAGCTTTGTTATGCAGTGTACTCTGTGTTAGCCAACATTTAGCCTACAAACAAGTTAGACAAACTCAGCCACATTAGTTTCCATACTTACTGTACTATAGGCGGTATGTCCAACCCGCCCCCCCCCCCCCCCCCCCCCCCCCCCCGCCTTGATCTTACACGCAGTTGTCCTAATGTGCCTCTGTGCTTCAATGGATAACACATTGACATAGGCATTGGCAATGAGGTTGACATGTTTAACTGTTATTGGTTAAAGCCTAACTAGAAGATAGTTTTTCTATGGTAAGATTGTTCTACATTGCTTGCAGGATTCAACGCAAATTGCCTGTCTTGTGCTAAAGGCTAAGCAGTATAAGGAGGATAACTACAGAATTCTATAACTGTAAACTGTATATTTTTAATTTGCTAGGAACAGCTTGGAAAAAAGTGCTTTAAAAAGTTCTTCTGACAGTAGGTCTGTCAACCTTTCCTGCCCCAGACATCTCCTTGCAGTGTCTTGATGCAGAATTTCTACAAATCACTTTTACAACAAATGTTCTCTGCAACACTTCCCAACAGAGAGATCATCATCAGCAGATTCACCATGTGTCATGTAAGTCAGATTCAGATGAGAGAAGTCACCACAGAGTTATACTTGTTCTTGTGCTTGTTGAGCAAAGATCATATTGCACGTTTGCAGCTTCTACTCTAGCCATTCAAATGAGCCTATTTACTGCACGTGTACTTCTGTGAATTCAAATTAAGCACACAGTTGTGTGAACATTTTCTGAGTGTAAATGCCAATATCCATTTTCATATTTGTTTTGCTACAATATCCATAAATGATAGGGGCTTTGAGACCAACTCGTAAGTCAGCCCTCAAGATATAAAACACTAACAGCTACCTGTTGAACAGACTATTTTCTCTTCCACACAACATCCCAAAAGGGCAAGTTGTGTCGATCTGATTTGCAAGAAATAAACAAAAGAATCAATGGGATTTACTCAATTTACAAGCACTTTCAATAAAGGAGCATAATGGAAATGGATAATGGTTTAGAGCCAATGAGACAGTAATGTAAAAGTACCATAACTATACATTTTGCAATTGTTGTGGCCCAATTCTTCTGGTTGGTATTACTATAGGATGATTGCTCAGAACTTTGATGGGCTATACAGTCAGGACAGAAAAGTTGTATAGTTGTAATAGAACAATTTAATTCCAAGTCATTGCAGGTATTGAGATCACTGAAATAAATGTTGCTGTGGCTTTCTGAATGTTTTTATTTTTATTCTTATTTTTTACATGACTAGATGTGACCAGCAGGTGACCAGACACAGAGATTTGTTGCAGAAAAGAATAAAAACTAAAACCTGAATATGAAATTGTTCCCTTGTGATTCTTGATTCTAAAGTGTAATGGCGTGATTTCATCAGTTGATGGTGCTGTCCTCCCTACAAAAACTTGATATGAACTACAGTAACACTTAACTAATGTATTAGTGTATGTGCATGTTTGGTTCTTTCTGCAAAAATGTGTGTGTGTGTGTGTATGTATATATATATATATACATACACACACACATTTTATATATATATACATGTTTGCAGAAAGAACCAAGCATGCACATACACTAATGCATATATATATATATATATATATATATAGCATATATATATATATATATATACATACATACATACACACACACACACACGCGCACGTGCACACACACACACACACACACACACAATTATCACTTGATTTCACCCATATCATTAATCTGTATACATCTATTAATTTGAATAGAGTGAATTGAATATAATATCCGTATCTGCAGTGCATATACTTGGAGCAGAAATGATCAGCCAGTTTAGCTTGTGGCCATCAAACAACACAACAAATAATTTTCATATTCCTTTTTCAAACTACATGTAATTTGCTTGATTAATCAATTGAGGAGGCCTAGAAGCTTTAACATTTGTTATTTGCCAAGAGAGAAAAAAGCTTTTATCACAAACAATGAAAACGAGAAATGTGTGCATCATATTTTTCATTCCTTAAATCATCTTTAGAGAACAGTAAAATAACTGACTAGCGTGTCTCTACCACATAGTGCTGATCAGATGGGTGTCTAAAGGCCACCTGCCAGGAGTGCTGGAATCCTAAACAAAACATGGATCTGGGGGTATGTTCAAGTGCTCTAGTGCTGCTTAAACCTCCGGGAGGAGCAGGTGTGGAGCCGCTCATTTCAAAGGCTGGAAGATCAGAGGGAGAGTTGAAAGGTTCATTGTCAGGTGGGGGATTAGGACAGGGAATGCAAACATGTTGCTCCTGTCGTAGATTGCAATGCAGGTTTTTATTGAGTGTTGTGTTAAAACATGTTTAATACACCACATGTTATTTTGTCATATAGGCATTTGATGTGATGAGGATTTTGTCCGCATCTGGATATTATCACAACTGTTCAGCTGGTCTCTGCTCTAAGCAATGCGCGTTGCCACTGACCTTATAAGCCTCTCATTAATTGAAAGAGTAATATGTTCCTTATGACTGCTCAGATATCTTTGGCTCGCATTCGCTGTGTCACCAAACACAGCCGGCACACAGACTAAACAGTCCCCAGGGGTCAAGTCAGGAAGGAGGGGGGGGAGGGGCGAGAGGGAAAGAGGGACCAATTCAATGACGGACAGATAGAGAGGAAAAGAAAGAGGAAGATGAAACAGATAGCCTATGGGATCAGAGATGGAGAGGGAGAGGAAATTGTCCAAAACACAGGACTGTAATTAGCATAGCCGAAGTAACTGAGGAAAACCTGTCTGTGAAGCTGGCCTGGGCAGGGCATCAGAACACAGCTGTGTGGCTAAGTCAGAGGAAGTAAACAGGAAGGAGGAAGTGGTAATCCTCCGATAGAATCACGAGACAGACTCGGTTTGTAAACGCTGTTTTCTTCCGCCGACCTCCGGGGGCTCATCCTGCTGGTGAGCAAGAGAGGGATCCTTAATTACATTAAAACCACCACTCCTCCACCCCACCCCATCCCCAGCGGCCAGCAGGCCTAGCTGCTCAACTGAACATATGTCTGACTCCTTCACATGACATCTTGTTTTAATTGTAACTGATACGAGCCTCTCGGCTGGATGTTGGATGTTCCTGGGCACTGCACCTGCTTCTGTTTTGAGCCACGCAGAAAAAGGGTCGGTTTCTTCGTCCGGAGGCCCTGGCATTAACATCCCGTTCATCAAGGTAGTATCGCCTAAAAGCATCCATCACTCAGTGGCTCTGCTCTGCACACCACAGAAGCTGTGATCAGATACGTTACGTGACTGCACGCGCATGCCAAGGATAAACCTCCCGGATGCGTGACTGTAACAGTAATAGAGAAAACTCCTTTCATCATAGGGTAATATCTGCAGTGTGGTACCCATACACATGGTATTGTGGGAGAACCGCCATACCGTACATGGTGGGGCTGCCCTCCACATGTTTCACGGGGCGTGCATGTGCGCTTCCCCCAGCACGGCCAAACATCTGCCTCCCTCTGTGTAATGAATGAAAGGATAAACAGGGCTTTTATACATCATACTGGAATGGATTTCCCTGCCGGATCAAAGCGGAGTGCTGGAAACGGCAGGAAACTCCAGGTTCTGCTCGTGTTTCTAGTTCAGTCGGGACAGCATGTGTTTGAGAAGACGGCGCTATTATGAAAACCAAAATAACAAGAATACTTTGCTCTTCCTCTCACAAAAGGCCAACCAGTGAACCAGAAGATGAAATGATGTGTAGTTTACTGACTACATCAACAGATGGTATGTGTTACTGAATGCATATTTTTGATGGACCATACATGCAGTAAACACTTTAAATGTGGAATGAAGAGCAATAAAAATACAATAAAAGCCTCAAAGGGAGTTGTCCGTGGAGGGAGAAACAATGGGAAACCCCATACGCCTGATCATTCCACCCAAAAACTCAAACAGTTTCAACATGCCAAGGGATCGCTTTGCAAGACGCACAGCCGAAAAGCACTATGTGCAATCCCAAGCATGCGGGTTCCTGGTGTGAAAATAAACAATATGCCAAAATTTCAAAGACAATATATATCAGTGGCTTTCCTGCTTTGTTGTCAGCTTTATCATATGATCACATTCCTCATCCCTGGCACACTGAGCTTGAATGGCAGAGGGGGGTTTGAACGTATATGTATTTGCAAACATCACGTGCTATCTGTGGTCTCATCTGACTGTCTCATGGAGATAGGACCCTGAGACAGCAGCAGGGGTCGGCCTGAGAGCTTCAAAGGGACAGAGGACAGAGGACAGAGGAGGGGACTCTTGTGCTGTACGGTGCCTCACACAGATCAGGGAGAAGTGCTCATTTCTTTAGGGGATGCTGGGTTGACTGGTGGATGAGAGGGAAGGTTTAAAACAGGAGAAGAAGACTGGCTGATTGTTTGCCCACATGTCTGCTTTCATCCTCCTCCTTCATTGTAGACTATAGAGGTCATTGTAGACTATAGAGGGGGTTTGAATGAGCTCAGAGGTGGGCACAGTGATCCACAAACAGAGAGGAGACAGGCGGCATATCAGTTTGGAGCTCTCCTCGGTTCACACCAGGCGTTATTCAGAAGCAGCGCTGAAGCAGCGCTTAACAGAAGCTGAGTGCCAAGCTAAACCGGTTACACCAGAAGGCCTTTCTTTTCCTCAGCGCCTCGCTCAGCGCTGCCCTCCCCCAGAACAGAAGATGAAACTATCGCTGCAGCGTGGCTTCAGCGTGGCTTCAGCGTGGCGTGGCATGCGGCTGGTGTGAACGATCTTGCCTTAACAAGGACACCGAAATGAAACTGCCATATCGCTGCATAGCCTCACCATGGCTTCGGCGTATGGTG
>NC_139644.1:26674046-26821546 GCF_964638095.1 Poromitra crassiceps | reverse complement strand
GCCTGTGGTTAAGAGCTGACGTCATGGCAATCAGCGTTTAAGAGCGAGGCCTTGAACGAGAGAAAGCCGCAAAAGAGACGGCCGCAAGCATTTCTGCGACCGTCTAGCATCGGGTACCACAAGCGATACATGTGCACGCAGACAGGAACAATACAATTGGCCTACACACACAGATGCACACATAACACCCGGAAGGCGTAAACACAAGCAAATAAAAGTTCCCGCACGCTCGCACGCACGCTCGAACACATACGCACGGAAACTCGCCCTTCACAGTGTCTCACCCTCGCGATTCTGTCAGATTTGCCGCCACACGTCTTGGTTAATCCCCCAAAGTGAGCTGGGAGGCATGAAACTGTATCTGAACTAATCAGAGTTGTCTCTGTCTATTTTAACCTCCTCTCACTCTGCTTCTCTCTCACACGCTTTTTTCCCTCTCACACACATGCAGGTACACACACCCACACACACACATAGACACACACACACACACACACACACACACACACACACACATATGGCACATACAGTTACCTCACACACATTTACCCCCCCCCCCCCCACCCAGCCCCTTCCCAACACACCCAATATCACTTAGGAGCCGAGCAGCAGAGCCCCCTTTTCACCACTGAGCTGCGGATTAGGTGAGAAGGCATCTCCCAAACACTCTGTGGCTTGTGTGATGACATGATTGTCATTCAGTTTAATTCCCTCTCGACTCCTTTAGATTCCTCTGCCTCCTGATTCGACGGCTACAATAAAGCACAGCGAGAAGGTAAATAATAGTTCAGGAAAATCAGACTCCTGTTCAGACTTGTTCCCTGCTCGAAAGACATTTTACTTTTTTTTGTATCGCCGAGATGAAAGGCACATTGAAAACTCTGTGCAGCTGGCTTCTAGTCGTCGAGTAAAGTCTTGCATGCATTGTTGTTTATGTGAGGAGAAATAGCTGCGGGCTCATATCTTTACACATGTACATCACTTACGTAATTGTATCTCCTGGCTCAGAGTGCTGGCCAAACCTAAGCCTTATGAAGTTGGAATGAAACACAGCGAACCCCTCTTCTGATATAAATTACTCCCATCTTGGACTCGCGGCACAATGTGGGTCTCACACTGCTCAAATGCTCTGGAGGCCTTTGAGGCTGTTGTATAAAAGCTGGAGAGGTCTCCCCTCTCTCCTCTCAGATCTCTGCTCCACTCATCCCCAAGCTGCAGGGCCAGTCTGGGAGTCTGCAAGTTCTCCTGGAGGCAAAACAGCCTGGTGGTGCACCTGTGTGAGCCTGGCATGGGTGGAGGGTCGAACACTGTGCTGGGTGGAGAGATCACAGTAGCTTTGTCCATCCCTCTGTCTCATTGTCCATCCATCATTCTTGCTGACTTCACCAAGGTCCTCTCACACGGTGCTCAGATGAAAGTTGGATAAGCATGGCGAAGGGGGGGGCGGGGCTTCACACTGGCTTTGTTGTTGGTTTTTGTATCCTGTCCTGTGATCCTGCCTACCTGAGGGCTCAGCCCGACGGGCATCCTACATGTAGCTGGGAGTGTGTCTGTGTGAGTTTTTGTGTGTGTGTGTGTGTGTGTGTGTGTGTGTGTGTGTGTGTGTGTGTGTGTGTGTGTGTGTGTGTGTGTGTGTGTGTGTGTGTGTGTGTGTGTGTGTGTGTGTGTGTGTGTGTGTGTGTGTGTGTGTGTGTCTGTTTGTCTGTGTGAGAGACATATTTTATTGCTTCAAAGGAGCTGAACTTCAGACACAATATTCCAACAAAGTAAACCTGCGGCTATTGTGATGAGCGGGTCTCTTTTGATGGTGTTAAACTGGATTGTATTGGGATAGGCCACCCTGTTTCTAATAACCACATGATCGCATGTAAAACAAAATGAAAAGCGGATTTTGTTTATAGATCACCAAAGCTGTTCAATAGAAGCCAAAAGCATGGGCAGCAAAGTGATCTAATCCAGAACAGTAGGAACGACATGCTGATATCCAGTACATGTTCAATCTGGAATTCATTATTGGCAAATATCTTGATGCTATTCATTCTAGACACAATAAAAGCATCAGGTTCCAGTTGTAAGAAACTCCAGCGATGCCTCTGGACTGCTAAATGGCTGGTGGTTTCAGAGATCTGTCCTAATGGTTTGAAGGATTCTGCCGGGTATCCTGCGGCTATCGCAAATGGCCCCAAAGCTTCTTCCTTGTTCTGGAAATGACAAAATGAGAGTGGAACATTCTGCTTTTGGTGAGGTGGATTTGCAATTTGCTGTAATGGCTGACACATGGCCACGCCATCTGCAGGCCTCTGGCTATGGAAATCTATCAGTACACACACAATGATGCAGCACAAGCACACACCTGCAGACACAGGGATTGCATATAGAGTATACTGCGCATAAATACATGCATTTACACACACACACACACACACACACACACACACACACACACACACACACACACACACACACACACACACACACATCTGGACACATGCTGAGGAGCACACACTCATGTACACAGAGACAGAGACAAACAACTCTGTCTTTTGTGCAAACACAAACACATCAACAAACATTCAGTGTTGTAGTCGAGTTGAGTCCACATTTTCCGGAGTCGTGACTCGACTTGGAGTTGGACTTGACCACTGATGACTCAGATTTGGACTTGGACTCGATCATTTATGCAACTCTAAAGTTGGAGACAAGGACTCAGACTTATTTTTTATTGTAATAGGCCCTAATTTTGGCATAAGATATTCATAGCTATATTAATATTGTGACATTATTCAATTTCGTGCAAGGGCAGGCACTTGTGTGCCACCTACATGCGCATTCACGCTCATGTTCAGTCACTCCGGACGTGGACAGCCCGGGTTGAGTCGAGGTTGAGTCGTGCGGCTTTTGGTCCCTGCTCTGTTGAGGTTCTAGGGCTGTGGACCCGGTACCATACGGTGACGTGAAAACACTGCAGACGACTGATTGGTCAGGCAGAATCGTGTTTACTGTAGCCATCTACTGTCAATGCTGGATACCAGTTTAGTGGGGCTTACCTTCTCTTCTGTTATTTCCTTTTTGTCAACACTTTTGTGTGGCTGCCTTCGGCTCTGGTGAAATAAAATCGATATCCTTGCTCAGCTTTAACATGACGGTGGTTTCAATTGTTTGGAGAGAGAAAAAGTCCGCTAGGCCGCAGGCGGGGGTTTAGCAAAGCCGCGGTCTTGCCTGGTGAGTTGCAGCTGGGGTTCTCCCCGTAGCGCCTCTCCCGTCCCCCGCGCAATGCATGCATGTGAGTTTGAGTAACAACAAAGTGATATCCATTCTCCTAGCCGATTGTCACATTTGCCCATGTACACTGTACATGGGCAAACTGTCTACAGTGTAGGTCATTTAGAGGCACCAGTATTTCATAATCAGTTCCGTGTATGGATTTAATTTTAACGTTATAGTTATAGCCTACTTCGGCTATGGGCGGAGGGCAGATATGCGGTCGCTATGACGACCAGGTGTGGGCGGAGGCGAGTAAATTTGCTATGGAAACAGAGTCTATATCAAGTAGAGCCGAGTAAGACCAGATCGAGTAGAGCTGTACTGTGCTGTTATATGTGGTGGAAATGAGCCATTGGTGACTCGGACTTGGCCTCAGACTCGAAGACTCAAGACTCAACTCGGATTCGAGATATAGTGAAGTCACTATATCTCGACTAGTACACTGCACGCTCACGCACACACACACGCACACACACACACACACACACACACACACACACACACACACACACACACACACACACACACACACACACAGTATCCAAGCCCAATCCTATACATACACTTCACAACATGCATGTGTTATTTGTTTCTTCAACATCACCAGCGCCTGTTTGCTTCTTTAATCTGCCTGTTTATATTGCTGAGTCCAAACCTGTCAGTATGGATCCAAATGGAGCAATTAGTTTGGAGGAAAAGCAAATAAAATGTCTGATGAAAGCCCGGCTGGATTCTGACCTCATCTTGACTCTGCCGTGTCTGCCGGCGCCGCTAGTGAGCAGACAGTCATTTCCAAAGCTGTGAATTCCACAGTGCCAGGCTGGCCTCTCTTTGGATGGATTTACAATGGCTGTTTGTGCTTCAAAACATATCATTATTCTATATTTGCCGCCTGGGACATGTCAGTATCCACAGAGACCTTTGTTTGAACGTTATTTTTCAAACTCCCTTTACATCTCAAAGGAGGGAAATTGGAATCACAAGCTTTGTAATGCTTACTGTAACTTTGGAAAAAAAAGCTTAATAAAATCCTAAAACAGAGTTTGTCAACTTAATCTAATATTTGTGACCCTATTGTCCTTACCTTAAATCCCCCATCTGTATCTATCTCTCTTACACACACATGCACCAGAGATTGGAAAAGTACACATACTTTACTTAAGTAGAAGGACAGTTACTTGTCTAAAAATATACTCTGGTAAAAGTAGAAGTACTGATTCAACTTGTTTACTCAAGTAAAAGTAAAAAATTACGGGCTCTGAAATGTAATCAAGTATAAAAGTAAAAAGTGTTTCTACCAGCTGTCTCTGTGCAAAGCTAACTGAACCTCACGTCATATTAAGATAAACAGAATTTGCACGTGCTCAATTCTAGGGTGGCGACTCTGGAGACGATGAACCGAGCACACACACAGACACACTCCAATTACCACTTTCCAATTATAGTAGTAGGATTGGCTACAGGTGGTGTATGCTGATTGTATTTAATCTCTGGTCCTGGATTTGTTTGAAACACAGTCATTGAAGAATTAAATAAATAAACTGACTCAAGTCAGTTTTGGTAGAGCACAAAGTTCTTCATCACTTGTGTTAGAGGTAGAGAGTGGACTTGGTTCAGGCAATGTGTGCCCAGCGCTTGCTGGATCCGGATCCAACACACATGGGCCAGACTGCGAGGACATCTCTTGGCCTCCAGAAAGACACTGAGAGCCTCGGGATCCGCCCTCTCGCCTGCTCCCTCACCAGGGCTGGGTCGGCGCCATGGTCCAGGAGCAGCTGGACGAAGGCCGCCTGGCACCTGTTATGCAGCACCACATCCAGCAGGCGAGAAGCCACCTCACAGGTCAGAATGCCAGCGGCCTGGAGCAGCAGGCGGAAGCAGTCCAGGTGGTTGCGTTCAGCACTGATGTAGAGAGGAGACCTCTTGAGGGTGTGAACAGCTATATGTCAACAGGACGGAACCTGATGAGTTCCTGCAGTATGTCTTGCCTTCCATCCCAGGCAGCACAGTTGACCGGAGTATCTTCCTCTTCTTTTTCCTCTCCTCCTTTTCCTCTTCTGTTGGGGTCGGCCCCGGCTTCCAGGAGGTGACCGTGGTCCAAGGCCAAGTATGGAGAGGCGTAAAGTGATCCTCATCAGCTAGGTCTACCTGGGCTCCCTGGGTGATCAGGTAGTCCACACAGGCAGCGTGACCTTGCCTGGCTGCAAGCCCCAGAGGGGTCCAGCACACACTAAACCAAAACAAACACTGCTCATTGATCTGGCTTCTGCAGCGCTCTTCCTGCAGCAGGCTCCTCAGTTTGTCCAGGTCTCCTGCCAAGGCAGCATCGTGGAGCTGCCTGTCATCATGCCTTGCTCAAACAGCCATTCCTTCAGATGTGTCAATGTACCACACCGACTTGTCTCTCAAACAGAAGGTAAATGTGGATTGCTAACATTTATGACATGCCATCATTATGACCTCATAACATGACATTATGACATCATGGCATTATACGTCATTCACTGATGAGATCACAATTGCTCGAGTGACATCACTGATGACATCACTCACTGATGACATCACTATGCTCGAGTTACACCACTGATGAATTGCTCGAGTGGCATCACAAATGACATCATTTTTTACATCAGTGATTTATTTGTGACAGCATCTGCCACACCTTACTCTGTGTCTTGTTTTACATGTGCGACAAGAGAGACAGACAAACGTTACATTGTTTTTGTCTGTCGTGCATTAAAATAAAGTGTTTTGAAAATGTAAGGAGTAGAAAGTAGATATTTCTGTTAAAATGTAGGGAGTAAAAGTAAAAAGAAAAAGAAATACTCAGCAAAGTACAGATACCTCGAAATCCTAGTACAGTAACAAAGTATCTATACTTAAGTTACTTCCCATCTCTGGGAGAGAGACACACACACACACACACACACACACACACACACACACACACACACAAAGCTCTCTCTAGACTCTGTCCCCGGTGTGTGTGCGTGTGTGTGTGCGTGTGTGCATGCGTGCATGTGTGTGTGCGTGCGTGTGCGTGTGCGTTTGCAGACAGACAGACGATCTCCTGTGGTCTCCCTTCACCTCCCTTCCCTCTCCTCACATCCATCCCTCTATCCCCTCATCATTTCAGACAGCAGACTTTGGTGTCTTCAGTCAGGTTCAAAGGAGAGACCCCATCTCTGTCAGGAGAAACTCTATACATGCTGGAGCTGTACAGAGCGGGGTGGGGAGGGGGGGGGGTCCCAGTGCTGATCCTTCCTGCATAGCCCCTAAGGTGACATACACAACCTCATACTGTATTTTTCTTGGGGGGGGGGGGGGCTATTGTTTGGGGGCTTCTGTCAGGAGGCTTGTCACGAGGCTGTACGTCGGTGTGCTGCATGGTGCAGTGTTGAGTCTCAGGGTGCAGGGAGAGTCCAAGAGGTTTGGATGGACGTCCTCAGGGCTGCTCTCATTCACCGGGCCCACTGAGCCATCTATCATTTGGGTTCAAAGGGCCAACGAGGATTTTCCTCTGGGGGGTCGGCTTACATGTGGAAAATTGGATGACGAACATAAATGTGTGTGGGGCGGGGCGGGGGGGCATGGGCGGTGGGGGAATCACCTAAATCCATTATTAATTTCATAAAGAATTACAACCTTAGGTGTTTGTGTGGCAAAAAAATAAGTAATTAATGATAAATGTCATAGCAATATACAATCTATAAATCCCCACAAACTAAATCCCTATAAGAATTATATAGGGGTTTCTCATTAGGAGTAGCATGTGGTTTATGATAGACAGAATGGGTGTCATGTTGATAATGCATAATTATGTAAATGTAAATATAAATAGAACATAAATATGAATCTTTTGTCTATGGAAATGAACCATTTACACGGGCCTCTTTAGGAAGTCTACATTCTCATGAGGCATGTTGATCCTCTATAGCTCAAGGAGGGAAGGGTGGAGACTTGTTTAAAAAAAACGCGTAGAAGGAGGAGAGGAGAAATCTTGAATGAGATTAGAGACCAAATCAGAGCGGAGAGAGAGAGAGGTTGTGAATTCCTGTAGGACTGACTGGCAATTAACGAGTCATGTTGAATGTTTTCTCGACTGAAAATATATTTTTTCCCTTCTTTTCTGATAGCAGTAGGCAACGATTATGAAGATAAGTTTGATACATTCACTGAGCCGTTCCAGTGCTGTGACGGTAGGCTGTACCTCTCCTTGTGATGCCGGACTTTTGATGCGAATTGTTTTGTGAAGTAAATGTAACAGTATAGACTCGTTAGATGTAGGACAGAAGAAGCATGCTGTCACCGTTTTGGCCCTTTGGCGTCGACCTGCAGATCAACTCATGGGATGTAGCGGATGCAGAGTCAGGTTCAACTTTGGGAAGGCGCTGTCCAGAGTGTCGGTGTTCCTCACCATGGTCCTGATCTTCACATACTTCTTCTACTGTCTCAGCGGCCTTTGCGAATCAGCTCCGAGGGCTTTATACAGCCAGCAGACCTCAGATCACCGGGACTATGACGTTTTGGACGATCATCGCCGCGTACTGGACGACCTCCGACCGCCGCCGCGTCTCCGCGCGCAGCTCTCTGCCCGGAATGGCACCGGCTCTGCGGACACCGAGCAGGTGGTTTACGCACCGGGACAGCTGCCACGCCAGACCGCGGACAGCGCCCAGGGGAGCGCACAGAGCCACGGCCTCCCCGTGTCCAACACGTTCGGGGCCAAAAAGTTTCCTCAGGCGATTATAATCGGCGTGAAGAAAGGCGGAACCCGCGCGCTGCTGGAGTTTCTCCGCATCCACCCGGACGTGCGAGCCGTCGGCGCGGAGCCGCACTTCTTCGACCGCTTCTATGACAGAGGACTGGAGTGGTACAGGTAGGCTATGGAAAATAGACACATGAATAAATAAAAAATCACCTGCAGATTGTTGCCTATAGCCTACTTATGCCAGCAAAATAGAAACAAGAGGATGGCCTATGAAAAATAATAAAATATTCTATATTATTGTTAGTTCCATAGGGACACATAAAATAGTAAATTGTTATAATATAATATAATGATATAGCCTAGAAGTAGCCTGTATCGCTACACTCTTAAAACTACTGGGCTAAAAAACAACCCAACCTTAACCCCCCCCCTGGGTCACTATTGGACAGGACACATGGTGGGCTGATTTAGCCCAGGTGCTGGGTTTTACTATTTAGCCCATAATACTGGGTTGTTCATTTGACCCACCTAGTGAGTTACATTAACTCTATTGCTGGGTTATATTAACCATACATTGGGCTATTTGCTGGGGTGTTCATTTGACCCAACCTTGAGTGAAATTAACTTTATTGCTGGGTTAAACATTACCCATATTCTGGGCTATAATAATAATAATAATAATAATAATAATAATAATAATAATAATAGTTATTATTATATAACTATTATTATTATTGTTATTATTATTATTACAAATATTATTTTGTTTGATTAATAATAATTTCCCATAATCATACAAACACACTCTACAAAAAAGGCCACTGTAAATGTGCATTTAATTACATTTTACAAAATGTACAGCTGCACAAGGGTACACACAAAGCCATGTACCTCTAATGTGGCTTTGTGTATACAGGCAGGCTAAATAAACCAACAAACAAATCACATTGCTCAGGTTTGGATGCATATAATCTCAGTATATCTACTTCCCTCAGTATCTTGCAAAATGGCTGTATATAAAAACACCAGTTGATGGAACAGCTTCTTAAACACAAACAGTGAATAGCATAAGCATAGCATAAAATCAGTGTATAAAAAAAATAAAATGTATCAATCTGTTTGTAACGTGGGCTTTGGGGACCACCAGGGGTCCTTGAGGGAGTTATAACTGATGAATTGTTAAACTTCAGCATTATTTCATTTACAAGACGTTGACACAATTAGAGAAAGTATAATAGGCTACTGCAAGTATTTTGATTAGATTCTCTGTTCTCTCTCTACCTACATACCGTCATGGGCTTCTGGACAAAATGATATCTGACAATAAAAACATTCTCAGATTTGAGTTCAAGAGACTGTACATCTCTGTAGTGTACATCTAAGGTCTGTACATCTAATGTGGACTGAATTAGGGGTCCTTGATATGAAAAAGGTTAAGAATCACTGCTTTAACACACACACACATATACACACACACATCTATATATCAATATGTATATCTATATATCTATATCTATATATATCTATATCTAGATATAGATATATAACTATATATATCTATATCTATATCTATATAGGTGCAGGTTGAAAACACTTGTCTTAAAGAATCAGATGGGGTCTCATGTCCGTCAATATGATACACCGCATGCTGGAGAAATTCCCAGGTGGGGAGGCACCGCTTGATGTAATTGATGTCAAACACAAAGAAAGTCTTGAAACAAACATCTACAGCCTCCATCAAAGAGTCACTGTTTCGATGCCGTGGCCTGAAACATGGCACGTCTGGCACGTTGTCATCTTTTTCCCCATGATGGTGAAATCACTGGGTTGTCTGCATTATCCCCGCTCTGCTCACCTGCTCTGAGTTTTAGTCCACTTCAGGGCATGTCTCGGAGGCACAGCTGTGGTGACTGTGGTAGAAGGTAGATCCATCGCGTTTACACTGGGCAGCAAACAGACAAGAGGAAAAACATTTATTGGAATGCACTTTTTCCCCTCCAATGCTCGTATATTTTCCTGAGTGAAGGCATGAGTAGGAATTAAACACACATTTCTAACTAGGAGAACGACCGCACTGCGGATATATGCCTCCGCCAACAAGTGAGCAGTCGACATCCATGCATGTCCAGACTTGGATGTTTGAGCCAAATGTGAAGAAATTCAGGCGTTACTGAGAGATTGCATCGAGCTTGAAAATGGCATTCGTGAGGTCACAGTGACCTTGACCTTTGGCCACCAAAATGTATTCCGTTCATCCTTGAGTCCACATGGATGTTTGAGCCAAATGTGATGAAATTCAGTCGAGGCGTTCCTGAGATATTGCGTTAACGAGGTAGAAAATGGCATTTGTTAGGTCACAAATTTAATCAGTTCATCCTTGAGTCCAAGTGCATGTTTGAGCCAAATGTGATGAAATTCCTTCAAGGCGTTCTTGAGATATCGCGTTAACGAACATGAGACGGATGTACAGACAACCCGAAACCATAATGCCTCCGGCTCAGCTATCGCCAGCGGAGGCATAAATATGAGTCTGTGTCATCTCATATGTGTGATCTCATATGTGTGATCTCCTGACAAAGAGTAGTATTAGTATTAGTCACAGTGAGAATGAGACTTCACCTGGCCTGGGCGGAGAGGCTACTGTGCTTTTGTGGCTGCTGACATAAGTGAAAGGACAGTCTGGCTTGGTGCACCTTGCATCATGTTCGGATGGACAAAGTGGCATTTATCCCAAAATTTGCAGGTGGGAAAAGTCCTACAGAAAGAAAAACAAGACATAAATATGAATTAATTTTTAAGCAATTTAGCTCCACATTAAATTAAGTCTAATGCCTTGAGTGATTAAAAAAAAATGCCTTTGTCCCTTTTTTGTTTGTTAAAAAACTCACTTGCACTGCATTGTCGAGTGATGGTACTGGTACAGACACTCGTCTCCACTTTTGAACTTGCAGAGCTCCAGAAGCTTCTGTTTCTTCAAAGGTGCACCGTCCTCCTCCCAGGGCTCAGTGTACATTGCATCTTCTGGGGAGAAAAGAGGAGAGAATGGTAGAGTGAAGGGATAGGAGGACAGAGATGATCTACAATATAGATGATAGATGATTAGCTAGTGAGGGCATTTATCTGTCTGTCTGTCCCCACATTAGACCAACCACAGCTCACACTGCTACGTGCATGACGTCACAAAAGAGACATTTGACATCAAACAGAACTGAATCCAAAAGGAGGCACAAGCAATGCTCAGCCCACCAAAAATGTTAATGTCTGCAAAAATAACCAAGCAAATATTAAAAGAAAAAAATCTATATCTTAGTTTAATGTAGATGCAAAGGAACATGCAATCAGCCTGCCACAAAACGCATCCCAGGAAAAGACCTAAATACCAGCCTAAATTTACATGGGAAAAAAATCGCCATGCACGGTGTTTGCATCCCTGTTTGTACTTGCTCAGTTCTTTGTACCATTTAATTTCTCAAGCACATTTAGCAATGTGCCTGTAATATGTGTTACGTTGAAGTAATGCTATGCCTAAGTTATATTGGATTTTAGAAATTCATACACAGATGTTGATTTTGTTGCAATGTTGTTATTTTTTTCTATAGTGAAGTTTTGAGGTAGGCGGTGTTTTCCCCCTCTATAGGCTACATCTGTTGGTCTTTGCTTGGCTGCAGAAGCCCAGAGATTACTCCAGACCTAAGCCCCTTTTACACAGCCTGTGAAAGCCGCAATCACTGTGGCATCGTTACGCCTCGCCTCCTGTCTAAAAGTCACAGGAACGTATTAGAGTGTCATTTTGTTACGCCTTTCGTTCCGCCAGTGGAGGTAGTCATAGCACCGAATCGACATCTGTCTTAAAAAGTCCCCGCGGGAAGACAGATTGAAGCTCAGCTCATTCATTAAAAAAAGAAAAGAGGAAACCACCTCACACAGCAAGGTGAAAGGCATAAGTGAAAGTAAAAAAGTAGCCTATACGATCCACGACTGCAACAGGAGGAATGCTCCGTGCCTACAGTTTATGAGTAAGTAGGTTAGGCTATTCACAATCTGGGACTCTGGGACAGCCGTACCTTTTTTTTAGGCTTCCTGTACAGCGTGAATCTTCCGCCCGGGACTTCTGCCTCCGCGCAGTGCACTTTTGTTGTACCGGTGAATATAAGAGTTCCGTTCCTGAACGCTAGTGAATATATTATATACACATTTTGACATTTAGTATTCAAAATAAAAGCGACGCAATGTATGTTTTTAAAAGGCACCGCTGCGCGGAAGTGGAAGTCCCGGGCGGAAGATCCGCGCTGTACAGGAATCCTAAAAAAAAGTTACGGCTGTCCCAGAGTCTATTTACGTGCCGAAAAAGACTCTGGGTTCGCAGATTGGGCTATTTATGCTCAAACAATGTTGACATTAGGCAAAATTAATGGACATAATAATAAGCTTAAAGACCTATTGCCGTTTTTCTCGCAATACCCCCGCAGAACTGCAGTCTGTCTAGCCTGTTATACAGTATACAGTTTATCAGTGTTTATGAAATGCATCAGTAAGCATTGTGCTCTCATAATAGAGTTGGTAGTCAAATAAACTATTAGAAAGTTAACATAAGTAATAATAAAGTAATGAATAAAAATCTGATTCACTGAAATAGACACGGACACAGAAATAACATTATTGTCCATTTGTGCTGAGGAATAAGACGACTGGGGGAAAAACCTACCAATGGCGTCTCTGGAGGACAGTTTGGGAACACAGGCGGTAGCAGGCTTCCCTTGGGCATTCTCTTTGCGAATGGGCGGGTGGCTTAGGTCGTCCTCCCAGGACCTGATTGTGGCAGCCAGGTCGGCAAACTGGCCTTTCCTGAGTCTGAGTGAGGATGCAGAGTGGGTCACAACTGGTGGGATGGGAGGGCACAGTTCGGAGCTGCAACTGAGGTGCCTGAAACAGTAGTAATATGTTGTCTCAGGCACACCTATATACTGTATCCGTGCAAAATAGCCTCTAGTCTATAACGTGTTATCACTCTAAACATTTTTTATGGCAAATACAATTTGACAAACAACTATTACTCATGAGATTGTTATTAACAAAAGAAAATTCAGGAATTAATTTGAAACTTTGTAAAATTACTACATCAAAGCAGTTTTTGTATACTGTAGTTTTACCTACCTGCGGCGTGTTGGCTGTGCGTCCTGCGTGGGCGATGACATTGATGATGCTAGATATAGCGTTTGGAGATGGTGATGGCGTTTGCAGACGCTAGATAGCGTTTGAGAGGGAGATGGCGCCTGGAGACGCTGGATAGCGCTTGGAGATGGGGATGGCGAGCAACGGGAGTCCTATCTTGACCACAGGGTTCCACGATGACGGCTCGTTTGGCAGCCCAAACTGGAAGGGAGAGAACAGGTGAGTGAGTCAGCTGGCCAGGCTAACAGATTACTCACACGCAAGGATTCAGGATCTAGGAGATGACCTCTCCTTTTCTGATGCATTGAGAGCATTGATCCTGTGCTTACTCCAAGGGCTGTTTCCCCCCGTTGTGGTCCCGTCTGTGTCCCTTCGCCCCTCGGGTTTGCTCGGCACCACCAATCCCGAAAAATGCCAGCTGCCGCCAATTACTTCACTCTGCAGCTCGCCCCGAGGTGCAACTCGTGCAGGAAGTGATGTCACTCAACTGGAAGTGATGTCATCAGGCGCACACACACACACACACACACACACACACACACACACACACAGAGGCATAAGACTGATGATGTCAACACTGATGTCATAAGGGGACACACACACACACTGACGATGTCATCAGTGATGTCATAAGGGGGCACATCACATCCAAATGCTTAAGTCCATGTTGTACACAACCTATCATTAAACCAAATATCTGTCCATACCATCCCCAAAATATAGGCTAGTCTACATCATCCACACACACACACACACGCACGCACGCATGCATGCAACACACACACACACACACACACACACACACACACACACACACACACACACAGACACATGCAGCACACACACACACACACACACACACACAACCAACTTCAACAGCATCACAGCCTGGCAGATGCATACTGTATGTCACTGACATGCACTAGCTACAAACACTGCCAGCCAGAATATTTTTAATAACGTAACGTTACCCTTGATGTGGTGATGTGGATAACGTCCTGGCCCATGACCATGCACTTTCCACGCCAAAAAGCATCAATCCCAGGTTTTCCACCAACTCCAACTTTAAATCAAAAAACGGGATTGATAATAATCCTAAAGAGTTTCCTCCTTGCAGTTACGTTCACGTTGTAGCTAGCCAGCCAAATAGGGAAGGCTGGCTTCATTGAACATGATGGTAGCGCTACTTAGCGTTAAATACATTACTTGCAGCTGTTTTTTCCTCCACTAAAACATGTCTTCCCACCTCCTGACTCCTTGGATCAGAAAACAATCCATAACGTTATATGATCAATACCTTGTTTGTATCGTCTAAATCATAAAATCACTGCTAAACATTTAGCGTTAGCAAAGTTGCTAAAGGCTGAGGTTATCTACTCCCCACCCGATTTATTGTCATAGCTAGCTAACGTTAACATCAGCCTCTTGCAATTATAAATTGGCTAATGTTACTCACCCATCTCAAATAACTGCATTCAAGACATCTCGGACTGCTGTAGCATTAGGTAGTCTCCAACTGCAGGGCAGAATCACCAGAATCATGTTAACAAAAGTAAAAAAGCTTGTCCACTCCTTTAGAGACACTTTAGAGACAAGTCAGTCACTAGCCAAAATTAGCGTTAGCTAGTTAGCTTGCCTTGTTCCTCTCTGATAAACAAAAATCCATTCAATAACGTTAACGCTATGTGTTGCTGTTTTGTTTGTTGTTTTTACCGTGGAGCCGAACCCACAGAGTTCCCATCCACTCCACAACATGCGAACCGGTAACATAAAGTTAAAAACATAGCAGTTATGCTATGTAATGCTACACCCATGGCAGTTTCACATAAGCTGTGTTGAGTCGACAGCAGTGCCCGGATCTAGGTTACAGTAGGGAGGGGGTAGCCTACTGGCTAGCTACTGTCAGGCCTCCTGGACATGTAGCAGCCTTGAAGTGTGTTTCTACATCCCGTTACACACAGAATGAAAGCCACTAAATCCCCCATGAGCCATCAGTGAACTGAGCTCATGCTTTTACCACAACTTATTTAAAAATAATATAAATAGGTATTCATATAACCTACCGTAAAATCCTGCTCACTTCTTAATATGGGAGAGGAGGGAGACAAGCTGCTGCTTCCAGAAAATTCCACTGGACTGAGGGGCCGGCGGGAAAATGAATGGACCAGGACATGGGCCAGAGTAGCCCAACCAGATGTCCAACCGCAAAATACCCCCTTAAAGCCCTCTTACCCAATCATATTGGGCTATGAGCAGCCCAAGAGTGTGTTTATAGTACCACAGCTAGCCCAGAATACTTGACCCAGGTGAATAGACCAACTATATGTTTACACAAACAGCCCAGGAGTTTTTACTGTGTACTAGTATAAGTATGACAATGTCACTAAATTGCCCTAGAGACGTGGTTCTCAACATGGGGTCCAGGGACCACCAGTGGTCCTTGAGGGGATTCCAGGCGGTCCCTATAGCAACTTGATGAATTATTAGACTTCCATTTACATGACATTAACACAATTAGAGAATGTAATGACTTTTTTTTAACCATATTTCACTGTTATCCCTCTAGGCTGATAGTCATGAGATTCTGGACAAAATCATATCTAACAATAAAAAAAATATTCCTAGCTTTGTGTCCGAGGGACCAAATCTCATCAAATGGAGGTCTGTGGCTCTAATGTGGAATACATTAGGGGTTCTTGATATGAAAAAGATTGAGAATCACTGCCCTAGAGTATGCAATATTATAGCAATATAGTGATTTCTTTAGTTTTTTTTTAATCTTCACATTTTGGCTAAAGGTTTGCATGTCAGCATAGAGGATGGTATATTGCTACAGGTTGAAAGGTCAGCTGAACATCAGTGTTGTCCCTGGTGAGCAGTCAGCTGTGGAGAGCTGCTGATGCCTCCTGTCAATAGGCATAGGGGCAGTCTAATGCACTGCTGGGTGATGTATGCAGATAACCTTGCTGTTTGCCGATATTCTCCCTGTGTGCTGCTATTGTAGATCAAGAGACTGGTGAGCTCTCTGGGGAGCAGTTTATCATCTTGACATTCATCTAAACACCATTTATACGCTTCAAAATGACATGCTGTAGCTACTAGCATCCCCTGCATGATTAGTGAATTGTGCATTCTCATGCTGTTAGAAAACCCAGAGCTAGCCTATGTGATGCACACAGTGTAGTGAAACTCAGCTCTTCATTATATTCAACCTGATTGACGTATTCAGCTAATGTTTGCATGGCGCATGATTTGGATGAGAATAATATCACAAGTGTTTTATGATTTTACACAAGGCACATCAAATGTCCGCGTGCTACTGTCTCAGTGGCAGCTGATTTGGGGTGACCGGGCTGACCACAGCTATAATTTGGGTGCAGTAAAGGCCCTACAGAAGGACTGGGACTGGATCAAGCTGGTCCTGATCATCTCCAGATGTTCCTGCTGCCTGCTGGACAAGGTCCCAGCTGAGCCCAAAGCCCTCAGCACTGTCAGAATAGCATTTTGGATCAGTGAGCATGTGAGAGGGTCCATCACCTGAGAGGAGAGAGTGTGATGTGGATGGATGGATAGGTCGGGCGCTGATAAATGAGAGTTTTGATCGCAAGAGGGAGCGAGAGCGTGAAAATCTCAAGTGTAATTTAATCTTTTTATGACTTTTTTCCCCCTGTAACCCCCCTGTGTTTCAACTGAGAACATAAGGACACATGGAAATACTTTTGCCACTGATAATTTTAGCATGCTGCTGGTAGGCCTGCTCTCTCTCTCTCTCTCTCTCTCACACACACACACACACACACACACACACACACACACACACACACACACACACACACACACACACACACACACACACACACACACACACACACACACACACACACACACGCACACTTTGGCACACTCTTCTCTCTGATCTATCTCCCCTTTTACACGTCCATCTGCTGTCTCTCCCTCCTGGTTACCCCATTTTTAGCCCATCCTTCTTCCCACTCTCTCTCTCCTCCCTCACTGTACTTTCTCACCTCTCTCTATCTCTCTCTCTACTCCCTCACTGTACTTTCTTGCCTCTCTCTCTCTCTCTCTCTCTCTCTCTCTCTCTCTCTCTCTCCCCATTTTCTTTCTTCTAGCTACTCTTCCCTCCTCACTAGTAGAAGTGTTTATGAGCAAATACCTGTGGCAGACCTGATGTTTCCAGGATATGTTTTATGCATGTTTCTGTGTGTATTTTAATTAGTCTGACTCACGCCGTAAAGCTGTGTAGGGCTTTCATACAGGTTGTGTTAGTCCTGCCGTGCTGTAGTGAACCAACATGGCCTCTGCACTCACAGAATGTCTCCAAAGGGGAAAATGCCATGTTTATCAAATAAAGACTCCATGCAACACCTGCTGGAGCTGCATGTTTTCTATACAGCATGAAGGCAACAATACAAGTCAACACAAAATCATCTGTGTTCATTTCATTTTTTATCTCAACATTTAACGCGAGAAAATTTGAGTCCGATCTTGATCTTTGAGTCAGTAATGCCAAATCATATACTTGCAATCAGCATAAATAACGTAAACAGACATTTTCCAGGATTCATGGGTGTTGATTTGTCATTTCTTTGACTTTTCTTTGAATGTGACAGGCTTTGATTGGACAATTATGGTCTCTCATAGAGCTGATATAGCTGCAGGGCAGGTGGTCAAAATGATCTAAAGTGTAAAATCAACTCTGGTGGATGAGGAGTTGAGGACTGATAGTGTTGATTGCTGTGTGAAGTGAACTTTGAGGCAGCTGAAACCGGAGGTGGAAAGGAGCCAGGGAGATTAACAAAACAAGAGAGAAAGCAACACGATAGTTGTTGTTTTGTTTGTAGCTTCCTGGGTGACATCATTGAAAGGTGATTCCCCCTGTCTGAAATCAGTGGAAGCACCTGCTGTCGTCACTGAAACTCAGAAAAGGAGAGAATTTGTTTGCTGGCATCTGCAGTGAACCACAGAGGAGGTGTGTGTGTGTGTGTGTGTGTGTGTGTGTGTGTGTGTGTGTGTGTGTGTGTGTGTGTGTGTGTGTGTGTGTGTGTGTGTGTGTGCGTGTGTGTGTGTGTGTGTGTGTGTGCGCGTGTGCGTGTACGTGTGTGCGTGCGTGTATGTGTGTGTGTGTGAGACGTGTGTGTGGGGGGGAGTGTAGGGAACTATGGATGAACTCATCCATGTGGAACCAGTGGGTCCCTCTCTCTCTCACACACACACACACGCACCCGCGCACACACACCCGTGCGCACGCACACACGCACACACACACACACACACACACACACACACACACACACACACGCACACACACACACACACACACACACACACACACACACACATTTGCATCTGACTCAGTACCAGGCTGGCAGGCTGGCGCGCGTGTGTGTGTGTGTGTGTGTGTGTGTGTGTGTGTGTGTGTGTGTGTGTGTGTGTGTGTGTGTGTGTGTGTGTGTGTGTGTGTGTGTGTGTGTGTGACAGGCTCTGGAAAGCCACTCTGAGCTTTGACACTCTCTCTTGCAGCAGTTCCCTCTTCATCTGAGATCTGACAAGAGTGCAGAGTCTTCAGTTCAAAAGGACCATTTATTATATTTCTAAGATATACATATGGATACAGATCCGATTCTTACTTTACTGTAATCTTAGCATATTAATCTACATTGTCATATTACTCTATTGACTGCCTCTTTCAAGCACAGATGACCTTTGAACGCTTGTATTTCAAAAATAATCAATATACACTACCAGTCAAAGATTTTGAGCCATTGAATATATATCCACATTGAATATATATCATGTGTGTGTGTGTGTGTGTGTGTGTGTGTGTGTGTGTGTGTGTGTGTGTGTGTGTGTGTGTGTGTGTGTGTGTGGTGTGTGCGTGCGTGCGTGCGTGTGTGTGTGTGTGTGTGTGTGTGTGTGTACATATATATATACAAGAGTATATACACAAGAGTGTATAGTCAGTGATGCCTATATATGAATTTCCTCCGAAAGCCTTTGCCTTTCCCTCAAGGCAAAGGGTGAGTTTGCAAGGCAGCTGGTTTTGCACGAGATCATGAGATCAGATCACATGACAATTCCATTTGTGTTATTTCATACTTTGATATATTTAGTGATACAGTATTCTAAAATGTGTGTGGGGGGATGGGAGTGAGCAGATCTGACAACAGTTTGTGCTCAGGATAATGTGCCTGGTTCCACATGTCTTGGACTGGGAACCGAGAGCGGCCTGGATGTGATTTGAGCAGATGGATGAGAGGGCAGAAGAGGCCCAGTCAAGCACTGTCTCATACTGCGCTCTGTCTTCACTGTCAGCTGCTGGAAGAAGGAACCAGAGGCAATCTGCATACTGGAGGCACTTCACAAGACACGGCAGCGCTCTCCCAAGCGTGTCGTTCCAATAGCATTGTCTCCTACAAGACGAGCTTAGATGTGTGTTTTCCATTGCGTTTATATGCAAGTGATCCAGGCAGCCACCAGTTTTCAGTCCCCCTCCCCCCCACCTCACCCTCACCCTCCCACCCCGCCTGTCTCTCCATCCCGTTCCCTCGTTTGCATGTGTGCATATGAGCCCATTACCGGAATGGAAAAGCCGCAAACAGTGTGTTCAAGAATCAAGCCACGATTTAATGATTTTCTGTGTTGTTTTATGGCTTTAAGGGGACTTGGTGGAGTGATGGCTTTCATATGGGACTTGAGAGGCACCACAGAAAGCTGAAAACCTCAACTTTCCATGGCACAATGGTCCTGATTGTCCTGGCTTTGTCACCATGACGTGGGTCGGCCTGAATAACTCGTATGGTGCGTTCTTGTGTCTTCGGTGCCTTGATCATGTTAAAATGGGCACAATTTTGGTTTGTTGTCTTGTGGCATGAGCATTCTTTTTTTTTAAGTCTTTTTTAGTTTTTCCAATATGCAAATTACTTAGAAGAAAAGAAAAGAAAGAAAAACTAGCAAAAACAAAGACCCTGAGCACCCCCCCCCCACCCGCAAAATAAAGAGGCCAGAATGTAGTATACAATAATGTTCATAATATTGTACAATCATTTAAATAAGCTGTGCACTCAAACATTAATAAATGAACAGACACCCTGCCCCACAATATAATCAACAAAGGGTCCTCAGATCTCTGCAAAGTTAGAGTGACAGTTTGACAGAGAGTACCTTATCTCTTCCAAGTATAAACAGGAAATCATTGAGCCATTTTTTTTTTAATAACAAGGAGGGGATGATTGCCATTCCCTTAAGATAACCCTTCAGCCATAACCATGCCAAACATGAGAGCCAGTGGATTCTTATGGTATATGAAAGCAGTATTCAGAACCGCCCAGTATAGTCAAATTACAGTCAAGGGTGACTTGCTTGAAATATCTCCTCCCAGAATTTATACAATTTGGAGAGCAATCGTTATTTTCTTCTTTGCAGGAAAGAACAGTGCTCTTGCAATGATGGCAGTGTTGCGTGTGTTATGTTATGCTGCTGTTTCTTGCCATAGTTTATAGCAGAAATGATGACATTCTAGAAACACAATGATCAGCCTCCATATGTATATGATTTATGAAAAGATCATTTGTCCAATTCTATTTGAGGAAAAACAAGTCCTGTCATCGATATTTTGACAGCTTGTCAATCGGCTGACCTACGGCGCTGTCATCAAAGGCCTTCCCCAATCGGATTGCAATTAAAAGATAGTATAAATCATTTAAGCGGAGCAACACAAGGGCATAGGCAAATGTCAGCACTATATGAATTCCATTGGTTCCGAAAAAGAACATGGATTTATGGAAATAAGGACATGAAGGTGATGACAACACGTGAAAATGAAGGGTAAGAATGTTAGCCTTTAGGATAATGGTTTTGCCACTTTCAATATGCTTTCCTTCAATATATCAATGTATTTGTGGATGAATTGTTGCACAGAGGTACCCATTTTGAAAAATAAACTCAAAATATGAATATTGTATAGTCATATTGTAATGGTCATCCTATTATGTCCCTTTATTCCCATTATCAGTGCATCCATTATAATTGTACAGTTGCTATGGGATTATGTAAAAAAAAAAAAAAAAGCCCTTTTTTTACTTCACACTTGTTGAATTTCGGAATAATCTGACAAATAGCTCTAAGTGGCTGTTAAAAATTATATGCTTTTATCTGATTAAAACGTTACTATTGTGCCCATTACCCTAAATTTTACTATACAAGCTATACTATAACTGTAAAGAATTATGGGGTAAAATTATTGGCTTTACTCCGTTTCATTTGGGCACATCTAGAGGCAAGATTTAAATACATGTCAGTCTGGATTTGTTTTTTAATGGTGAATATGGACTCTATAGGACAATCATATGGGGCATGTTTTCCAGAGAGAAGGTGATTTTCCCAACACCTCATTCTGTGTCCAGCCCTGAGGCCATTAGTGATAAGTAGAGGCTGAACACGCCTGATTGGTCTAGCAGACCAGGAAGTGGGTTTTTCTAGTGTTGAGTTCTACTGTGTTTTAATGGTGTTGGATCAGTTGGGTTTGGGTGGTGTCATGAGGTTTGAAACGGCCTACACACACCCCCGTATGGAGGGAATTATAATAATTTGAGGTGCATTGTGGCCCATTTTGGGGAGCCTGTAAAATCTTGGGGAAATTTCAGCCGTGTCGTTGTAGCTGCATGCCATAGTTAGCTAGCAGGGAAAACAGTGCGAAGACATAATGGCTTGGCTTCAGTTGGCCAAAATGAAATGTTTCATATGCTTAGTAGTCACGCTTGGTTGCGCTGCCATTTCCAGGAAAGAATAACATGAGGTTGAATACAGAAGGGAATATTCAATGGAAATACAGTGACCTTACTCTTGGGAAATCAAAAAAACGATTGGTTTATCACACATAATCAAACTATTAAATGGTTCCAATCAATTGAGATCTACAAATTGAATCATGGACAAATCGGGGTCTGCCGCACGTACATTTAATAAAGGGACAAGACAGCCTACAACATAATGTTCTGCTTAGTAACAATCCTGCAATATCAGAGCAAACCCTCTGTAACATGCTGCTGGTACTTTCATGTGCCAAATGTTGAAGCCATTAGTGAGCCTCAGACCTCCCCAGCAGAGCATCGCTGACCCCACATCCTGCTCATTATGACTGGACACTCATACACTAGTCACCAATTAGTGCTTGACTGAGAACTATTTCATCTCTATAAAGAAAAGCCCACCCACTCCCCCAACACACACACACACACACACACACACACACACACACACACACACACACACACACACACACATACACACACACACTCGAGATATAGTGAAGTCACTATATCTTGACTACTACAGTGAGACACACACGCGCACACACACACACACACACACACACACACACACGCGTGCGTGCGTGCGTGCGTGCGTGCGTCATTATTCATAGGAAAACCTCTTCCATAACACTTCACATCTGTGGGCGTTGCCATTACAAGCCTTTCTGCTACTCATGGATTTTTTTTAACCTAACTTCACTTCTTCTCTCTGTCAAGGGAGAGATGTGAACTTGCTGGGTTTGGGCAACAAAGGCCAAAAGCACGATACATTATCTCTGGCTCCCCTTGTGGAATGTGGAAAGTTTATTGCGTTGCTACTTGCTAGTCAATCTCAAGTCCATCCTCAGGCCATGCTGTAGCCTATACTCCTTCATTTGTTTTTCTTTCCCTGTTTGACGTCCATGACACGTTGAGGCTCCCTCACCTGCTCAGGTGTCCCGCTTACACAGAGAATATTGAGACGCCGTGACGGCAATGACCCTCCATTATCCCACAGACAATGTGGTGACGAATCCTCTCGTGTGTGTGTGTGTGTGTGTGTGTGTGTGTGTGTGTGTGTGTGTGTATGTGTGTGTGTGTGTGTGTGTGTGTGTGTGTGTGTGTGTCTTCTGCAGCTTCATATCAATAGTGTGAGTGAGTAGCGTGTTCATGTGCTCTCATGGTGACATGACAGTTAACTTCCTCTCTTATCTATTCAGTCATACAGCATACAGTATGTGGGGAATACTTAAACTGCTCTGTCTATCTTCTGCCCATCGATCAGAAGAGTGACAGTCCATTTCACACACCAACAGATACATGTGTGGACAACCCGCTCTCACTCCCAACTCGCCAGATACTGATGTTTGGTCAGGACACCTTGGAGTCACTTTAACACAATGGGTACCCATTTTTCCTAATTTTTAGGGTAGTCCACTTCTATAGAACTCCCACAACGTAGTACAGGGTAGTCCACTTCTATAGAACCCCCACAAAGTGCAGGGTAGTCCACTTCTATAGAACTCCCACATCTGAAATCGACGCCACAGGAGTGTAACAATGAAAGTAAGGACCTTGTGGCCAGGGTTGCGGATGGGTGGGGGTTCGATCCCCAGCATTTTCATAGTACATTTCAATCGTAAGTCACAATTAAACTTTTAACGGACGTTTTTTTTATTTAACCATGACCAACCTTAACCAAGTTGTTTTAGGTGCTTAAACATAACACAAGTTGTTGGCTACGGTCTTGTGATGTCAAAAAAGGACAAAAAAGGTGGTGTTGAAAATGGATGAAAAAGGGGGCATTCAGTGGCATAAAAAAATAACGAAAAAGGCTATCCAGTGCATTAAAAAGTGATGCCAAGGGGGGTCCTGAGCAAACGTCACTAACGAGTTGCGAGTGAGAATGTGTTAGTGTGGCGTCTCAGCTGTTTTGTGTCATCCATCCATCACTCCAAGCACCTTATAAGATTTACACTTTTTTATGTTTCTTTTAGGAGAATAACAGCATATGTTTCACACTGCAGGCACGGAGGCGTTAAGCGGTGTGCGCTTGATGAGGTTCCCACACTCAGCCAGTCAGCCTGACAGGCCGCGTGGCCCTCAGGCACTGCTGGGAAATGTTTTCCTTCAGCTCCTTGTTTTGTTCTCTCCTTCCTTCTCTCTCTCTCTTTCTCTCTCTCTCTCTCGGTGTCTCTCTATCCCTCTCTCTCTCTCCCTCTCATTTTTATGGGCTTGATTTTCCGCCGCCTCTTTAATTGGGTCTCGGTAAAGAAAGTGTTTGGGCGTAGACACGACTGCCAACGCGGTGCGGTCGGTGGCTCCTTCTACCAAGTCAGCGTTTAGCATGGATGATCCTGTAAATTAATATAATAACCTGTGGAATGTCTATCTGTTTTCCCTTTCAGAAAGCAACACATGGTGATTTGGAGTTTGAAAATGATTTTTTTGGTAACATTCTAAACACTCACACGCCAGAAGATGACATATAACAAAAAAAATTATCAGCACGCTGCAGGGAATGTAGCCGTAATACTTCAGCAGGAGAGCACGCAGTCTTGGGGGGGGGGACAGGAAATCTCTTGGCCACATCCTTGTTCCCGGGGTTAGCATTTAATCTTCTGATCCAGACTGCCTGCTACATATCAGATGTATAATCAGCGCTGCATCACTTCAGGGAGGAAAATACCTACTTCCTTCTAACAGCAGGGAGCTCCAGACTAATGTGGCTAGTCAGCACGGCTTTGCAATATTGGGCCAAATAGAAAACATCTTTGTGCCCTGAGTTACTCTCTCTCTGTAGAAAACATCTTTGTGGCTTGAGTTACTCTCTCTGTAGAAAACATAGTTGTACCCTGAGTTACTCTCTCTCTCTGTAGAAAACATCTTTGTGCCCTGAGTTACTCTCTCTCTCTGTAGAAAACATCTTTGTGGCTTGAGTTACTCTCTCTCTGTAGAAAACATCTTTGTGCCTTGAGTTACTCTCTCTGTAGAAAACATCTTTGTGCCCTGAGTTACTCTCTGTAGAAAACATCTTTGTGCCCTGAGTTACTCTCTCTCTGTAGAAAACATCTTCGTGTCCTGAGTTACTCTCTCTCTGTAGAAAACATCTTCGTGTCCTGAGTTACTCTCTCTGTAGAAAACATCTTTGTGGCTTGAGTTACTCTCTCTGTAGAAAACATCTTTGTGCCCTGAGTTACTCTCTCTGTAGAAAACATCTTTGTGCCCTGAGTTACTCTCTGTAGAAAACATCTTTGTGTCCTGAGTTACTCTCTGTAGAAAACATCTTTGTGTCCTGAGTTACTCTCTGTAGAAAACATCTTTGTGCCCTGAGTTACTCTCTCTGTAGAAAACATCTTTGTGTCCTGAGTTACTCTCTCTGTAGAAAACATCTTTGTGCCCTGAGTTACTCTCTCTGTAGAAAACATCTCTGTGCTCTGAGTTACTCTCTCTGTAGAAAACATCTTCGTGCCCTGAGTTACTCTCTCTGTAGAAAACATCTTTGTGCCCTGAGTTACTCTGTAGAAAACATCTTTGTGTCCTGAGTTACTCTCTCTGTAGAAAACATCTTTGTGTCCTGAGTTACTCTCTCTCTCTAGAAAACATCTTTGTGCCCTGAGTTACTCTCTCTCTGTGGAAAACATCTTTGTGTCCTGAGTTACTCTCTGTAGAAAACATCTTTGTGGCTTGAGTTACTCTCTCTGTAGAAAACATCTTCGTGTCCTGAGTTACTCTCTCTCTGTAGGAAACATCTTTGTGTCCTGAGTTACTCTCTCTCTGTAGGAAACATCTTTGTGTCCTGAGTTACTCTCTCTCTGTAGAAAACATCTTTGTGCCCTGAGTTACTCTCTGTAGAAAACATCTTCGTGTCCTGAGTTACTCTCTCTCTGTAGAAAACACATTTGTACCCTGAGTTACTCTCTCTCTCTGTAGGAAACATCTTTGTGTCCTGAGTTACTCTCTCTCTGTAGAAAACATCTTTGTGCCCTGAGTTACTCTCTCTCTGTAGAAAACATATTTGTGTCCTGAGTTACTCTCTGTAGAAAACATCTTCGTGTCCTGAGTTACTCTCTCTGTAGAAAACATATTTGTACCCTGAGTTACTCTCTCTGTAGAAAACATCTTCGTGCCCTGAGTTACTCTCTGTAGAAAACATCTTCGTGTCCTGAGTTACTCTCTCTGTAGAAAACATCTTTGTGTCCTGAGTTACTCTCTGTAGAAAACATCTTCGTGTCCTGAGTTACTCTCTCTGTAGAAAACATCTTCGTGTCCTGAGTTACTCTCTCTGTAGAAAACATCTTCGTGTCCTGAGTTACTCTCTGTAGAAAACATCTTTGTGCGCTGAGTTACTCTCTCTGTAGAAAATATCTTTGTGCCCTGAGTTACCCTCTTTGTAGAAAACATCTTTGTGCCCTGAGTTACTCTCTTTGTAGAAAACATCTTCGTGCCCTGAGTTACTCTCTCTGTAGAAAACATCTTTGTGCCCTGAGTTATTCTCTCTGTAGAAAACATCTTTGTGCCCTGAGTTACTCTCTCTGTAGAAAACATCTTTGTGCTCTGAGTTACTCTCTCTGTAGAAAACATCTTTGTGCTCTGAGTTACTCTCTCTGTAGAAAATATCTTTGTGCGCTGAGTTACTCTCTCTGTAGAAAATATCTTTGTGCCCTGAGTTACTCTCTCTGTAGAAAACATCTTCGTGTCCTGAGTTACTCTCTCTGTAGAAAATATCTTTGTGCCCTGAGTTACCCTCTTTGTAGAAAACATCTTTGTGCCCTGAGTTACTCTCTTTGTAGAAAACATCTTCGTGCCCTGAGTTACTCTCTCTGTAGAAAACATCTTTGTGCCCTGAGTTATTCTCTCTGTAGAAAACATCTTTGTGCCCTGAGTTACTCTCTCTGTAGAAAACATCTTTGTGCTCTGAGTTACTCTCTCTGTAGAAAACATCTTTGTGCTCTGAGTTACTCTCTCTGTAGAAAATATCTTTGTGCGCTGAGTTACTCTCTCTGTAGAAAATATCTTTGTGCCCTGAGTTACTCTCTCTGTAGAAAACATCTTCGTGTCCTGAGTTACTCTCTCTGTAGAAAATATCTTTGTGCCCTGAGTTACTCTCTCTGTAGAAAATATCTTTGTGCCCTGAGTTACTCTCTCTGTAGAAAACATCTTTGTGCTCTGAGTTACTCTCTCTGTAGAAAATATCTTTGTGCCCTGAGTTACCCTCTCTCTCTGTACTGGTACTCTATCTCTCTCTCTGTACTGTTTTTGAGATGTCAGGGGAACAGTCTGGACTGTGTTTGTTTTGTTACGGCTATGAAGGGAAGCTTTTCTGACACCATCCTCATAATTCTTCAGGTTAAGATCAGATACAAAACAAGCAATTTCTCAAACATTGTGTTTGCCAATTTCTGTGCAGTGTGCACATAGTTAATTTTGCGCGACACCACATACACAAACAGATTTATGAAAAATGGCTATTATTGATTTGTTAATAATGAGACAGATTGTGATGGGGGATAGGGATCCAAAGAGAGCAGGGGGAAAGCCACATGCCATTAACTATTCATGAGTATGGAAAGACAACTTATGGTCAATTACTGAAGTGACAAATATCACTTATGGAGTGAAGGACAAACCCAAGGCTATGGAGGAGAATGCAGACAAGAGCGAGGGAGAAGACTGCTTCAGCTTCTCACCAGCAGACACCTCCACACACACACACACACACACACACACACACACACACACACACACAGATGCACACGCGCACATGCAATACACACTGTGACCACATCCGACGGTAGAGACAGACCTATCGATTAGATGGAGAAAAACAGTGGGCAGACAGACAGGGATAGGCTATTTGCAGCTCTTGTAGTTGGATAATAATCAATTAATGGTCTTTCATTATGGGGATCGTTTAATGGGGTTTTGAAATGGCTCAACTTTAAAGACTCCCTAAAGTCAAAAATCAGTTTTTCCTCTTGCTCCTACAGTTGCATGTTGGAGCTTCACTGTGCAGAATGATGTCTGTGTAGAGTTTGACACTAGAAGGCTGTTTTCATATTCGTCTGCTGAAAGTGAAAAGTTTCGCTGTACTCATTGAAAATCAGATTTTTAGGGGTGGGTCTACAAGCATGATTTGTGACATCACAAAATAGTTTGGCAGCCAATTCTGGTCCAATATGGAAACTTGAAGTCTCCAGTGCCCATACACCGAGAATGGACTTTACAGTGAGAAACATCTTGAGTCCATCAGGGTAGGGGGGGATTGATTAAACATATTTGCATAGACTCTGGTTTTAATGGGGGAGAAGGTGGTAGATGTCATTTTAAGGATTTTAACAAAACAATTAAATATTTTATTTTATTTTATATACATCCAACATAACTTTAGGGGATCTTTAAGTAAAGAGAGAAGGAGCATTTGATTCTGCCTTCACGCCTTGACAAGGATCTTTTCTCCAGACTCATGGTTGACTGTGAGCACAAGAACCTTCCCATGATTACAGACTGTTCCCTCATAGTTGCAGCACTATCTCCTCCACCTCTCTAATTACTTCAGTTACAGTGCTGCCTTCCACAAGCCTGCAGTCAGTGGACCTGTACTTTGGCTACAGAGGCCTGCAGTCAGTGGACCTGTATTTTGGCTACAGAGGCCTGCTAGCTGCTTTGAACCACAGGCAACCAGTGCTTTTACATGGAGGCTATTAGGGTCCGTTTCATCACCCCTCTCTTGCTCACACATTGAGGCTTTGCTGAGTGCTAGCTCTCTCAGCTGCAATATACAGACCTGAAGGATGTTTACATACTGGACTCAGGAGTTAATTCTAACTTTCAAAGTGAGGTTCATTGATCTTCTCCTTCCAGATGTTTTTTCTTCCACTTCCCTCCAGTGTTCAGCATAAACGATACGCAGCCAGGGTGCACTGTTGTGAAGCAGTCTAAATTCAATAGTGATGCCTCACAACTTGCCTACACCAGCAAATGAGACCATCAGGAAAGCAACAATTTCTATATAGTTTTTCTAAATGCCATGTGCGTGGGTCGAGACAGCTGGATTTCCTGTGTTCATGTCTGTGTGAAACTGGTTGTAGTTTTTTGTTCAGGCCGGCGAATAAACCAATAACCTTAACCTTATGCATTAAATAAAACAGCAGGGGAGGCTGGATGTTCAGGCCGCCTCGGAGAAGCCCTGGCCCACCTGACGTAACCCAACCGAGACTCGGTGTTCAGGAAATGCAGTCTTCGTTCCGGGAGAGCACTACCGCTTTTGTCCACAGGAGCTGCTAAAATCAACACAAAATGAAAGTTCTTCATAGCTGCTTTGAATAAATTCCAACGTCAACTGTCATCCTTTGGTTTTCATCCATTTCGCCCATTTCCATTTCATAGCCGTTCTGCTCCCCGCAGTTGTTTTTGTACCATGTCAAGCAGGGAAACAAAAGGACTAATGAACTGTTATTTTATCTGTCTTGAAGCAATCATCAAAGTCAATGAAGCGACCACAGAGAATCTCACTAGAATAGCTAGCAAAATTTAAATACATTTCCCCTGGTCAGAATAATCATCATGAGAGACGTGTTGTATTTGCCTGAGCTGTGTGCATTTCTTAGAAGGCCGCAGCATCAGTCATTTAAACTTTTGAATGGACATCCCGTCATTGACATTTTGGACTTGATGCAGACTTTCAATCTGAAACAAATAAAGAATACAGGCTCCTCAACTTGTTTATTCCCCACAGCAAAGCTTTCCTTTTCCAGTAACATACTATAAGATGTGGCGGCTAAATGGACCGCAGAGAATTAATTTGCTGTTTTGAACATTACTCATCATCCGTTTGTCAAGCAAAACAATTTGTTTCTGAGGTCCATATACACCACAACACTGTTGTGGTGTATACTGACACCACAACACTGCCAGAGTCTGTGGATGTCAAAAGTAGACATGAGCAAGCGGATACCACATGTTACCCACAATTCCCACAAAGCCAGCCTTCTGCCAGATAGTGTGAAATAGGAGCAGTCTGAGGCCAGCCTTTTGCCAGATAGTGTGAAATAGGAGCAGTCTCAGGACAACTAGAATACATCCACCTGCAGAGAGAGATGTTTGAATCAAACCAGCATGTCAGAAACGGAGATGAGAGGAGAGCAGGTGTACAGGAATGTGCATGTTCCAGAAGAAATGACACATATACGTATAAATAAGCATAAACTAGTAGATTAGTGATGGTTTATATACCGATTCCAAAATATTAGATCAAGTTGTAGAACCACACAAAAGGACTAATGGAATAATAAATTACTTCTTTCATCTAAAAGATGTCTTGATAAGCAAATGAAAATAAGCAAATAAGCAATAGAAGTAGGTTAACCAAGTTTAGAGATCTGTGAACAGGTCTAAGTGACTGATATATTAATGCAAAGTGTATCTCTCTACACGATAATTACACCTCATTCAAGAAACTTGTTTTCGCCAATGTGCTACAATGTGCCAATGCTACACAGCATCTGTCACCACTGCTAACCATATGTTTAAACACTAGCTGAGCTCAGCAGCTTACCATCCCTGCTGTGCTTCCTATATAGGCTTTGGTGTGAGGTCCTTGTAGGAACCCGTGGGGGTGGCGTGGGGCGGTAGGGGCCCCACTTTGCTCTTGCAGGAAAAAGGGGGGTGGAAGTCTTAAGGAAATTGCTGTTAAGTGGGTCTTGTGGCTTTGTGGCTTTGACTCATCATGGCCGTTCTGAGTGGATGGCCTTCCCTCCATCCTATAGGCCCTGTAATGCGACTGGGACGGGACGTCTGGGGCCCTGGTGTGTAAACACGCTACAGTATAGAGCTTTAATCACACATATTTAGGGGTGGGCTGTTTTAACGTATTGTATACATACTCACATGTGTTTATGTTGTCTTTTGACATGCGGGAATAGGTGATTAGCATGATGTATTGTCCCCCACATGATGATATTGGGGAGGGGGACTCTGGATCAGACCATGTCCATACATCTGTCAGTTTGTCAAACATGATTTCTCAGAAACCACTGATTTTCACAATACTGTGAGGGATTTCCACACACGGTGTCCCAGAGTTTACACTGATCGACCTGATGGGGGCACTATAATTAAAGTTCTAAATGTTTAAGTCAAACGTGATATCTCAGACCCCATTTCACTCCCTTAAACAGTAAGACATTTTTGAATCAAGCAATCAACTCAAGCTTATTATGTTAGTGCAGAGAAACAGTCTCCACTCTTACAGTATGTCATTGAATGTTGAGTCATACGCTGATGATGACCAGTTACCCCTCGTCTTCTGTTCCAGGAGCCTGATGCCTCGGACGCTGGACGGCCAGATCACCATGGAGAAGACCCCCAGCTACTTTGTCACAAAGGAGGCTCCCGGCCGTGTCTGCACTATGAACTGCCGCACCAAGCTCATCGTGGTGGTCAGAGACCCCGTGACGCGGGCTGTGTCTGATTACACCCAGACGCTGTCCAAGAACCCAGGCCTTCCATCCTTCCAGAGCCTGGCCTTGAAAAACTCCTCCACGGGTCTGATCGACACCACGTGGAGCGCCGTGCGCATCGGCCTCTATGCCAAACACCTGGAGAACTGGCTCCAGCACTTCCCCTTGTCTCATTTCCTGTTTGTCAGCGGCGAGCGGCTGGTGTCCGACCCGGCCGGTGAGATGGGCCGGGTCCAGGACTTCCTGGGGCTGAAGAGGGTGGTGTCGGATAAGCACTTCTACTTCAACCAGACCAAAGGATTCCCCTGCTTGAAGAAGCCCGAGGGGAGCAGCAGACCTCGCTGCCTGGGGAAGTCAAAAGGCAGAATGCATCCCCAGATCCCCTCCGAGGTCCTCCAGAGACTCAGGGACTTCTACAGGCCCTTCAACCACCGCTTCTACCAGATGAGCGGACAGGACTTTGGTTGGGACTAGCAGAGGACAGGTTCCTGTCCTAGTCCAGATGCAAAGTTCTGTTTCTGGAGAGACTGTCCTCTCCAGTTCAATGCTCCACAGGGCTAACAATCTCAGGGAGGGGGTAGCGGAACATGGTGTCCCAACTTTGGGCCGTTCTGCCTCAGTAGAATCGACAAGACACACAGCACATAGGAACTGTTGAAACTCAAGGCAGTAACGAAAAGAGCCGGCCGGAAACATGGCTCAGTTATGCTAAATTCAACCATTCTCTTGCTTGTGTGATCGTTTATATAAGAAACAAACTAGCTACCAAAGGGAATGAGAATTAAAAAAGCCCAAGACTTTTGATATCAATTTTGATTTGCATCATTTTATATTTTATTTTTGTTTATGAAATAAGCTGATATTTATAGTTTCTGTTGATTTAAAATACAACAGATACAGAGATTTTTAATGGAAAATGTATTTATTACATGACAAAGCAACATCGAGACATAATACTGACGAAAGGGTCTTTTACTGGGTTATACATGCCGAGACAAACCACTATTTCTCTTTACTTGTGAGCAGTATTACTTTGACTGCATTTATGTTTTCATTATTATACGGTTATGTATAATATATAATGTACAAATATTGCATTTGAACTCAAGAGATAGCAAGGCCTTGTATAAAAGTCATGATACAACTCCACATGTCTTATTTTGATGTTGCAGGCTATTCCCCTATATTTGACAGTTGATATGATACCAGTGATACCTCATCTTTAAATTAGAATTAAACTAACAGTTATGTGAAATCACACACAGGCCTACATACATTCCATTTACAGAAACCATGTACATATTCCTCTCTTCAAATGTACATCACTTTGCCAACGGGACACTACCAACTGGGTATGAGTAAATACCATTATTGAAGGTGACATCATCAGTTACAAGAAATTCTTATTTTGATCTGTGATGATTTTGAACCATTTCAGAGCTCCATATGTGATCAAGCATAATATGTATGAAAGCTTTATTCTGTGTTGTGAAGTACTAAGTAAAGTTTTATCTGACAACATGACATTCATCTTTACAGTGTCTCATCATATTTTATTCATTACTGTAAAGTCATCACTTACTGAGGATTCGCCATACGAAGTGTTCCTAGAAGGCTTGTTTACTTTTGGACCTTTCGAATTGAATCCTAACCTGACCAACGTCATACATTTAGCAGCAACCCACATCTTATCTAATCCCTTCTCCTCAGTAAGGATCAGCCAGAACCCCATTAATGGTGCTGCTCTCTCTCTCTCTCTCTCTCTCTCTCTCTCTCTCCCTCTCTCTCTCTCTTTCTCTCTCTCTCTCCCTCTCTCTCTCTCTCTCTCTCTATCTTTCTCTCTCCCTCTCTCCCCTCTTGCCACTTCCACACAGTTAGACCACATGTACAGTCTGAGGCCATGTGTGTGCCGTGGCCTTTAATTATGAAATATGTCAGCATACTTAGAAAGCCCCCTCCTTCCTCTCTGGGCTCAGAATTAGCAGCGCTCCTCTCTTTCATGGTACACTATTCCGTGTGGAAGAAAGGAAAAAAAAGAAACCATCTGCTCTGGTGAAACAACCAAAAAAGGAAGGAACCCTCTTGGAGCAATAAAATATACACTGGAGGACTGCAGATGTTGTTTTATCCACAATGCACAGAAACATGGCTGACCGGACGGTACTTGGAGCCAATGGATAAGCCAAAGAAATATTCAATCAAAACGATCATCATCAGTGGTTTGTGAATTTCCACCAAAAAAAAGTGAATGTCAGGAGTCATGTGACTTCCGTAAAACATTTCAGAAACAAAAAATAAAAATGGGAATTCGAATTTCCCCCCGCTCCAAGTGAATTGTTTGATGGTCACTCACGATACAGTAGGTCACGGGTTGGCTTTGTTCCAGTCTTAAAACTCGTTATATAAGGATTTTTCGAAATGTTGTTTTTCGAAAAAGAAATGGGGAACTCACTTCCGGGGCAGGGAACATCACAGAAAGTCACGTGACTGTGGAGCTCTATACTGTACACACACCCATTGCCTTGGCACTCTCCATCCTCCTTCCATCCATCTAGCCTCTTATGCTTTGGGCCAGTGTTGCTGTCACATTCCTCCTGTGTTTTATGTGTCTGGCCACAGAGTATTAGTGGGCCTCACTCACATTTAAATGTCCTTGGCTCACTTCATCTATGCCAACTTTTATGGCTCTCTATTTTGCAGTCTTTCTGATCGTTTCCCTGTGCCAGCCCAGTAGGCATTCAAGATGACTGATTTCCCATGCTGGCATCTGGGAAAATCATGAGCAGCCGACCAGTGTTCACAGTATTAGCAACAGGTTTCAGTAAAGGCCAAGAAGACACACCAAACCCACGTCCATAGCGGCAACGAAGGCCGGTCTGCTGCGTCGCCTCACATTGCCTGTGTCTGGGCCAAAAAGTTGTACTTGAACATACCGCAAAGACTACAGCCAACGGTCAGCTCAGGGCCGGCGCCAGGATGAAATGACTGAGGGGGCAGTTATAACTGGGGAGGGGGCTGTTTTTTTTTTTTTTTAATATGATATTTTTATATCGTAAAACATAGGTTATATACCCGCTATGCCTATTTCTGGACTTTTTAACCACAATAACCTCTGAAAAGCGCAATAACAACACAAGAAAGACTACTATTCAAAATCAAATAAAACATTTATTTCACAGCAGCAGATTAAGGCATTAATAGAGCTGAGCTTTGCATAACGTGAAATGCGGGACCTGTCTGGAGCACTCTGAACATATATGTCTATATGAAAAGTCATAGAATAAACAATTGCTGCAAAAATCGACAAAAAAATAAACAAAATAATAGCCAGTCAGTGCCAGGTTCATTAAATTAAAGAAATAAAGTGATCAGATGCGTTGTCTCCATCTTTCTGCTCATGGCATGCTGTGTGCTTGGGTGCAGCTGATTTCTCTCTCTGTGTGTGTGTGTGTGTGTGTGTGTGTGTGTGTGTGTTTTAATCACATCATGATCACTACAACATGCAGTGAGGTTCAAATTTAATAAATAGCTACATCTCTGACACCTTGTGACAACCAAAGCACAGCAAATAGCGCTTCCCTGCCAATTCTGAAACAACAGAGCTATGTTTACAGGGGGTAGTCTACATCAACTTAAACTGATCAAATTTGATGAAGACTGCAGAAACAGCAACCGAAACATGTCAGGTACAAACATTGCCTAACTGGCCTTTAGCCTATAGATAAACTATTCTTAAAAAAAAAAAAAAAAGCTGACCCGGGCCCGGGTCAGCTAGTACGTCAGCAGGACATTTAGGACAGTCTACAGTAGTACATCAGCAGGACATTTGGGACAGTCTACAGTAGTTTGGGTGAAATAGATACAATCATTGTGAATGAATAAAAGAGCAAGAAAATCTGAGGAGCGATGGAGAATACAGTCTGTAAAAGCAGGACTGGAACTTAAGATGTATGCTGTCATTCGGCCTTTACAAAAAAGAGCTAGTGTAGACTTAAACTTAACATAACTTAAACCAATGTAATCTCTTAAGTATAGATATCATTAATAGTTTCTATAAAATGTCCCTTGGTGTATCAGTTCTTTATGGCAGCTGGCTGGTAGCTGGCTGGCAGCTGAAAGGCCTGGGAGCATCCACTAAAGATGGCTGCCACCGTAAGAAGTGCAAAACACTAGCAGGTCCAGATGGAGCTGTTGCATGAATTCAGAAATTGAGTTACACGTTATTGTCCTTTCCCCCATTGACTCCAAGCCCAGAGGGGACAGTTTAGATCCCCAAATGTTCTTTCGCTGAAATGTATACATAATGCTACAGTAAGTCTATAGAAGACGGGAAGACAATGGCTGCTAGCGTGTTTGAAATGCAGAATGAGTTTCTCCGCATTTGTTCCAAACAACTTAAAAGCTCATACAAGTTGAAATTACAAGTTCATAAACCTCCACATCTTCCATTCTCATGGGGACAGTAATTTGTTTAGCTTTGGTCGGTATGCAGCTTCCAAGGATTTGAGCCCACAATTTAATGCATGCCACCAATTCCTCCCATTGTGGATTTGTTTGCCTGAATGAGAATGGCCCAATGTGGATTGGGTTTCAGGCCGCAGTAACGAGTGGAGATTAGGCATGATGAGGGATGTACATTTACGTGCGGCGACTCTTATTTGGGGGGAGCATGGGCACATGGCCGACTAATCAGAAACAGTCGTACGTACGGGGGGATGAATGAAGCCCTCTGAAGGCCATGATGAAGGAAAAGGGCTGATTTCTACGCTGCAGATAAAAAGCAGGATTAGAGTGTAAAAGTGGTTTCCCCTTTGAGGAGCCACAAATGAAGACGGTTCATACTGGGGACTCCACACATTTTCCAGCGGTACCACAGTCTCCTTCGATTCAGGGAAGAAATGCGGCGGGGATTTTCTCTCTTCTCTGCGGTTTAGGGCCCACAGTATCTTGTTAAATAGTGACCCCAGCATTTAATTGAGGCGAGAGTAATTAGGGTTAGAGAGTTTTCATAAGTAACTAAGCGCAAATTGAGGGAACTTTTTAGGGACTTTTACAATATAATTTTTATTACAATATTGTTTTTCTGGACATTTTTCAGCACTTACCTCGTGCCATTACCATTTCAGTCTACAAAATACCAGTTACCATCTGCTTATCGGGCTTGATTATAAAACAATCAAAAAGTTTATAGAAGGGCTTGCACCATTCGCTGGTGAGGTTCTGACTGAGCCACTGTTGCCAACTGGCTGGAAATCCTTTGCACGTAAAGAAAACAACAACAGCATTCATTTGAAGCACAATATTGAAATTCACACCGCTTTGTATAAACACACACAAACCAAACCAAATATAGTGGATTTAATGGTTTCATGTCCCCTTTTCTCTTCAAGCTGCATCTTTGAATAAAATGTAAACCCAGGCCACTACAGTACATGATGCTGTCAACCTGGACTTGTCTCTGAATGAAGGAGGTATGCACCTGGCCTGCATGCATGGCTCCATTTCATAGCCCATTCACTATTCTGTGACAGTGGATACCAGCCCATGGTTTGGCTTTGCCATGCCTATATTAAAGCACAAATTGGTTCTTGACTTGTTCCATGGTTTTATTAAATGTAGCGTAATATCGTTGTTTTTTTTTTGCCTGGAACAAATCAACGTTGTATTAATTCTTGATGATAGATTGATTTGAACACAACATAATTATTCACATGTGCGGGAGATCATCCAAGCAAGGTTTTGTAATAGGTTGCAGAGACATTATGGGGAAAAGACACATCCACTGTAACGAGGGGGCTTCACATGCAAGCATGTACACACACACACACACACACACACACACACACACACACGCACACATGCACGCACGCGCACGCGCACGCGCACACACACACACACACACACACACACACACACACACACACACACGCACACGCACCCACGAACAGACACACAGTGACATACACACACACACACACACGCACGCACGCACGCACGCACGCACGCGCACGCACGCACACACACACACACACACACACACACACACACACACACACACACACACACACACACACACACACACACACACACACAGACACACACACAGTAGCCCTGCTGCCTTTCCAAAAAATACATACTAGCCATGTGAGTGCGTGTCTCCATGATATGATATGCCATATGCATCCTCCCTGACTCAGTCCTTCCACTGGTTGTGTGTGTTGGTGGTTTTTTGCTAAGAATGGCCACACCACAGCATCGTCTGGTCCCATACTGTACAGCACGCAACGCGGAGCATCACGAATGGTCATTTTCTAAACACAGACATGGCCAAGTCCTAAAACACTTTCACATGTTGGACCTTCTCACACAACTTCAATAAAAACTGGATGTTGAGTGCTGGCATTTTAATCCTGCAAACAGACAGCTTTGCAAGTCCATTTCAAGTTTTCACATGCTTTTCAGCTATATAAAAAGGATTTGAGCGTTCTGCGACTACAGTCTTTAGTGATGTGAAATAGAATTTACAAGTGCAAGTAGCTTAGCTTTCCAAAAATAACAAAACTGTGAAAAACAAAGATAGACTCCTAATAAAGTTATCAATAACCGCTTTCTGAGCATGAACATGGGTGGATGCTTCCCATGTGAACATGAGACACTTGGCCCAATAACCTCCAACAAGATAGATAGCCTACCTCTACACTACAGAGATGAATCTGTGCCAATGGCTATGAATAGATGTGGTTAGACTGTAGTAACATGCCACATACAAGCCAAGTGTCAATTGATGCCCACGCCCTATTGCCAGCCTGTCTCTCCTCTCCTGTCACCTTCAGGCTGGGGGGAGAGAGGGAAACAACTTCTACACAATGTAAACGATACCAATATCTGAGCCACGTCAGCATGTGGAGGCTTATATTAGGCACCTATGAGAAACACTAACAAAGTAGACAAAAGTGACAGTGGATTTACTATTGTTTGTAGTCACTATTATTTGCAATGGTCTTATTAAATTGGAAATTCATATAAGGGGATTCCCTCAAAGTGCTACTGTTTGGCTCAAATACTCCCTGGCTTGATTTCATGTCCTGAATGACATCATTGTTGGCCTGCATGTGTGTGTGTGTGTGTGTGTGTGTGTGTGTGTGTGTGTGTGTGTGTGTGTGTGTGTGTGTGTGTGTGTGTGTTGCTTGGGAGGGAGGACCGTGGTCACCAGGTAATCCGCTCCCCCTTTGAAAGCGTCAAGTGAACCCTCTCAGGCGTCTCATCGATGACAACATAGCACTTCATACAGTGAGCGTTAAACCAGAACTGCACTCCAGCTTTGAAGCCATTGTTCAAGCCTGGGAGGGTGTAATACCCTCGGCCACAAGGGGACGATGAATAGTATGATTCATATCTCGTAAAAGACGACACCTGTGAGCACATGCCACTTTCACAGTGCTGCTCGAACCCTGTTCCAACATGGCGGCTAAAAGCGCCGCGGCTACATCTACACTTCCCGAATCCAATTGAATCTGTCATAACTGGTGATGGACAACATGTAACCCCTGTGTCTCAGGAGGCTGGGTGATCAGATGCCCTGGAGGTGTGGGTGGGTGATGTACACGGAGGCTCAGGTTACAGCAGACTGGCCTGGGACAGGCTGAGGGAGGCTCTGATTGATCCTGAAAACAGAGAGGACCTGTGAGAAATGTAATTGAACCTGGAACAGATGTTAAACACCCCTGGAAGAATGTGGTTACCATGCAGGTGGACCGCCTTCATGCACCACACGAACTGGAGGAAAGGACATATAAATCAAATCATTTTATTACATCTTATTGAAGAGGAATGTGTCAATTGTATCAGATAGCCTAAAAGCATGTGTTGAAGCGAAATGACAGACGGAATCAGATCCTGTTTGAAAGTGTCAGTGCCAGAGAAATCAGTTTCCAGGAAAGAGACACACTGTAGATGCTACAGAATGAAAGCTGAAGCTGTGGAAGAGCAACATGTGACGTATAGGCCTACAGTAAAACCAGAAAGAAAGTTCCTGATGGGGTAACAGCCCTCATTGATCAGTTACAATACTCGGCTCTGGGAAATCTCCCGTCTCGTGCCGTCTCGCGTGAGCTGCGGAAGGGCCCCAAGATGGCAACAGGCTACACTAGGCTTCCAAACAGGAGTCCAAAAAACAACAGTACGCTTCGTCCATATTATTTACTGTCAATTGTCTCAACTTGCAAAGAGCGGTGGACAGTTCAAACAAACACGTTGTTCCCTTTTCAGGTTGTTTCATTTGATTATCAGAAGGCTGGAGGCTGAAAACTATTCAGTAGGCTATTTCATAAGAAAAAAATTAAGTAGAGAAAACTTTCACAATAATGAATTTGTATTGTAGAAATGCCCCCTCTCCCCACTCCATGAATCATCTAGAAGCACACATCCCCACTAAGCCAGCTAGCAACTTAATGCGTTTCAGATTTAAGGTAGCCGCTGCCAAACCTTCCATGTCCTCTAAAATCCCTTCACTAACATGACAAGTCTTCAACTTTAACTCATCTGGGATATATTGGAAACACTATTTCACTGAGAAGTTTCAGCCTCAGAAGGATATCTGCCTGCACATATTCAGTGTGCGGTGTTTGATGTGACTATAATTAATATCCTCTTGGCTTTGATGAGGAGCACACAAGTTACACAAAACATCAGCATCAGTCTTCTCCTGTTTACAGTGTGAACAGTTTAAAATGCTATACATGCTGCATGCTCCTTGGAGATTTAAGTGATGTGTAGGCCTACACATTCAGTAGTATGAATATGTTGCTTTTCATGTGATGGTGGCTAAAAATGTGAGCTGGAAAAAACATAGATCAGTTTTCAATTTCTTTTTAGTGAATGATCAGAGTAAACTAAACAGATCAGAATTGTACTCCTTTCATTTTGTTAACTCACTTCATGAGATAAATCAATGATTAGAGAGTGATTCTATTCTAGCAGTAATCTCAACTACAGTATAATAAATCTCAGGCAGCATAGAAAAGTCTGAAGGTGGAGCAGCACTGCCATCTGCTGGTCCTAACACAACAAAGTGAAAAGAGCTGAACTTTCCAATGAAATACACTTCATGTTTTCTAATATTTTCCTAATATGGGTCTTTTGACTTACACCTTTCCTTTCTCTACTGGCCTTGTAAGTCTACTTTGAAAGTCACATAACGTCCACTATCGCAGCCTCAGTTCGTCATGCTCCTGTACAGCGGAGACACCTTTCTGGGTCTTGGTCAGGATGAGAACCCATCATGAGAAGATCGTTCTCTTCAAGACATCTGGCATGAAGAGGAAAGTAAGCTTTATTTCTTTATGACTTATCTGATTGATTTGTATTTGATTGTTCCTTTCAATTAAATATGCACGTTTGCACTCATAACGGATGTTTATTTACTATCAGGTATTGTATTAATTAATACACAGGACAAGATGTTACTATCCCTTGTGCCAAAATCCGAGGAAAAACACATTTAGAAGCCCAATCCAGAATAAAACAAGCTAACAGGCTAACAAACTAATAAACAAGACACAAATCACCAGTTACCTACCCTAGCCAACAGCAGTATGAAGCATGTCATTGGGGTTTTCAAGTGGGCACCTTCCTTCACCGACGTTTCGTTAAGTTAGGCCCACGACACCTCAAGAAGGCTTAACGGTGTAATCCAGCGTCCTGGAAACACCCCCCTCCATGCTACCACCGCACAACTGCATATTACCTCACTATCTAAGCCTAGCTATCCAGGTCGGTTCGGTATGACATTCCTGACTACACCACCACTGTCAATGATTCAGCCCTGTTGATGCGGACCGTTAATCATGACCAACAACAAACAATCCCTAACTACACCACCACTGTCAATGATTCAGCCCTGTTGATGCGGACCGTTAATCATGACCAACAACAAACAATCCCTAACTACACCACCACCGTCAATGATTCAGCCCTGTTGATGCGGACCGTTAATCATGACCAACAACAAACAATCAATCTGACCTTAGCGAGCTCCCCAGCTAGCATGTTTCCTCCTTATCCACAGCCATTCACTTGCTCGTTCTGCTGCCTGAGACATGTTGCTAACCGCAAGTTTCAGGCTCCGTCCCCGAATGCCCAACTCAGTTAGTAAGGCAATAACGGACTTTGCCACAAAACCACGGCAGCCCACCTCTACAGGCCGCACTCGAGCCCTCCAACCTCGCTGCTCTGCCTCTGCTGCCATTTCAGCATACCTAGCTTTCTTGCGCTCATAAGCCTCCTCAACTCGATCTTCCCACGGGACTGTGAGTTCGATAAAATAAACTCTCTTCTCTACCTCAGACCACAGTAACAAGTCCGGACGTAGCCGGGTGCTAACTATATATGCTGGGATGACTAGCTGTTCATTCAAGTCAACCCTCATTTCCCAGGCTCCACCTACACTTAGCTGCCCTAACTTGTGCCTGACCTTAATTGGTCTAATCTTTTCTCCCTCACGTACAAATTTGATCTGTCTAGTCTCTTTGCTAGCAACTAGAGAATTTACTTCTAGCCGCTTTTCCTCAACTGCAGCTGCCAAACATTTCAACACCTGGTTGTGACGCCAGGTGTATCGCCCCTGGGAGAGACTGACCTTACACCCTGACAGTATATGCCTCAATGTACATACACTAGAACACAACGGGCAGGCACCATCCTCGCCCAACCACTGATTTAAGTTCTGGGGAGATGGCAGCACATCATAAGTAGCCCCTAGAATAAATCTAATTCTGCTGGCCTCCATGCTCCACAACTCTCTCCACTTCAACTTTCTCTTCTCTACACTCTCCCAGTTCACCCACTGCCCTTGCTTTGCCTGCGACACTGCCTTAGTACATCTTACTGCCTCCTCTTGCCTATGTACTTCTTCAACTACCATCTTCCTCTTTTCTATTACTGATGCCTTGTTCCACACAGGTTTCCCTATGCACAACCCTAAGCCTCCACGCCCATGCTGCACCTGACCTATGATATCCCTGTGTCTAAGAGCTGACTGTGCTTGCTGTACTGCCTCCTTTGGGTTCCACTTCCTCCCTGTTTTAACTGTGGGCGCTACACTCCTAACCACTGGATCCTTTGACTGAGTCAGAGTCATTTCCAGTCTAACCTTAGCACACTTGAACTCCTCTGTCAGGCTAGATAATGGCAATTCCAATATGCCTTTCCCATATAAGGCTACACTGCTTAGGCAGCGTGGGACTCCGAGCCATTTTCTAATGAATGAGTTAATCATCCTTTCTAGCTTTTCTACCTTTGAAAGGGGAACCTCATACACTGTCAGTGGCCACATCAACCGAGGCAACAATCCAAACTGCAAACACCACAACTTTAACTTTCCTGGGAGCCCTGACTTGTCTATACTTGAAATACCTTGAATCATTTCCTGCCTCACCTCCTCAAACTGTCCCTTATCACTGAGACTTGCATCATACCATCTTCCCAAACTCTTGACTGGTTTCTCTAATACTGTAGGCACCACCTCATCATTTATAACAAACTTCTTACCTACTACCCTCCCTTTAATGATTGAAATACTCCTGGACTTACTTGGCTTCACTTTCATTCTAGCCCACTGCAGATTACTATTTAACTTATCCAACAATCTGCTAGTACATGGAGCGGTTGACGTCATAGTCGTCATGTCATCCATGTATGCCCTAATTGGAGGGAGCCGCAGCCCTCCCTGCAGCCTTTCTCCACCCACTACCCATTTTGAAGCCCTAATAATGATCTCCATTGCCATGGTAAAAGCTAATGGGGAAATTGTACACCCTGCCATAATGCCTATCTCCAGCTGCTGCCAAGCTGTAGTGTACTCTGCTGTGGTAAAGCAGAGTTGAATATCTAAGAAGTAGGCTTTAACTAAGCTCTTTATACTACCTGGCACTCTAAAGAAATCAAAGGCCTCCCATAACAGACTATGCGGCACTGACCCGAAAGCATTAGCCAGGTCCAAGAATACTACATGCAGGTCTCTCTTCTCACGCTTAGCTGACTGGATTTGGTGCCAGATCATGCTGGTGTGCTCTAAGCACCCGGAGAAGCCGGGAATTCCAGCCTTTTGCACCGAAGTATCTATTAGCCTATTCTTTTCTAGATAACTAGACAGCCTCTGTGCCACAACACTAAAGAAAACCTTCCCTTCAACATTAAGTAGACTGATAGGTCTAAACTGACTTATCTCTAACGAGTCCCTTTCTTTAGGAATGAAGATTCCCCCTGCTCTACGCCACGCCTTAGGAATAACCTGCTTCTTCCAGACTACCTTCATCAGCTTCCATAGAAACTGCAACACATCTGGAGCACTCTTATACAGCCGGTAGGGGACTCCATTAGGACCCGGGGCTGAAGAGGCCCTTGCACGTCTCACTACTTCTTGAACTTCTTTCCACCTTGGTGGGCTATCATCACACTGGCTCTCTATTTCACCAATAGGTGGAATATCAGCTGGGACTGTCATCTCTCTAAACCTTTCCCTATCTTTGTGAACCTCCTCCAAATATTCCTCAAGCTTCTGCTTAGGTACCATAAGGCTACCATTCTTTTCCTTACTAAACAATGACTTCACAAATCTAAATGGATCCTTATAGAATGCTATTCTAGCTCTCTCTTTCTTTTTCCTATTTTTCCTAATGCTCTCTGCTCTTCTTAAAACTGCCAACCGATCCCTCACATCTGACTGCAAGCAATCAATGCCTTCCTTCTCAACCTCTGTAGCTTTCCTCCACTGCCTCTTAAGCTGTCTTCTCTCCTGGATAAGTCTATCTATCTCTTGTTGGCGCCTAGATTTAACTACCTCACCCTCTAGTTTCTTCCTTTTCTCAAAGACGCCAAACCTTTCCTTACCATAATCATAAATACAATCTCCCATTTTATCCAACTTACTCTCAGCAGTTCCTTTAAGCTTCTCTAACATCCTAACCAAATCACTATTGATATCTTCCCACTTCCTACTTTCCGCTGCACCTGGCCACTTAACTCTAGGCTTCTGACCGCTAATCTTCTCCCTTTTTGGCTGGCTGGCCTCTCTGCTTTCCTCGGTGCTAGGACCTGCCTCAACATCAGGGGTGCTGATGTCCTGCGAGCTGTGGGTTACTTCCTGTCGCTGGACTTCACCCGACTGACTTGATAAACTTCTTAAGAAATAATTATCAATGCGGGGTCCCTGTGTTCCCTCTACCAAGCACCTCTTCCTGCCTTGATGGATTCTAAGGCCCCTCAAAGTTGTTACCTTCTGCCAGCCACACAAGCAAACCTGACGCTTCTTTCCATCTACATCTGAACTAGTGGCTTCCACTGACATGTTTTCCCTACTCATAGTCAAGTCCGTTCCAGAGTCAATAACCGTGTCAACCATAGGTGAGTCATCTTCCGCCCCCGCTCTCGCAGACTCTAGGGGTGTTTTTTCATAATTCTGTTTCGTAGCAAGTTTGGGTGTAACCAATGGCCTATTGGCCTTGGCTACTGCCACAATGAGCAGCTAACCCATTGCAGCCCCGATGGGGTCTAATCCCTCCTGTCAGCTGTCTTTCCATGCTGTCACTAGGTCTTTCCCTAGTTGTCAGCTGCACTATTCACAACAGTCACTAGCCTAAGCTAGCTTTAGTATTAATTAATACACAGGACAAGATGTTACTATCCCTTGTGCCAAAATCCGAGGAAAAACACATTTAGAAGCCCAATCCAGAATAAAACAAGCTAACAGGCTAACAAACTAATAAACAAGACACAAATCACCAGTTACCTACCCTAGCCAACAGCAGTATGAAGCATGTCATTGGGGTTTTCAAGTGGGCACCTTCCTTCACCGACGTTTCGTTAAGTTAGGCCCACGACACCTCAAGAAGGCTTAACGGTGTAATCCAGCGTCCTGGAAACACCCCCCTCCATGCTACCACCGCACAATTCCTTATTGTAATGCATTTTGCCTAATTTGCAAGTTAATGTTAAGTCACTTTCATGTAACATTCTGACTAATTTCACAGGATTGGATCTGATGTGTTGTAAAGTATTTCAATACTAACAATGCACCACAGGTAGAAAAAAGATGCAGTGTACATCACAAACATGTACCGGTATGTCTTTTTTCATCTGCAAGTTTACATCCTTAGTTTGCTAGATAATCAGTAAAACATATCAGTCCAAGTCTGTATGTTATCTGACATATTCTTCACACAGGCACACATTTTGCTTACAGCGAACATGGCAACAGTTAAATGTCTTTATTATTTAAAATACATATAATTTATAGATTCAATAAGGCATTTCCATCTGCAATGTTGTGCAGATAGGTACCACATCAGTGCATTAACTATAGGTATATGGTACTTGAAAGTGCAATTAGCAGATAGAACATGAAATGTAATTATCAAACCATATAAAATGTGGCTTGGGTTGTGACTTGTGCGTGTATTACCAGCCTATGAAAAGGGGAGCTAACAAAGCTTTCTGTGTGAATTTGCCCACAGAAGCCCCACTTCTTTCTGAAGAGAGGCAGTGTGTCATTCATTCAAGCATTTGGTCTGTAGTCTGTAGTCTGTAGTCACTGTCTGCAGAAGAACCACTTTCTCAGTGAAACAGAGATTGTGGCAAGAATGACTTTTGAAGTAACTGACAGCACAATGCTCCTCTTCCCCATCTTTCTTCACCACTTCATGGTGAGTCCATTGGTCATCTTCTCCACAGTGTGGTACCGTGTGTGCAGCAGCTCACTGGCTCTCTCCTCCCCTACGTGGTGGAGCCAGGACTGGTAGAGTTCGGCCACGCGTGTGTCGTCCTCCGGCGCTCGGGTCTGCTCTTCCTTGTAGAGCTCCTCAACCTTCTGGAGTAGTCCCTTGCTGTCCTGATCAGGTAACGCCTTTAACTGTCCACCTCCGTTCAGAGAACCTGATACAGAGACAGGAGGTGGGGGGAAAACAATGGATGGACGCCTTTAATTTGCATGCATGCATTATCAAACATTTCATTAGTAAAAGGTGCGTAGTATCGATTTGCCAATGATTGTACTGTTCAATGTGATACAAACACATTTGACAACTCACTGCATGTATCAGAGTTTTCCCCAGATTACTGTACATCTTCCCAATAATATGTGTATGTACTGTATAATAATGCTAAATGCATTTTTCTCCTCACCTGAGGGACAGGCCATGACCTCTACAAAGTGGTATGGTGACTTGCCCCTCTTGAGTTTCTGCACCAGGTTCTGGATGTTGCGGAAGCCGTAGGCCAAAGCAAAGCTCAGCAGGACTTTCCCATCTTTCTCTAGGGTCACCTCCTGGAAGTCGTTGTTCCTATGGTGGATGCATGGGGTTAGTTGAGGTGAGAAAACAGAGGGCCTTCAGTGTGCAGCACTACTTTACATAAGAGGGGCCAGAGAAGTAAGTTTGTGCTCTTCATAATCGATTCTATAACACTGCATAGAGATTTGGTCCTACAGATCTCTGGACGTGCACATATAAAGCCTCTGAGATGGCACAAATGATCTAGGATCCCTGGTCACATGACCATGATCCACTGTGACTTAAGTGGAAAGCTATTCTCATCATTAGACCTTTTCAAATGTACTTAATGAGCACTGCAACTCGATTAGTAGTGAGGCGGGAAGCATATAAGCAAGTGAGCTACACAATGAAGCCAAACTTACCTGAGGGTCTTGTATGTGAGCTGCGCCACCTCCTGTCCAAACAGCTGCTTGGCAGCATAGGTGAAGACATGGTGGAGGTAGCCCCCTGACCCGCCCCCTGCGTGGCTCAGTAGCTCATTACCACACACATTGCTGAACCTGCAGGGAGAATGATACATCACTCATTCTTTATGCTACTATGGTATTGCTTTGGAGTTCCGAATGTGTCCCCGTTTGGGTTCCAGCTATGGCTCTCTTGCTAGTTGCGGTGCTAATTTTTTTTTCATTGGCTCATTAAAAGTGTTCAGAACTATAATTATTTTTCAGAGGTAAATTATTTTTATTTCATTTTCCCTCTAGGAATGGTTTTTTTCTTGCTGTGGTGCCTCAAACACTAGACACATGAATATATAGGCCTATAGAATATATCCTTGTTACTAGTTTGTCTGTATCATACCTGCATCTCTCGTTATTTCAATCCACACCTATACCACATATACCCTAAATGTTGTTTGCCTTTTCTCAGACTAACATGGTCAAAATGAACTTGCATTATTAGAGGCTAAATTAAAGGAAATGAAGCGGCACAACACTTACATTGTGTCTAAGGGGGCAGGCTCCATATCATTAAGGGACAAATTCTTCTCCTCCAGCATTGTCTGAACCTCCACTGTAACAACACAGAGAGACCAAAGTAAGTAGAGATGGCAAGAGAGAGAGGACGCCACACAACTCAATCACACAAAGAGCATGTGAGGGAACGTACATGAGGTGATGACACAGTCCACCTCTCTGGTCTCTGCTTTGTCCAGGTAGAATTCTGACCTGGACGCCTCAAGTTTCTTGTCAAAGCAGGGCATCACTGCCACATGGTAGATCTGCTGAGGACTCATCCCCTAACAACAAGAACAACAGACAGCTCATCATCCACTTATCATCATCATCGTCATTTTCCTCCTACCATGAGATATCTATCTATCTAGGGGCAAGTGGGCAATCTCTGTCTGTTTGTTTCCATTTTTGTCCCACTGATGATGTCATAGGTGATGTCGTAAGAGCGGGACATCTTATGACATCACTGATGATGTCATAGGCACTGATGATGTCATAGTGATGTCATAAGATCAAAATCATCTGATGACATCACTGATGATGGCATAGGCACTGATGATGTCATAGGCATTGTGACATCATCAGTGATCATAGACATTGTGACATAATTGTGATGTAATCAGCGAGTGATGTCATCAGTGATGCAAAGTTGAGCAATTGTGCGCTGCGCATGCCAATACCACGCAGCAGCCGAGCTGCGTATCATGCGAGCTGGAGGCAGGCGAGGCCGCACAGCGGGCGAGCCTAGGAATCGAGCGCGCAAGATTCCTAGTCACTCAAAAAGGCAAGGTGTTTACGTCTGTCTGTCTGTCTGTCTGTCTGTCTGTGGACAGATTTTGTTAGTGCGATAGCGTCAAAACCGTGCAAGATGCAGTCATGAAACTTTACAGGTGCGTATTTGACATAAAAATTAAGGTCGGTTCGACTTCGAACATGGGCGTGATCCAGATGTGAACTGGATGTTCTGTTACTGTTCATGTTCAATTATGAAAACTTTCCCATGTCAGGTATCACTTTAAAGCAGCTAGGAGGAACTTTCATTTTGTGATGATTGTAGCGGCACCTATGGACAAAAGCGGTACTGTAGTGTTCGCTCCTCGCCGATGGTCTCATTTGCTGATGTAGGTAAGATGTGATGCATCAGTATTAAATTTAGACTGTTTCATAACATAACCTAGTAGCTGCTTTAACATGAATCAAATCAACCTCATCTGTTGTCTCTCCATACCTGTTGTTCAGCGAAATAGCCTTTAACCAAGGAACCCATCATCGCCTGGGGGGAGCGGGTGGTGCTGATGTACGGAAGAATAAACTGCCCATGGGTCTTCTCCGCATAGCAGATCCACCCTGAACACACACACACACACACACACACACACACACACACACACACACACACACACACACACACACACACACACACACACACACACACACACACACACACAGTAGGAGAATTTTCTTTCTTGAAAAAACAAAATCCCAAACATGTAGGCATCACTTCACTCAAGCAACTGACACTAAAGCGTACATTCTGATTAAAAGCGGATGTTTGCGGGTGGGTAAAATAATACATCATTGAGGACAATATTAATTATGTTCTCTAAATTGTGAACACATTTTAAGCTTAATTTCGGCTTTGTTGCTCGTCCGCTGTCATGTCCACAACAGACTAACGCATAGTGCGCATTTATGGGCGAGGGGGGCACAGCAGTGTAACTTCATTAATTACCTATTTAAGGGGCACTTTACACGAGGACGGTTTCCTATGGTGACGGGGAATTATTGTATCGTTAGTGCCTCCCTTTTAGATGGCGACGGCGAATCTGGGCTTAGGAAACGACACATTTTGAAACCACCTTCCAGAGTGGAATTCTTTGAGAAGCTTCCCACTGAGGGCTCCATTAATCGCTTGAAGACGGCACATTTCAGAAACCCTGACGTGCCTGCACACGCGACACACGCGATTACGCCATAGCCGTGCACGAGTTGGCAACCATTTTCAAAAATAAAACGTCAGTATGAATGAAGTTTGGCAACATTCAGAATTAAGGTACACTTCGGCCAACTTCAGTTACATGTTCATAACGTTACTGCTGCGAGGAGCCGATGGCTGTACCTGGTCGGCATTTAATGTTAGTTACAAAAGCACGTCGACAGTGTTTTCTCACTGCCAGTAGCCTACAGTAGGGTTTGACAGATAGCACACTCAGCGCTCCCGGTCCTCGCTGCTCGTTAAGGATTTCCAATAGGCGTTATTCTGATAAACTGGTCACATTATATGTTACATTCTCACCCGACAAATATTAAAACTTTAAAACAGTTTGGGTTTTTTTTTAGCTTGAAAAAAGCTTTTTGGCAAGTCTAAATGACTGCGGAAGGCGTACTCTACTTCCGTGTTTAAAACAGGAAAGACGATTACGAAATTACGTCATGGAGAAGCGTCCTTGTATGGGCAAAGAATAAGGTGATCACACTGCCACCTAGCGACCTGGCATGTACATTACGGCGTTTTAAAAATTCAACAGCGCTCATGTAAACAGGGAGAAGGTGTGAAGGAAAAGGTGTGAAGGATTGACGCTATTGTGTCGTTTCTTCCAGAAACTGTCCTCGTGTAAAGGGCCTCTTAATCTCCAGACACACCGACAGGATCGGCCAGGATCTCAGGTTAATTCATGTTCTGTGTTCTTCTACACATCCAAAAGGTCTGCTGCTACACACACAGCACACCGAAGTGCATCGCCGTCTCCCCATTAACAGAGACACCAGACACTATAACAATTATTTCTATTACACAAGAGAGAAACAGGACCGCACTACATACATAAGGAACTGTATCGCAAAGGCATCAGAGCTGACCCACGCATGCATGTTAGACAACATGTTCCGTGTGTTGCCTTATTGTGAACTGTCTGTCATCTAAAAGAGCCAAGTAGTGTTTGCAATGAGAAAGACATACAAGAGTTAAGGGTTGAAGTGCAGTACCTGGACAGGAGGATGTCAGCATGGGCAGGGCATTTTTCTCCTTCTCCTTCATCTGGAAACGCTTTACAAATTCCTTCTGGCTCTCCAGCAGGCTGAAGGTCTGACTAAAGCCAGTGTCAAACACGTGGTGAACACCTGGAACAGAAGCATCATGTTAGTAAGGCCTAGATATCTCCTTACAACAGTGAATGAATGAATGAATTAATTAATTTATTTATTTGGTGATAAGATAAAAAGAACAAAGAAGTGGACAAGCACCAAATATCAAACATAAGTTAAAAACAAACATCACAGGAAATCACCGAGGATAAAAACACAATAAAGCCCTAGGGCTTATTTCAATTGTGGTCCCCATATGTAATTAAAAAAACAAATTGTTAATAACAAAACATAGAACACTGATTAAAACAGAAATACGATGCAGCAGCAGTGGGTGAGGCGAGTGCAGTTCCATTAACTTGCATTAAAATAAATTAATACAAGATAAAAAGAAACATAGCATCAGGGGGGTGAACAAATCAGTTAAAAAAATATATATATAAAAAAAAATATATATATATAAAACTAATAAAACTAATAAAATTAATCTACAGTCTGGAGCAATCTCTTTAAGGTCCTCTTAAAACCACTCAAGGAGGTGCTTATTTAATTAATTTCCTTGGGTAAGAGGTTCCACTGAACAGCTCCACTGTGGAGGAAGCTGCTCTTCCCCATCAGGGTTTTAAAACGACTGGGGACCAAGTCTGTTTCCCTGCCTCTAGTAAAGTGCTGGTGGGTCTCACGTACAAGTGAGAAATAATGCAGCAGGTACTTTGGAACCTTGTTTAAAATGATTTTAAAAGTGAGCAGCAATTTCATGTATAAAGTGCACTTTTCAACTGTTAACCAGTTGAGTCTTTTAAAGTGCTCAGCAACGAGATGAGTGAGAGGATGAACCTTAAGAATCACTCTTATAAGTTTATTTTGTGCCGTCTGGAGTCTGCCTTTCAGGCGCTGCGTTAAACCGGTGTACCAGGAGGTGGCAGCATAGTCAAAGTGACTTTGTACTAGAGCTCCAGCTAAAATGTGCAAAATAGAACTATCTAAAAAAGCTGCTTTCCTAATTCCTAGCAATGAACTTTGTTTTTTGGTGAATTTTTGTTAGGGCCGACAAGGCCATCTGCTCCCCAGAGAGGCAATTGTCAAGAATACTTCCTAGGTATTTAATCTTCTCTGTGCCCTTGAGTATACATTCTCCTATTTTTACAGCAAAACCCGGGGACCTTGCAAGTCTAATTTTGCTGCCAAACAAGATGGCTTCTGATTTACCCGTGTGGAGGGACAGTCTGTTTGTCGAGAGCTACTCACATGCTCTCTCCATCTCGGCACCTAGAGTGTCCTCCACCACGGATTTGTCCCTGTGGGAGACCACCAACACGGAGTCGTCCGCATACAAAAATAGATTACAGGTTACAGCAGATATAAAATCATTAATAAAAAGTAAATAAAACAAAGGACCGAGGATGCTTCCTTGAGGCACCCCCCAACCCATTCCCCTTTCATCAGACAGTGTCCCACCTACATTGACCATTTGAGTGCGATCCTCCAGGTAAGAGGCAACCCACTTGAGTGACCCTTCATCAAAACCCATAGCTCTCAACTTTTTGATCAGGATGCTATGGTCTACTGTATCAAATGCTTTCAGCAGATCAAGCATAACCAGGCCACAAAACTTACCACTATCTACCTCCTTTCTGATTAAGTCAGTTAAAAACACAAGACAGGTTTCTGTAGAATGTGCTTTACTAAAACCGGATTGAAACTCAAATAAAATATTGTTTTTTAAAATAAAGTCATTTATCTGCTCTTGAACGAGCCTTTCCAATACCTTGGATAAGGTACACAGAATGGAGACCGGTCTATAATTTTTAGGATCGAGTTTGCTCCCTTTTTTAAAAAGAGGGATCACCCTTGCCTTTTTAAAAGCAGTTGGGACTATACCTGTTGTGATACTTAAATTAATGTGCAATAAAAGGAGTAATTACCTCAGCCATGTCTCTAAGGAACCTGGCTAGAAGGAGGTCAAGACCTGTGCCTTTAGACGGGTTTAAATCATTCAGTATTGTAAAAACAGAAGCCTGAGAAACCCTGGAAAGTAAAAAAGAGTCTGGCTTAATTCCCTTTGTGCATAGAAATCCTCAACATGCTTCTCTCCAAAAGCATGTGTGTTCAACACACTGACTTTCTTTAGGCTTAATACATCTTAATTAACCATCATCCTGAAAAGTGGTAACCTGACGCTGCATCTCTCTAAAACAGGGGTGCCCAAATTCTTTCCCATGAAGGGCCAAAACTCAATCTGGGTGGAGGGCCGAGGGCCAAAAATAAACGTTGTGGAATTACATTAAAATGTATTGTGTTTTATAGAAAATTAACATTCTAAATCTAAAATAACATTTCAATATACGTAATAATCTACTTTTTATCTGTTTGGTAATTGTAATAATTTGCAATTGGTTATATATATTAAAAAAAAACATCTGCATTTATGGGGAGCTTAAACATTTAATCAGTAAACACCCCGTTATAAACAGTTGTATTTTCCACCTTTGTAATCAAGAGAGAAATTGGACTTAATTCACAACTTGAAAAATCCTCAAGGTACTTTGAAAATCAGCTTTATTGTCCATCTTTTGTAAACAATTTGCCATGACAATTTGACAAAAACATGCAATATCCTGATTGCTAATGTGGTTCCTACTCTGGTCGTTAAGGGCGCCTGTTCAGAGGGAGGGGAACTGGTTGGAATAGCGTGATCCTCCCATGTGCTATGTCCTACTGGTGAAGCTTCCTCTGTCAGGTGAAAAGAAGCGGCTGGCTAACTGCCCATGTCTCGGAGGAAGCATGGAGCCAGTTTCGGTTCTCCCCAGATAGGCAGAGGGTGGAGTAGCAACCAGGATAAATAAATTAAGTTAGCACTAATAGAGGGGGGGGGGGGGGGGGGCAAAACAAACAGAACTTGGCCCGCGGACCCCAAATTGGTCAGCACTGCTCTAAAACAACTCTTCATTTCCTGCATGGCTGTGAGTTGTATGATTTCCATGGGACTGAAAACAACTTATATTTGCACTCACTCTAGTCACTCACCGAGGCCTTTGAAGAAGGAAGTCAGCCTCCTGCCCGTCTCGCTGCTGCTGAGGCCGTAGCGTGCAGCCAGTGAGGCTCTGGACTGAGGAGACACAGACACCACCACCACCTGCTGCTCCGTGGCACTGGTCTGCGGAGGGAGACACACAAAACCATTATCATCCCATTTCAGAGACCGCAAAACCGCTCGTGAGCGGAGGTATATCTCCTGGAGCGCCAACACTAAGGAGCTAGTCAAAAAAGCACAGCAGAGACTCTACTTCCTGCATCTCCTCAGGAAGCACCACCTCCCCCAGAAGCTGCTCGTGGCTTTTTACCACTGCTCCATTGAAAGCGTGCTCACATACAGTGTGTGTGTGGTACGCCAGCTGCACAGCAGCAGAGAAGAAAGCGCTCCAGAAGGTCATCTCTTCCGCACAGAAAGCGGTAGGTTGCCCTCTTCCCACTCTGGAAGACCTCTACAGCTCCCGTTGCCTCAAAAAAGCAAAAAAAATCCTCAGCGACCCATCGCACCCGGGACACGACCTGTTCGAGCTGCTACCCTCGGGCAGGAGACACAGGGCGATCAAAGCGAGAACAAACCGCCTAAAAAACAGTTTCTTTCCTAGAGCAATAATTGCACTGAATGCTGTTTAGATGCACTAGGGGCGTTTTGCACCCCCCACCCCCTTTTTTTTGCTGCTCTAGTGCAATTCGTGGCAACGTGCAATAGGAGGAAGGCCCAGAATGAACACTGAATGACTGATTGCTTTCTTATTATTACTTGTTTACCATTTTTTATATGATGTCTGTCCTTGTTGTCCTTGTCTCTGTCTATTGACTGTTTTTATATTCCCTTTTTAACCTTGGACACTGCAGAGGATGCACTTCAATTTCGTTGTTGTGAAAATGACAATGACAATAAAGGATCTTGAATCTTGAATATATCAGCACACACATGTCCACCGGTGGGGTTTGTACCTTGTTGTTGTGCAGCACCCTGAGGAGCTCCTCATGGCTCTGCAGGGCAATGAGGATGCTCTCATCTGAGCTGATGAGGGCACTGCAAGCCAGACAGTCCATCAGTGTGATCTTTGCTTTCTGCAGCTTCTGCTTTCCACCGTCCTACAAACACAAACCAGTCACGCTCTGGTGGACTACTTCAAAAGGGCGAGAGTGATGGTGGGTTCAATAATAACTACTAAATTATAGCTGCTGCACAGCAATGGGTCGTGGCTGAGCAAGTCTCAAGTCTTTTAGCTATAGTCCAACTCACGTCTCAAGTCTTTAGTCACAAGTCCAAGTCAAGTCTCTTATGGATGAGCTTTCTATCATCTGCTGCATGCAATCCAGTCTGCTTAGAACACTGCCGTTCATGACAGGGCTGGGGCAGAAGAAGGCAGCAGGTTAAGTACATGGCAGTTGAACATAGAGGGCGGAGAGAGTAGGGACAGTGAAGGCAGAGAGAGATAGACTGAAAAATTGCTTGTTTATACTTTGGCATGTATGACATGACACCGATGACATGACAGCAACAACTATGACATCACCCACCCAGTCTGCTCAGCCAGGAAGGATGACATCATTGATGACATAATCACTGATGACATCATTGATGACATCATCGCTGATGACATCACTGATGACGTCATTGCTCAAGTGACATTACATCATTAGGTAATTAGGGCAATTACGATGCTCTTTAGGCTATACATGAGGGCAGAATTCAAAATACTGTCAAAAATTCAGTTTTTCAGATACAATTCTTAGATTCTGGACACTTCAACTACTCTGACAGCAAAATCTTGTCAGCCCAAAGATGCCTCCTTCCATGATTGGTAGGAAGTATTAATGCATTTCGTTGGTGGTGGTCTTCTCTCCCAATCCCCGTTCGGTGCCCATGCCCGGGCAATTTGCATATAACCCCATAAGCATCCTTGCCATTGCTTAACCTAAGTCAGTAACAAGCAGTGGAGGACTCGCACACAGAACTATAGACAAGACAAAGTCTTAAAAAATCAGATCCATTTTATTGAGGATCGGCACAAATTGGCAGCAAATGTTTCAGTCCTAGTTGGACTATCGTCAGTGCAGTCATGCTCAGTAATTAACCTAAGTCAGCCCACGTCCTGACAATTTGCACAACCCATTATCCCTGCATTCTGCTAAAACATCAGTCAGCCCACGTCTTTAAACCTCAGTCAGCCCACATCCTGACAAGTCAGCCCACGTCCTGACAACTTGCTCAACCCATTATCCCTGCATCCTGCTTAAACTTCAGTCAGCCCACATCCTGACAAGTCAGCCCATGTACTGACAATCTGCATAACCCATCATTCCGGCATTTGCATAAACCTCAATCAGCCGACGTCCTGACAAGTCAGCCCATATCCTGACAATTTGCACAACCCATTATCCCTGCATTTTGCTTAAACCTCAGTCACCCCACGTCCTGACAAGTCAGCCCACGTCCTGACAATTTGCATGACCCATTATCCCTGCATTCCGCTTAAACCTCAGTCAGCCCCTGATCACCACCAACGTCATGGCTCCTGTAGAAATCCCTATGGGGGGATTATCTATCCTATACGTCACTGACGCCCCCCCTCTCTCATCTCAAGAGGAGCGTCAGGGAAGGGGGTGGGGCGAGACAACTGCTCCAGTGATGATGAACAGCAGCTGAGGATGATGGCACAAATGTGAGTAATGACATAGTAGCAACGGCTCTATATACCACCACCACCGCTTAGGTGATTGGCTCAGCAGATCAGGAGAGACAGATGTCCTTAGCTAAATGGATATTGGGAAATGGAGAAGGGGCAGTTGTGATGTCACTAGTGATTAGGGATGGGCATCGAATTTCGAATTTTCGAATAATCGTTGTTATTATCAAGGTCGACTTTTATTATTGAAATTCGAAATTCGGGAAAAAAAAAAAAAAAAAAAAAAAAAAATTGAGTGAAATGTTGCATTGTCTCCCCTGATTCTAAGTATAGTCAAATCGCTATAAGCATTTTAAGCAAGGTTTATGGAAAAATGAATGGCGGATGAAATCCCATGAAGAGGGAGAGGGGGTGACTTTGGCACCCCTTTGGCACTCAGACCTGAGCCTACTAAATATTTAATGAACCACAACCACTCATGATTGTCAAAACTGTTTTTTATTTTCGAAAATGTCAATGTAAAAAAAATTAAAAATGTAAAAAAAAAAAAAAAAAAATTTTTTTTTTTTTTTTTTACATTTTTTTTTTTTTTTTCGAAATTCGAATTAAATTCGAATTTGGCCAGCGAATTTCGAATAGTGTTTTTGCTAGAAATGCCCATCCCTACTAGTGATGTCACTCGAGCAATTGTGATGTCACCAGTGATGTCACTCAAGCAATTGTGATGTCATCAGTGATGTCACTCAAGCAATTGTGATGTCATCAGTGATGTCACTAAGGAGTTACACACCCTGAATGACAAGGGGCATGTACAGTATGTACGCATGGGGTGCACTAAATGATGATGTAGAAGTCAGTCTTCGTGACTGAAATACAGTCAAGACCACACTTCAATCACGAGAGACTTGTAGGAAGGATTAATAAACTTTATTGAACAAATAACCAGTTTAAGTGTGGCGTATGGCTCCATGATATGATGACGCTCCTCTTGAGATGAGAGAGGGGGGGCGTCAGTGACATAGATAATCCCCCCTGCCACTAATAATACAGGCAAATACAATAAGTGGCCCTGCCGCTTCGCTCGCCCGGCCACTAATTAGCAGACAATTGGACTCGAGTCATAGGGACTCGGACTCGAGTCGACTCGAGTCGCAAATTTGACGACTTCCGACTCGACTCGGACTTGGAAGGTAAATACTTGAAACTCGACTCGGACTTGGAAGAAAATGACTCGAAACTCGACTCGGACTTGTGACAAGATCAGCCGAGTGCACCAGCTGGGCGTACGCCTAGGTTTACACGCTACGTCCGATGTAGAACTCAAAGTTACGACTAACTTAATTTTATGACTAGTGCACCCTGTATGCGCTGCGTCTGTGTATGGAGCAGGCGTAAAAGTTACCCCCAAATGCGTAGCTACTCACTGACAGCTGTCTCTTGATCTGCGCGTGATGCGGCCGGAATCTTCTCCAAAAATATCGATCGATATGTGCTGTAAATATTATCGCATCAGCAATGTAATGCAGTGTAATGTAATCAGCGTCTTGGTACAAGGCTAATGCGTCGGAAGATCTTTCAATTTCTTCCTGACTTCGTCAACTGCCCGCAGTGCGCAGTCTGCCATCGCATTCAGTACTGATTGCACTTGTGATCAAACTGCTTGTGTTGGCGCTGTTAAATTGAGCTGTGAGAACGTTTCTATGCTTTGAATACAACTCTATAAGTTTGAGCTGAGTTGGAGCTGTCTGTCAGCTGTCTCGAGCTGAGAGCTCGTCTGAGAGAAGTGTGTTGCTTGGCAACAAGCACGTATTAACGTGAACGCGCACGTCTGCAGCCTAAATAATCTCTGCCTTGTCATTTTTTCTAACCTGTGACTCGACTTGACATAACCTGTGACTCGACTCGAGACTTGACTTGAAATAACATTGTGACTTGACTTGACTTGACTTGCCGACAAAAGGAAAGACTTGGGACTTGCTTGAGACTCGGGACCAATTGACTTGAGACTCGCTTGGGACTCGGATCAGAGGGACTTGGACAATTGTCTGCTAATTAGTATACTTGGATTAACGCTCCAAACCCACCTTGTTGACTTGGACATAACTGCCATCAGCTTCGATCTGAATTTTGGCCACAGATGCACCCTCTTTCTTCTCTAGTTGGACTGGTTGAATACATAACTATGAAACAGAAACAGAGAACACACATTTAACTGAATATACAGTACTAACATTAATCAGGGTTGCCAACTCACATGTTTCTGGCGTGTGACACTCTTTCACCTTCAATCTCACGTGCTCACTCTGCCTGTAACAGGTTTTGGCAATACTGTACTTGAATATAGTCATGCCAAAAGAGAAAAGAGGGAGGATATATCATTCATTCATTCCATAAGGATAAGTGACATCACTGACAGTATGCTGCATGCATGTAATAGAAACGTTTTCCTGTGTGTGTGTGTGTGTGTGTGTGTGTGTGTGTGTGTGTGTACTATGTACGATCAATAATGCCAAAATTCCCATAATGTATGATAATTTGATCATTTTCTGACAGTTGTAATCATACTAATATGGATCTTATGTCTGTCTGTTTATACATGTTTATACATGTCTTCTTACGTCGTTGCAGCCAAGCATACTTCATGCATTCATGTCCCCTAGGACAAAGTCATTTTAGTTCCTACCAGTGGTAGATAGAGTGCTGGAATTCCCTATGTATAAAATGTACTTTAAAAGTAAAAATTACCTAATTTAAAATGGAAAGTTGAACGTTGTGTTGTGATTTTAAAATTTTGATTTAAATCATCATCATCATCATCATCATCATCATTAAAATTGCCAAAGTGGGCAGTAGTGTGATTTTGCAGGTGGTGTCTGCTCACGATTTGTGACATCATCAGTGATGTCGTAAATCAGTGAATTGTGATGTCATCAGTGATGTCACTCGAGCAATTGTGATGTCATCAGTGAATGACATCATAAATCCTTCCTGGCTGAGGCTATATAAGTGGTGGAAGCCCAACCGCCATTAAACACCAAAAAGAAGAAGGCTATCAAAATCTCACTCCAGCCAGGTACCCAAAGTTGGCAACCCTGCTTATACAGAAAAAGACCCATCAGTGCCACTGAGGTCAGAGCAACTTTGGATTAGAACTTCCAAGTAACACTGGTCAAGAAAAAAACACGTTAGTAAACGTTATTTCTCTGGCGTTACATCATGATGACTTAACATTAATAGCGTTACCTAAGTAACAAGCTAGCTACTTTAGCATGCTTCTAACATTACTACTACTGTATAATAGCTACATTGTGGCGAGTAATAATGGATCAAAGGCACATTTGTAAGAGTTTAGTAGCCACTAGCCACGAATTCATTTAACGTTACCCATCTGTGCCACCTGCAGTCACGTCAATAACGTTACATCAGTTAAGAATTGCTATTATGGCAACTTTTACAGGCGGCAAGTATTGAATCAAGGATGTTATATCGGCAAATGAAATCGGATATGGTGACAGTTGATGATCACATAGTAAAACGTTAATGTCCAGTACCTGAGAAGGCGTTAAAAAGTCATCAAGATCTGTCAACTGTAACACACCGCTGAAGTTGGACGCCATAGCAAAGATCTCCCTATCCGCGGAGTTGATGCTAGAATGGATGGACGGGGCCATGGGGGGGACGTAACCCCGCTCAGAACTCGCTTGTTCAGGTGTTGTTGCTTCTCACAGGAATCGTGTGCCTAAACAGAGAGCCCAACATGAGCGCCTGGCCAATCCCGGCGCTTGACTGCTGTGTAGGCGGGCACAGGGCGTGGTTTTTGCGTAACGTATCTGACCCAACCCGAACCAATCATCACTTCCCATGCCTAAACCCAACCAATCATCACTCCTCGTGTTCCTCCGGCTGATCCATTCTAGCATCGTCCATCCGCTAGCGATTATAATAATAATAATAGACCTCCGGTAAGACTTTTTCAAAATAAAATAACCATTCTGCACAAGTCGTCTCGCAGTAGCTTGCTGACGTCGACGTTGGGTCTGACCACGTGAGACTACAAGTCTAAAGCATACAGAAGCCATTGACAATGGTTTATACAGTATATTACGGTTGCCAAGAGATTAGTGTAAAAAGCCTCGCGAAGCTTTCATTGTGAAGCTAATTTCGTACTTCCGGTCTTATTGTCGCTATCTCAGGCAAGCTTGACTACTAGGAAGAGGGGGTATCCAACTTTAAAATATACCAAGACTAGTATGGACTTAGCTACACTTAAAGCAGCTACGAGCAACTTTTTCGATTGTTATTAAACAGTATAAATTTAATATCAATGCATCACATCTTACCTCTAATAGTCGACGAGACCAAAGCCGTGTGTATCTGAGATTGCTCCCTTAGGTGATTATTAAGTCTATAGTCTGTCTAAACTCGCGCCAACAGGGGGCTCTCTAGAGCGACTGGACCGGGTAACCCGGAAGTGAAACGCGGAAGTGAAACCAGGAAGTGAAACGCAGCTGCCTTTTTACGCCGTTTGCGCTGCCTAGCAACATAACATAAACAATGTGAACGCCACGCATACTCGCGGGAACATCTCTCGTTATATTCTAACAGGTTTTTTGGAAGTTATTTTGTGGTTATGGCCGAAGTGGCTGCTGCAAACCGTTTCATTTCAATTCCTGATCTGCCCTGGCTACACAGACACACTAACACTGGCCGATTCACTCGGGGTTCAAGCGAGACTACTCTGCGTTGGTATCGTCGACTATTAGAGGTAAGATGTGATGCATTGATATTAAATTTATACTGTTTAATAACAATCGAAAAAGTTGCTCGTAGCTGCTTTAAAGGAGGACTTACCCCCTAGATATGTATCAGAACAGTGATTTGAAAATACATATGGAAAAAACCAAGAAATGACATATACTCTTGTCTATACTAAACTCTTTGGCTGTGTTCAAGTCAAGATTTTTTTTCGGAAATCGACGCCATTACAGTTTGCCTACCGCCTCAAAAATAATTTATTTGAGAGGGGCAATATCTTTATAAATATCAACAACTAGCCAACGCTGGTGGCCTGTTTGGAAACAGCTTTGCTCAAAATGGTTGAAAGTTATATCAATTTGGTAATTCAGTGGCGAACTAGAAATTTAATTATTTTTCTGCATGTATCTCTATGGCAGCGTGTCAAACTACGTTACGAGAGCAAAGTGACGTGGGCTCGTTACAGCAGCACACCGCACAATAGGACAAACCTCTCGCTCTGGGGTAACACAATGCGAGATTTCTCCACGTAATTCCCTCGTCTAACTAGAGATAAACCGCGCAATGAAATCCGTTTTTAATTTGCGTTTTGGGGCTTTTCGTGATTCTTGTTAAAAGTTGCAGCACCTCTGATTTTTCCTCTCAGGGCGCAGGCAGTGCAGGGCAGAGCTCTTCTCCTCCTCACAGACTGTTCTCATGCAAATCCCCCCGAGGAGCACACACACACAGACAGAGCCAGTCGCTCTGCTCTGCTGACTTGATTTCTTGAAAAGTTGGCGTTGCTTGCAGTGACGATATTGTAATAATGTCAGGAACCAGGCGAAGAGTCAGGATCTTGTCACCGCACTTTATTCAGGGATCGCTATTACAGGACGACTGTCAGCCGTCGTCCACGCCACTAACACCCCACAACCACACTCCCAAACCCAGCTAGCTTCCTCTAGCTTCGCAGCTCCCAACACCACAGCCTTCCCTCCTGGCTCCCACACACAACAACCACGAGCTGACGCTCCCGTTCACGTTCCCCCTTCCCCCAGCCAATCACAGGTGAATCCCTCTCTTCCACCACACCCACTGGCTCGCATGCTGCCTTTACGTACCCCCGTAAATCCCCACAGACATGTCAACCCCAGTCTAACGTGACAACTAGACAACCCCATGTTTACTGACAAACCCACATCGCTACAATATTATATTAGCCGATATGTTTAGAGAAGCTTTGTCACGTTGTCACGTCGTAGTATAGCGTTATATTTTACATGTCCGCTAAACTGCGACGAGATTTGTTTGCTGAAATGTCAGACTGTTGAAAGCCCCCGCCTCTCACTGCTGCTGTGTGGTGCTGCTGCTGCGCGTGCCCCCGCGGGTGCATGAGAGAGCAGACTCTCCCGTTTGACTGGCCGAGAGAAAGTGCTTCCAAGTCGGACTGATAGCCGCGGAAATGTCAGACTGTGCTCTCTCTGCTCTGGCCGAGTCCGAGAGAGCCCAGCTGCTGCTGCGCGTGCCCCCGGAGCTTGGGGCTAGTGCATGAGGTTTACAGTACGACTCTCTCCCGCCCGCTCCCGCCTGCCTGGGCTGGAGACAGTGCTTCCAACTCGGACTGATAATATAAACATTATCATTCGAGCTTATCCAGGTAAGATATTAATAAAGTAGTGACACATTCAGCGGGAAACTAACTATAATTAAAACCTCTTCCCCCCTAGCGGGCCCGCCGGCGGGCTGAGCCCTTGTCATCTCTCACAAATGACTCTCTACAGCAGTTTAGGAAGCAGGCAGCGAGACATACAGCACACCAAAATGTCAGGAAGAAACGTGGCTACAAGACTCTGACAAGCATTTGTATTCAAACGAAAAATAATTCCAACCCCAAGCAACAATATCACCATGTAGCAAAAACAAGAAAACCGTGCATGCCTGCATTCATGTGGTGATTTGTTTTTGCGAGTGAATCTTTTCTCTCGAGACGGCTTTCGATAGCTAGCTCTGCTCTTTCCAAAGAGGTATAGCTCGTCTCTGAGAGATGAAAACTCACTCAGTAGGCTGTCAAAGAACAGCAAAAACGTGTTTAACGTTTTACAGATAAAACTACAAGTTATGTCTTCCTTTGCTGTTTTCAAATCAAAAGTTGTGTTTGACTTCATAAAAACGCTACTAATTGCTACTCCTAATGCCTCTTCATCATCTTAAAGCGTTGTTTTTTACAGTCATCGTGTTTACAAAGCCATATGGAGGATTTTACATGGAGTGGTCATCTTCACAGAATAGACGAGCTTTGGGTTCAGTCGACAGCATTTCCTGGAAAACTGTCTGACGTAAATTCTTTCAGTTCACGTCGATTCTATTGGCTCTGACGCTTCCATAGAGGTGTCAATCATCGAAATCGGCCAATGGGGTCCCGAGATATCCCTCTGCGTAACGTCCCAGGCTTTGCCTGCAATTTGAAGAGGCTTTTCTGATGCATTTCACAGAGTAAAAATACAGATATAACGCTTGAGGGTTATCCAAACCATAACGCATATTAACTGAGTACCTATAGTGATATGTAAGTAGGAGAAAAAAAAGGTATTTCAGTGTTCTACCATAGAAAAGTCAAATGGCACCCATGATGCCCAAAATGTGCCCAGATCAGGTCCGCCTGGGCCTACATGTAGTAAATCATCTGTAAAATTGCTCTGGTTCACTTTCTAAGGATTTGCTTTGATACAAGCACTCATAAGACATTAGTCTACTGCTCCATAGAATAATTTGGCTACCAACCCATGATTTTCAGGTGCTTTTCATCCAAAATAGTGTTTTTTTTTTTTTGCCATGTTCTAACTGATTTTACTCTGATACAGTACATTTGTAATTGATTCTGACACTTCTACAGCAATCTCACAGGTGTTGGCTAGCTTTTGAAAAAAATAAATTTCAGAAAATACCCTGTAGTTGTGGAGATATACTCAATTCAGTTCAGGCATGTCATTTTCGGCAGGTGAGCTGAAAAATAGGCTTAGGGGTTAACAGGTAAGACATGTGCCAACTTTGACGACGTTTGGTTCAGTATTTTAAGAGCAAACTTCAATAGGAATAGGCTTGGAGTTCTGAGGAGCCGAAAGGGTACAGGGGGAGGAGTGGAGTAACTATCTTGAAATCCCATAGTCTTTGGGAACACTGTGACGTCAGTGTGTTCCTAATCTCCCATTCATTTGAGAAAAAAAAAGCAGTGTTCCACCCTTAGAGGGCGCTTATGCCAGATATGCTGCTGAAAAATGATACAAATGGTAAAATGGCAACAGTTTGGTGTCAAATGTGGACATTCTGACCAGAATTCTTCACACATCACCCCCAAAGTCATATATATTGGTTAAAAGCTGAAAAAAAGTGTTTTGGGGGTTAGTCCTCCTTTAAGGTAGCCGCTGCCAAACCTTCCATGTCCTCTAAAATCCCTTCACTAACATGACAAGTCTTCAACTTTAACTCATCTGTTGACAACACTATTTCACTGAGAAGTTTAAGCCTCAGAATGATATCTGCCTGCACATATTCAGTGTGCGGTGTTTGATGTGACTATAATTAATATCCTCTTGGCTTTGATGAGGAGCACACAAGTTACACAAAACATCAGCATCTGTCTTCTGTTTACAGTGTGAACAGTTTAAAATGCTATACATGCTGCATGCTCCTTGGAGATTTAAGTGATGTGTAGGCCTACACATTCAGTAGTATGAATATGTTGCTTTTCATGTGATGGTGGCTAAAAATGTGAGCTGGAAAAAACATAGATCAGTTTTCAATTTCTTTTTAGTGAATGATCAGAGTAAACTAAACAGATCAGAATTGTACTCCTTTCATTTTGTTAACTCACTTCATGAGATCAATCAATGATTAGAGAGTGATTCTATTCTAGCAGTAATCTCAACTACAGTATAATAAATCTCAGGCAGCATAGAAAAGTCTGAAGGTGGAGCAGCACTGCCATCTGCTGGTCCTAACACAACAAAGTGAAAAGAGCGGAACTTTCCAATGAAATACACTTCCTCATGTTTTCTAATATTTTCCTAATATGGGTCTTTTGACTTATACACCTTTCCTTTCTCTACTGGCCTTGTAAGTCTACTTTGAAAGTCACATAACGTCCACTATCGCAGCCTCAGTTCGTCATGCTCCTGTACAGCGGAGACACCTTTCTGGGTCTTGGTCAGGATGAGAACCCATCACGAGAAGATCATTCTCTTCAAGACATCTGGCATGAAGAGGAAAGTAAGCTTTATTTCTTTATGACTTATCTGATTGATTTGTATTTGATTGTTCCTTCAATTAAATATGCACGTTTGCACTCATAACGGATGTTTATTTACTATCAGGTATTGTATCCTTATTGTAATGCATTTTGCCTAATTTGCAAGTTAATGTTAAGTCACTTTCATGTAACATTCTGACAAATTTCACAGGATTGGATCTGATGTGTTGTAAAGTATTTCAATACTAACAATGCACCACAGGTAGAAAAAAGATGCAGTGTACATCACAAACATGTACCGGTATGTCTTTTTTCATCTGCAAGTTTACATCCTTAGTTTGCTAGATAATCAATAAAACATATCAGTCCAAGTCTGTATGTTATCTGACATATTCTTCACACAGCGAACATGGCAACAGTTAAATGTCTTTATTATTTAAAATACATATAATTTATAGATTCAATAAGGCATTTCCATCTGCAATGTTGTGCAGATAGGTTCCACATCAGTGCATTAACTATAGGTATGGTACTTGAAAGCGCAATTATCAGATACAACATGAAATGTAATTATCAAACCATATAAAATGTGGTTTGGGTTGTGACTTGTGCGTGTATTACCAGCCTGTGAAAAGGGGAGCTAACAAAGCTTCCTGTGTGACTTTGCCCACAGTGTGTCTCATTCAAGCATTTGGACGGTTCTGTAGTCACTGTCTGCAGAAGAACCACTTTCTCAGTGAAACAGAGATTGTGGCAAGAATTACTTTTGAAGTAACTGACAGCACAATGCTCCTCTTCCCCATCTTTCTTCACCACTTCATGGTGAGTCCATTGGTCATCTTCTCCACAGTGTGGTACCGTGTGTGCAGCAGGTCACTGGCTCTCTCCTCCCCTACGTGGTGGAGCCAGGACTGGTAGAGTTCGGCCACGCGTGTGTCGTCCTCCGGCGCTCGGGTCTGCTCTTCCTTGTAGAGCTCCTCAACCTTCTGGAGTAGTCCCTTGCTGTCCTGATCAGGTAACGCCTTCAACTGTCCACCTCCGTTCAGAGAACCTGATACAGAGACAGGAGGTGGATGGAAAACAATGGATGGACGCCTTTCATTTGCATGCATGCATTATCAAACATTTCATTAGTAAAAGGTGCGTAGTATCGATTTGCCAATGATTGTACTGTTCAATGTGATACAAACACATTTGATAACTCACTGCATGTATCAGAGTTTTCCCCAGATTACTGTACATCTAATATTACTGTAAATTACCTTTAGTATGGTCCAGCATTTCATTTGTTGTTTTTCATGTTTATTCATTTTACAAGTATCCTCATTAGCTTAAGTATTATATTCACCTGTTATTTTTTATATCAAGGTAAACGTGTATTTTGTGCAGTAATTCCATAGGGCTATGAGAAACTAACGTGTGAAACTGCGCCAAGTACATAGTTGCATTTAATTCACGTTTGTGGTCAAAGGCTGGGACGTTTATTTTGAAAGAGTCAACGGGAAACTGATAAAGTCTGTACGTGCGGTAAAAGACAGAAGAAGTCGCTGACAGAAAATAAGGAATAACGTGAAAATTATAAGCTATTTTGTTTTAGCACCTGGCTGATAAGGGCACAAGGTTTGTCATGTTTTCATTTCATGTAGTGTTTCATCTGCAGCCATGTTTTGAAGCCATTCTATTAGTTCTGTTGGGCTTTATTGCTAATGTGTTTAGGCTAGCATGACTGCTACATTAGCTTCACTGTATACAAGGCAATGTGGTCGGGGGGAATTGCTTGGTGGAGTTTGCAAGTTATGCTATCAAGAGATGCAGTATTTGTGGGTTTTACACTGACTGTAATATTATTGCCCAAGGTTAAATATTCACATGCAACGTAAAATACTGTATAAATATTTCATTTCATAGAACTCAAATGTATTTACCTTAAGTTAAAGGAACACTCTGCCCATTTTCAACCAGCTTTGTATCATTAGAACAACATCAGTAGTATATCAGAAAACTGTAAATGGTTTTGAAGTCTGTCATTTAATTTGACAGTTATTGAGTGTTAAAGTGTGGACCAGTGACATCACTGGTCCACACTAATTCAAATTAATAACTCATTAACTCAAATCAACTCTCAATAACTGTCAAACTAGATGAATGATGAATAGTTTGACAGTTATTGAGAGTTGATTTGAGTTAATGAGTTATTAATTTGAGTTAGTGTGGACTTTAACACTCAATAACTGTCCAATTAAATGACAGACTTCAAAACCGTTTACAGTTTTCTGATATACTACTGATGTTCTAATGATACAAAGCTGGTTGAAAATGGGCGGAGTGTTCCTTTAATAATACTTACCAGTAGCACTCCATCAGAGTTTGTCATAAGCTAAAAAGGGATTAAAAGGTATGTTACGGTTCACGGACAAGGCTCAACTTCAAGATTAAAATAAACACTTTAGTAACCATCAGTTGGAGAGTCAGATCATCATTCAGCCGGGGACGCTACAATTACTGTACACATAATATGTGTATGTATAATAATGCTAAATGCATTTTTCTCCTCACCTGAGGGACAGGCCATGACCTCTACAAAGTGGTACGGTGACTTGCCCCTCTTGAGTTTCTGCACCAGGTTCTGGATGTTGCGGAAGCCATAGGCCAAAGCAAAGCTCAGCAGGACTTTCCCATCTTTCTCTAGGGTCACCTCCTGGAAGTCGTTGTTCCTATGGTGGATGCATGGGGTTAGTTGAGGTGAGAAAACAGAGGGCCTTCAGTGTGCAGCACTACTTTACATAAGAGGGGCCAGAGAAGTAAGTTTGTGCTCTTCATAATCGATTCTATAACACTGCATAGAGATTTGGTCCTACAGATCTCTGGACGTGCACATATAAAGCCTCTGAGATGGCACAAATGATCTAGGATCCCTGGTCACTTGACCACACGATCCACTGTGACTTAAGTGGAAAGCTATTCTCATCATTAGACCTTTTCAAATGTACTTAATGAGCACTGCAACTCGATTAGTAGTGAGGCGGGAAGCATATAAGCAAGTGAGCTACACAATGAAGCCAAACTTACCTGAGGGTCTTGTATGTGAGCTGCGCCACCTCCTGTCCAAACAGCTGCTTGGCAGCATAGGTGAAGACATGGTGGAGGTAGCCCCCTGACCCGCCCCCTGTGTGGGTCAGTAGCTCATTACCACACACATTGCTGAACCTGCAGGGAGAATGATACATCACTGATTCTTTATGCTACTATGGTATTGCTTTGGAGTTCCAAATGTGTTCCCCGTTTGGGTTCCAGCTATGGCTCTCTTGCTAGTTGCGGTGCTATTTTTTTTTCATTGGCTCATTAAAAGTGTTCAGAACTATAATTCTTTTTCAGAGGTAAATTATTTTTATTTCGTTTTCCCTCTAGGAATGGTGATTTTCTTGCTGTGGTGCCTCAAACACTAGACACATGAATATATAGGCCTGACTTACTTGACTATGCAGGAATGTGTGTATGTCTTTTGTTGTTACTTGTTACTAGTTTGTCTGTATCATACCTGCATCTCTCGTTATTTCAATCCACACCTATATTAGCTATACCACATACCCTAAATGTTGTTTGCCTTTTCTCAGACTAACATGGTCAAAATGAACTTGCATTATTAGAGGCTAAATGAAAGGAAATGAAGCGGCACAACACTTACATTGTGTCTAAGGGGGCAGGCTCCATATCATTAAGGGACAAATTCTTCTCCTCCAGCATTGTCTGAACCTCCACTGTAACAACACAGAGAGACCAAAGTAAGTAGAGATGGCAAGAGAGAGAGGACGCCACACAACTCAATCACACAAAGAGCATGTGAGGGAACGTACATGAGGTGATGACACAGTCCACCTCTCTGGTCTCTGCTTTGTCCAGGTAGAATTCTGACCTGGACGCCTCAAGTTTCTTGTCAAAGCAGGGCATCACTGCCACATGGTAGATCTGCTGAGGACTCATCCCCTAACAACAAGAACAACAGACAGCTCATCATCCACTTATCATCATCATCGTCATTTTCCTCCTACCATGAGATATATATCTATCTATATCTATAAAAGGGGCAAGTGGGCAATCTCTGTCTGTTTCCATTTTTGTCCCACTGATGATGTCATAGTGATGTCATAAGAGCAAAATCATCTGATGACATCACTGATGATGCCATAGGCACTGATGATGTCATAGGCATTGTGACATCATCAGTGATCATAGACATTGTGACATAATTGTGATGTCATCAGCGAGTGATGTCATCAGTGATGCAAAGTTGGGCAATTGTGCGCTGCGCATGCCAATACTACGCAGCAGCTGAGCTGCGTATCATGCGAGCTGCAGGCAGGCGAGGCCGCACAGCGGGCGAGCCTAGGCTAGTCACTCAAAAAGGCAAGGTGTTTACGTCTGTCTGTCTGTCTGTCTGTCTGTGGACAGATTTTGTTAGTGCGATAGCGTCAAAACCGTGCAAGATGCAGTCACGAAACTTTACAGGTGCGTATTTGACATAAAAATTAAGGTCGGGTTCGACTTCGAACATGGGCGTGATCCAGATGTGAACTGGATGTTCTGTTACTGTTCATGTTCAATTATGAAAACTTTTCCATGTCAGGTATCACTTTAAAGCAGCTAGGAGGAACTTTCATTTTGTGTTGATTGTAGCGGCACCTATGGACAAAAGCGGTACTGTAGTGTTCGCTCCTCGCCGATGGTCTCATTTGCTGATGTAGGTAAGATGTGATGCATCAGTATTAAATTTAGACTGTTTCATAACATAACCTAGTAGCTGCTTTAACATGAATCAAATCAACCTCATCTGTTGTCTCTCCATACCTGTTGTTCAGCGAAATAGCCTTTAACCAAGGAACCCATCATCGCCTGGGGGGAGCGGGTGGTGCTGATGTACGGAAGAATAAACTGCCCATGGGTCTTCTCCGCATAGCAGATCCACCCTGAACACAGACACACACACACACACACACAGACCCACACACACGCACGCACGCACGCACACACACACACAGGCACGCACGCACGCACGCACACACGCACACACACACACACACACACACACACACGCTCTTTCTTGAAAAAACAAAATCCCAAACATGTAGGCATCACTTCACTCAAGCAACTGACACTAAAGCGTACATTCTGATTAAAAGCGGATGGTTTGCGGGTGGGTAAAATAATACATCATTGAGGACAATATTAATTATGTTCTCTAAATTGTGAACACATTTTAAGCTTCATTTCGGCTTTGTTGCTCGTCCGCTGTCATGTCCACAACAGACTAACGCACAGTGCGCATTTATGGACGAGGGGGGCACAGCAGTGTAACTTCATTAATTACCTATTTAAATCTCCAGACACACCGACAGGATCGGCCAGGATCTCAGGTTAATTCATGTTCTGTGTTCTTCTACACATCCAAAAGGTCTGCTGTTACATACACAGCACACCGAAGTGCATCGCCGTCTCCCCATTAACAGAGACGCCAGACACTATAACAATTATTTCTATTACACAAGAGAGAAACAGGACCGCACTACATACATAAGGAACTGTATCGCAAAGGGATCAGAGCTGACCCACCCATGCATGTTAGACAACATGTTCCGTGTGTTGCCTTATTGTGAACTGTCTGTCATCTAAAGAGCCAACTAGTGTTTGCAATGAGAAAGACATACAATAGTTAAGGTTTGAAGTGCAGTACCTGGACAGGAGGATGTCAGCATGGGCAGGGCATTTTTCTCCTTCTCCTTCATCTGGAAACGCTTTACAAATTCCTTCTGGCTCTCCAGCAGGCTGAAGGTCCGACTAAAGCCAGTGTCAAACACGTGGTGAACACCTGGAACAGAAGCATCATGTTAGTAAGGCCTAGATATCTCCTTACAATATTGTGTTCAACACACTGACTTTCTTTAGGCTTAATACATCTTAATTAACCATCATCCTGAAAAGTGGCTGCATCTCTCTAAAACAACCCGTCTCCTCTTCATTTCCTGCATGGCTGTGAGTTGTATGATTTCCATGGGACTGAAAACAACTTATATTTGCACTCACTCACCGAGGCCTTTGAAGAAGGAAGTCAGCCTCCTGCCCGTCTCGCTGCTGCTGAGGCCGTAGCGTGCAGCCAGTGAGGCTCTGGACTGAGGCGACACAGACACCACCACCACCTGCTGCTCCGTGGCACTGGTCTGCGGAGGGAGACACACAAAAACATTATCATCCCATTTCAGAGACCGCAAAACCGCTCGTGAGCGGAGGTATATCAGCACACACACATGTCCACCGGTGGGGTTTGTACCTTGTTGTTGTGCAGCACCCTGAGGAGCTCCTCGTGGCTCTGCAGTGCAATGAGGACGGTCTCAGCTGAGGTGACGCAGCCACTGCACGCCAGACAGTCCATCAGTGTGATCTTTGCTTTCTGCAGCTTCTGCTTTCCACCGTCCTACAAACACAAACCAGTCACGCTCTGGTGGACTACTTCAAAAGGGCGAGACTGATGGTGGGTTAAATAATAACTACTAAATTAGTATACTTGGATTAACCGCTCCAAACCCACCTTGTTGACTTGGACATAACTGCCATCATCTTCGATCTGAATTTTGGCCACAGATGCACCCTCTTTCTTCTCTAGTTGGACTGGTTTAATACATGCCTATGAAACAGAAACAGAGAACACACATTTATTAACTGCATATACTAACATTAATCAGGGTTGCCAACTGACATGTTTCTGGCGTGTGACACTCTTTCACCTTCAATCTCACGCGCTCACTCTGCCTGTAACAGGTTTTGGCAATACTGTACTTGAATATAGTCATGCCAAAAGAGAAAAGAGGGAGGATATATCATTAATTCATTCCATAAGGATAAGTGACATCACTGACAGTATGCTGCATGTAATATAAACCTTTTCCTTTGTGTGTGTTCCCTATGTGTAAGATGTACTTTAAAAGTAAAAAATACCTAATTTAAAATGGAAAGTTGAACGTTGTGTTGTGATTTTAAAATGTTGATTTAAATCATCATCATCATCATTAAAATGGCCCAAGTGGGCAGTAGTGTGATTTTGCGGGTGGTGTCTGCTCACAATTTGTGACATCATCAGTGATGTCGTAAATCAGTGAATTTTGATGTCATCAGTGATGTCACTCGAGCAATTGTGATATCATCAGTGATGTCATAAATCCTTCCTGGCTGAGGCTATATAAGTGGTGGAAGCCCAACCGCCGTTAAACACCAAAAAGAGAGGCTATCAAAATCTCACTCCAGCCAGGTACCCAAAGTTGGCAACTCTGCTTATACAGAAAAAGACCCATCAGTGCCACTGAGGTAAGAGCAAACTTTGGATTAGAACTTCCAAGTAACACTGGTCAAGAAAAAAACTCCGGTTACTAAACGTTATTTCTCTGGCGTTACATCATGATGACATTACCTAACATTATAGGGTTACCTAAGTAACAAGCTAGCTACTTTAGCATGCTTCTAACATTAACTACTACTACTGTATAATAGCTACATTGTGGCGAGTAATAATGGATCAAAGGCACATTTGTAAGAGTTTAGTAGCCACTAGCCACGAATTCATAACGTTACCCTGTGCCACCTGCAGTCATGTCACGTTACATCAGTTATTATATGAATTGCTATTATGGCAACTGTTACAAGCGGCAAGTATTGAATCAATTATGTTATATCGGCAAATTAAATCGGATATATTGACAGTTGATCACATAGTAAAACGTTAATGTCCAGTACCTGAGAAGGCGTTATAAAATCATCAAGATCTGTCAACTGTAACACACCGCTGAACTGGGACGCCATAGCAAAGATGCTAGAATGGATCGACTGGCGGCCATGGGGGGGACGTAACCATAGACGTAACCCCGCTCTGACCCAACCCGAACCAATCATCACTTCCCATGCCTAAACCCAACCAATCATCACTCCTCGTGTTCCTCCGGCTGATCCATTCTAGCATCGTCCATCCGCTAGCGATAATAATAATAAGACCTCCGGTAAGACTTTTTCAAAATAAAAGAACCATTCTGCACAAGTCGTCTCGCAGTAGCTTGCTGACGTCAACGTTGGGTCTGACCACTAAAGCATACAGAAGCCATTGACAATGGTTTATACAGTATATTACAGTTGCCAAGAGATTAGTGTAAAAAGCCTCGCGAAGCTTTCATTGTGAAGCTAATTTTGTACTTCCGGTCTTATTGTCGCTATCTCAGGCATGCTTGACTACTAGGAAGAGGGGGTATCCATGATGACAACTTTAAAATATACCAAGACTAGTATGGACATTAATGCTTAGCTACACTTTTAAGGACAATGTTGATAGATCTGGTCGTTGAGGTGTACGTCGTCTACATCTGGAAATAACATGGGCTTGCTAACGGTAGCTAGCCTGCTAGCATGAAGTCGAGCTGTCGCTGCTTTTGTTTACATCCAGTTGATGGGCCTGAATAGGTGTGTTAGCTACGCAGCCAGCTACGCTACCCGAGTGTCATCCTCCTCAGCCAGCACTGGGGTCAAACACCAACACTGCTGGCACCCACGGGGGTAAGATTGCCAGTAGTATTAACGTTTGAAATCCGATTTAGATCCACAGCACTTCAGAGTGATTTACAACCCTGGTTACATTTTACATTTCTGTTAAACTTACAGTACTGGATGCGTGCTATTAACGCAATTTATGTGATGAATTGTCCAATGCTTTGTGGAACACTGGTTTTAAATAGGGGAAACTCTGTAATGGTAATGTCCACGTGTGTCCCCCGCCCCCCTCCCCCCTCCCCCCTCCCACAGTGATGGAAGCGTCCTCTCAGGATTCATCTCCCATGGCTATGGATCTGTCACAGGACTACTCAGTCAATCCTCTGACCTGCATCCACACTGATGCCATGGACCTGGCTAAGAAGCCCGAGTGGTACCACAGACGGCCCTCGATCTGCAGCACAGAGGTGAGCTCACCTTACACCAGGTCCAATGCCACGTCCAACTATAACTCGCTGTCCACTCGGATAATGGACAGCAGCATAGGAGATGGCAGCGTTATCCAGCTGCACCCCGAGGCGGTCGGACCTGTTCACTGCAGAGGCATGGAGCCGGGTGCCGAATCTCTGGGCAGCTACATGAATTCGACTTTAGCTCAAGGGCTGGGTCTTTACCACGAGGGGGTTCACGACAGCATGTGGCCTCCAGGCTTCTACCAAGCAGCCAGCCAGACTCCCGAAAGCAGCGGCGGGGAGGAGAGTGACAGTGGCTCCGATGTCATTTTCCTTGTTTCCTCGGCGAAGGATTCACTCTTATGTAGCTCTTTCTTGCAGGAGAGTGTGAGCCATATCATTGAGCCCCTGACGCCTGCTGCTCCCTCGCTGGATGAAGGGAGAGGTTGTTATCTCCTACCTCAGCCACTGAGCTCGCCCAGTCCTGAGAGCACGTACTCAGAAGACTCCTCAGACAGCTCAGCAGACATACCTGTGCATCACACCAGGCCCATAGTGCTCCTGTCAGACCTAAGCGCTGTTTACGGCAACCCCGTTGAATCCCCGGTGGATATTTCTAGTGACGACAGCGACGTTATTGAAGTTTCTGTCTCCAACGGAAAGAAAGAGAGTTGCACTTTCCCTGGCAGAACTCCTTGTAAGAAAAGCCTGGTAGGAGAAACATGTTGTCAAAGTGAAGCCGATGAACCCCTGCTCAGAGAGTTACGACGCAGCACCAGAATTAAGAACTCCCCTCCAGAAATGCCTAAATTCAGCCCTAGTGTCTCTCAGCACAATTTGAGGAGCCAAGTGAAAAATGTAGGTTTATATAATGAATGTTATGATTCTGATGATCTACTGGAGTTCACAGAGAGGTTGTCCAGTTCAGAGGCAGAGTCCGTCCTACAGCCAGACCTCCCGCAAAAAGACAGCAGTCCTTCAGATGACTCTGATATGGACACTCAAACAGACAGTAAATGTCCATCCAAATCGTCTCAGAGTGAATCATCCCATGCCTATCAGCCTCGCCACAAGGCCTGCTACGTGAAAACCGTTAAACGGAAACAGAAAAAGTCCCTTAGCATTCATGAGAGTACAACGGTGCGAACTGAACAGAAAGCCTGCCGGAGAATCCCCTCAGAGCGCCACCCAAAGGTCTCAGGCAGCAAAGCATCAGGAAACAAAAGCGCCGCCACGAGACGGAGGCAAAAGAGGCGCGCCCAAACCGGGCCATCCCCTCTGTTTTCCCCCAAAGAGCAAGCGGAGATCAAGCTCAAGTTCGCCAAGTTCGAAAAGAAGAAAAAGGACAGCAAATCGGAGGGCTTTCGGCCGTTCGTCCATATGGAGCGGAGACTGTGCACCGTGGTCAACTACCAGGAGGAGGAAGCGACTGTACGGTGCAGCAGAGGCCGGCATCCAGCAACCGCCGCCGCATCCCTGTCTGGGTTTGTCCCCAAGACCTCTTGTTTCCAGCCGGGTCGACTCGGCTCAGAATCCAACTGTCGGCCCATGCAGGTATGCTGCCTGTGCGGTCAGACGGCCAGTGTCATGGGCCTCGGGGACCTTCATGGCCCTTATTACCCCGCCGGGCAGCCGCTGCCGGACTGCCAGAGCCAGCGGCAGACCTGCACAGCGCCACCTCCAGAGGAAAGGCAGAACGGACAAAAAGAGGAAAATTCCACAGATGAGTGTTGCGATGGCGACGGCTCCACGGTGCCGTCTGTCAAAAGTCCGCTCGGGAGTGACAGTGTCCCAGAGGTGCCTCTTCACCCGGATGAGTGCTGGATCCACGAGGACTGCGGTATCTGGTCGGCTGGTATTTTCCTGGTCAGAGGGAAGCTGTATGGGTTGGGAGAGGCAGCTCAACTCGCACAGGAAACAGTGAGTGACAGAGATTTCCCTATTTTTTTTTACTCAAGATCATCATAAAAAAGATGTCTGCTCTGTTTTTTTCCTTCACCGTATGCTCTTCTTTTCAGGTCTGTTCCACATGCCAACAAACAGGTGCAATAATGGGTTGTTTCCAGAAGGGCTGTCCCAGAAATTATCACTACAGATGTGCCACTCAGTCAGGTACAGCATAAAAACTACCAGTTAGAAGTTTAGACATACAGATTTTAGACATCAGAAACCATGAAATAAAACAGAATCATGCAGTGACCATCAAAATGTTAGATGAATCAAAACTATCTTATATTTTAGAATAGGTTCTTGAAGGAAAGCCGCCCTTTGCCTTGATGGGAAGGCAAAGGCTTTGGAAAGAAATTCATACACAGGCATCAACTTCACTATTTTTATTTGTCTAAGAAACAGATTTCAATCATTTATGCATACGCCTTTAGATTGCAGGATGCAAAACATGGTACATTCAATTAGGTGGGTCCAAATGTTTAACTGGTAGTGTATCAATCATGTAGTCATAAAATGGGAAGTGTTACCCAGTGGACTTGTCATTGTCGTTAATTCCACTGTATGTATGTACTGCTGCACAATTTGGTGAAAAAGTCATATTGCGATTATTCTAGACATTATAGTGATCTGCGATTGCGATATAATAAGCAAATGGTATCATGAGTGTACTCTTGCTTGGTTATCAAGGAAAATGCACAGATTACTGATGATTCTGAAATGTGTATTTCTCAACTCAAACCTACAAACTTAAATTAGCATAAAAATAGTCAAACTAAAATAAATGTGTACAGTACTGTATTCAGTGCCAGTAAAAAAAAACGGTTGCAAATTGTATTTATTTAATTAAGCTACAGCCTTTTGCAGTTATAGAATTGCACAGCACTATTATGTATGTTCCAAAATTATTGATGATTATGGTTGTCTACTGCAATTTTAGATTTAGCAGTTGCCTAAAATGTATTTCTGCCTGGCTGGTGATAATGCTGTTGAAAATGCTGCATCTTTCTAGGCTGAGAGCTTGACTCACTTCTGCTTTTCTTGTGTGTGTGGGAAGGCTGTCATTCTCACCCGCTTTGAAATGATCAATCATGATGGATATTTTGTTCTCTGTCTTTTCAGGCTGTGTCTTAAATGAAGACAACTTCTCGATGAGATGTCCAGAGCACAAGGTAAAAACTCTGGCTTTTAGGCATCTAATTTAGCAGATGTTGAACATTTTAACATTTCCCTCCCTGTTAAAAAGACTGTGTAAAATGTATTTGCAATGGGAGATGTGAATTTGGTGGGAAACGACACTTTTGTCATACTTGTTTGAAGTTGATGAAATTAAATCTTATGATCAACAAAGTTTTGTAGGAAATAAGGTGGGTTGAACAGATTGGTTGTACAGAAAGATTGGTTATGAGGCAACATGGATTCATTTAGTTTTCTACTCTTTTGTACTAGTTTTCTGCAACATCCCCCCCCCCCCCCCACAACTCACTGCATGTATCAGATTTTCGCTGCATGTCCTGTGTTTGTCCTGGTCGTGAGTATATTTCCAGTGATGTGTGTTTGTATCCATCAGAACAAACTGTTCACAAGTGTAAGCAGACAATCCAGGAGGTGACAAGAAAGACATGTGGGACTACAGGAGGTATGTGTGTATTGCTTACTTGATCATTTTGAACCAATATAAATGTAGTTGGGAGGTGGGGGGATGTCACTTTTATAGATTTAGAAGAAAAAAGTAGCTTCGTTCCAGAAATACTTGTCATTTTTTAATATATCGCTATCAGTCCAATGAGCAAAATAACAGCAATGTTAATATTGGTTATCGTATTGGCCAACATTTTTATATTGAGAGGAAACAATCAGTAAATCACTGATTTATGGGCTTTTCCAAATGTTTTGGAAATAAAAAAAGACATTTGTTCAAATTTCACAGTGTTTACATTACATGTGTTTCTTTTCAGTATTTACAAAATTTGAGTATCATAGAAACTTGTTTTTATACAGATCATATCGACATCAGTAAATACCGGTTATCGGCCATAACAGCAATGTTAATATCGGTTATCGTTATCGGCCAAAATTTTCACATCGGTGCATCCCTACTGTAACTCCCTACTGTTTCTCTTCAGTTTGATTGATCCATTCATGTGTAGTTAATGTTGCATTAGTTTCCCAGCATTCAAATGTTCCTCCTTTGACCTCTCAGATGTGTATGTGTTCGGGACCGGACTTCATGTTGACATGCCCCTCCAGGCCCTCCTGTGTTTGGGACATTGGTCCCGGGACGATCTGCGCATCTCCTCCTGCTGTGACACGTGGTTCCCCCCGATTTCACCTCTGCTGTTTTTCTAACACTAACACTAATTGCAATGCCCGGGCAGAAGGCAAATGTTGTGGTAAGATTCTACCCATCATGAGACCAACATAAACCAGGGGGCACTTTAGGGTTTTTAAGATGTCTGTTTTTTGTCTCTATTTCTGTTTTCATAGGTCTTTAACACAGGCAGTTTCACCAATTGGGCTGACAAACCGACCTGCGATTTTGTGTGTGTGTGTGTGTGTGTGTGTGTGTGTGTGCGCGCGGGTGCACGTGCGTGTAACTGTTTACAATAAGGGTACATTAATTAGCAGTTAGTTCATGCTTAATAATGCTTAATTTTGCTTAATAAGCATTAACTAACCCTTAGTAAATGCTTATTAAGGGGTAATTGACACTAACCATTATGTAACCATTAACTATCCGTAAACTATGAAATAATTAAGAAATGAATTAATACTTAGTTAACACAAACACCATTCGCAAATGATTACTGAATACATTAGTTAATAATTAACAATGAATGTACCCTTATTGTAAAGTGTTACTGTGTGTGTGTGTCTGTCTGTCTGTCTGTCTGTCTGCGTGTGTGTTCCTTTCCTCGAAGATCCACTTTTGGACTAGCTGTGTCACAAATGTTATTTACTTTGTAAACAGAGTAATTCTACAGGGGTTCAACGAAGCTTTACTGACGGGTTGTATAGAAAAATCGCTGATAAGGCAAGATGCGTTTTGGTTTTGTTTTCTACTGTTTTTACTAGTTTTCATCACATATAGCCTAACTTCTGTTTGATCAGTGCATGCAGTTGATGTCTGTTAATCTGTTTTAATACGATGCACTTTATATATAATTTAAAAAAAATCTGTTACTATTTATACATGTTTAGTATTTATAGACTTTGTTCTTCCCTCTTTACTACGGTAATGTAATTCATGGGAATAAATATTATTTTAAAGCTGCACTAAGGATTTTATGTAAAAAATAAACTTCTTTTCAGCCTAAAACACAATGTTTGGCCTGTCACAGAGAGGAGCGTTCCATCCTCATAACTTTATATAGGAAGGACGTCTGATACATTTACTGGTATTACTCTCAGAAACAGAAAAAAGGCTTTCCCAAGGAGAAGCTTTACTCCTTTGATGTACCAAATAAAATTTGGTATATCTCAATTTCTATAAATAGTTTAGTCTATAAATCAAATAAAGCCTTTTGAGGATATTGGGTTAATATTGAACTCCTTAAAATGCCCCATCTTTTGAGAACCTGCCCACTTATGAATGGGGTAGCATTATGAAAAAATAAATAATGCAAAACTAGATGAAAACTGGAAGCTGCCAAATCAGGTTAGATTTATACGACATGCCCAACAATTCATATCATTCAGTGAGGTTTCAAGCTAGTCTTTTCTACCCTTTGTGGAAAGGTGGAAGAACAAGGGAGAGTAAATGCTCCCTTGTTAAACACAAGTTGGAAACAAATTCCACTTTGTTTGTGAGGCATTTTGGGGCATTCCTCCATTTAGGGGAAGATGATATCCAGATGAAAGCATGTCATGTGCCCTGATCTTTTTCCACTTATCTCTTTTGTATCTGTGGTCTGAAGCATCACAGACTGACATGATGTTAGTGACAACATACTACACCATTTCTGCTCTCGCTGCCATTTGGAGCCACTAATAAAATTGCCTAGTGCAGCTCTAGGAATGTTTGTGCTCTTATTTCAGTTCACATTACTGTGTTGAGGCTGATATGAAAGATATCTGTTGACAAACAATCAGTTCAATGTATTGATTACTTAAAACGTAAGGGGTTCATTAAGTTCTCAGAATGATTATTCGGTGGTTTGTTCATGTTTAGATTTCTTTGAAGAGCACAGATAGTTCAGAATGTTATGTAATTAGACACCAATAAAATTGAACCCATGTCTTTCTCTTTAAATAAAAAAAAAGTGATTTATAACCTTGTCATTTGTTAATACTCTGTTTAAGTCATTTCAAATATTCTGATATGTGATGGAGAGAGGTATTGGTGACAGTTGATAGTCATTCCACCTACATGTATAAGAAAACAGTTTGGGTGGTGGTGGGGGAGTAGATTTACAAATCTTATTTTTCCTAAAACAAGTGAAAAGATCTGCCAACTGTGTGAGCTGTGATGTAGCCTAATACCACACTTATGATGCAGTTACTACTGTATCATTACTATCTTGAAACGAGGCAGAATAAAGGAAGATCCATGACGTGCTAGTATCAAGAAAATTACACTACAGTAAAGACAATCTTGGACCCCCCCCCCCCCACACACACACACACACACACCATTCTTAAAGGGAGGGAGATTGATACATAATAATGTCAAAGTTAAGTGGTTGCGTATTAGAGAGTTATTCATAGGACAGTATTGTCCAGGGTTATGGTAATTCTTTTTTATTTTTATTTTTTTTTACAAGAGGGAGATTAGAATAAAGGGGGTTCTGCCACACGTGATCTAGGCGGAGCCAGGATTGGCGGAGAGATTCAGGAAGTAGGAAGTAACAGCTTGCCCACGATTTGTTCTGAATCTGGGGTTCTAGCTGTGGTAAACTTGTACATGGGCTCTCGTTATTTGACAGCTCTGTTTAATGGTGCGTTCCTTTATCGCAAAATAACTGGGATGTGGAGGCTAAATGACATCACATCCGTTTTGTTAGCGTTCCATTTGCAGAAAACTTGAGCTGGGAAGTTCACTGTTCATTGGTCAGATCCAGTCGCTAGCCAGGCTAGCCATTGTTAGCCATTGTTAGCAATAAATTTGACAACATGGCATTTCGCGGCAATTTGCGCATACAAACACTGCAGCCTCATGTCCACACAGATAGATGTTAGGCAGTGTGTGTACAGCTGATTTAATGAGACACAAACAAAACAGAAGTGCTAAACAACATTACTACGATTATACTACTACTGTTGTTGCGCGGCGCAGCCATCTTGGATTTTTGAGGTTGGGGCTGCTGAGACTCCTACGAGTTTGGAATGGGACATACCAGCTCTGATGACGTCACCGCCCAGCTCATGACCTTTGAAGTCGTAAGATTACCAGTCCCCAGTTATAAAGGAATGCACGATTAGCCTGTGAGCCAGAAGAAGAAGCGAGGCGAATGGTTGTGGAGCTTTGAAGGATAACGTTTGTCTGTAGTTATAGTTGAGCAGTCAATCTTATCACTGTGATGTCTAAAGTCCAGATGCTTAGAGTGTTGGTGAATCAGCGACTAACTGCGGCTGCTGAAGAGATATTTGGGCTGTTTGAAAGAATGATAGCAGAGTACGAGGAGGAATTCGCTTATCGTTCAAAAGAGGAGATCGACAGAAGAGGTTTGTGACATTAAATGTTAATTTCATATCGTGAGCAACTGCAAAGCAGCACGGCCTAGACATTTGATGTTATTGATCCATTCATGTTTTTATGTTGTGGAGTTATATTTTTCCTAAAAATTCGTTCTGGCTCAGTGCTGCTCTGCTCACCTCACCTTCCTCAGGCGTGATATTGAAAAGCCTGGAGAAAGCTCTCTCTTCCGTAACTGTGGAGTCCTGTATCGGGCTAGCCGCAAAACGCGACTATTTCACTCGAGTACCTCTCCCATCATAGTCGCGCTCGCCCGACCCCTTTATCGAGGGAAAGTTGCACATTTAGCGATCTACAAGCTTCAAACATGCACCAATCACTAATATAAACTACGCACCTTGTTGCCACGGATGTTGTCGAGCAGGCCGCGCTGAGGCCGCGCTTTGTTAACTCGTATTTTAAGAAAGTTTGGGTTATTTGTGTGTCCGGAAACATTATTTTCCCTTCTCCAACGACTCTTCTTCTTTTTTGCTGCTCACCGGTTCAACTGCTCAACTGCGCCACCCAACAGAAACCTGTGACTGACAGAACGACACAGGACAAACCCCATACTTGACACATGATGTAATACCCCATGATGCGGTGGCGCAGTTGAGCAGTTGAACCGGTGAGCAGCAAAAAAGAAGAAGAGTCGTTGGAGAAGGGAAAATAATGTTTCCGGACACACAAATAACCCAAACTTTATTAAAATACGAGTTAACAAAGCGCGGCCTCAGCGCGGCCTGCTCGACAACATCCGTGGCAACAAGGTGCGTAGTTTATATTAGTGATTGGTGCATGTTTGAAGCTTGTAGATCGCTAAATGTGCAACTTTCCCTCGATAAAGGGGTCGGGCGAGCGCGACTATGATGGGAGAGGTACTCGAGTGAAATAGTCGCGTTTTGCGGCTAGTATCGGGCACTAACTCACATTTCTGCATTTTGAAGGTTTCTGTCGGGTCAGATGGAACAAACAGAAATTAACGGAATTTGCTTCAAAAACTAACTTTTAAAGACAAAGTATGACGAAGACTGGTTAGACGAAGACCGGTTGGTCACCCGAGGCATGCGCACTGGCGATCTTAGAGCCAAAGTCGCGCCCTCTTCCGTATTCCACAAGTTTTCCAAAAAAGCAGGTGTAACCAATACTGACGGTTCCAGTCCATTTCGGTGTTCCAGTGCCGGTGTCATGCCGAGTTTTGCACCCCCGCCGAGAATTGCACCCCCACCATATTTTGGGACTGTTTTAACTTAAAAACAGGGATGCAAATCTCGGCAGGTACAAACTGCCGAGATTTGCACCCCCCTCCATAAAGCCAGGAGAGATCCCCAGGTCTCGAGGTCCTCTGTACCCGGATTCTAAGCACCAAAGTCGGCTTCCATGAGCCAGAAGAGAGCCCCAAGCATGGAAGTCACCTCCACGTGGATCTAATGCATCAAAGTCGGTCTCCATGAGCCAGGACAGACCCCCTGGCTTGGAGATCACGTCTACCCAGTCAATTATATCATTTTTAAACAATTAAGTTTCCGTATAAATCATTACAATATGGTCCCGGAAGGTGGGGATGCAATTCTCGGCGGGGGTGCAAAACTCGGCATGACACCGGCCCTCATTAATGCTTACACCTGCTTTACTTCCTGATTTACCACCTCAAAACGGTTAGCCTACTGTGAAAAGGTCCTATGCTCATGCATGAGGTCTGGTACCATGTAGGCCTAAATACATGTGAACTACATTTGAATAGAGATCGCTTCAACCATGTAACTACATATGCATGCAACATTTTTTTTGTGTAGCCTATAACTATCGGTGCAATTACTGTGTAATTACTTTGGTGTTCATGTCTAATTACAAATAGTTCATACATTGTTAGGGACCTGTAAAATTAAGGGTTACCAATTAGGGTCCCATTTAGAGTAAAATACGATGAAGCAGACTATGTTTTGGGGCATGATTGACAGGTCGGCTGTTTGTGATCATGCAGCTCACCGATCACGGACCAATAACAGGCGGTGCTGCGATTCTGTCTGGCTTAAAAAAAAGAAACTGGGATGGTTAATATGTCAAAACCAAGGCTTCAAAAGAACGGGGAGTCCACAAAGCAGTGGGTGACGTCATGGTACTTCCATATTTTTTTATACAGTCTATGCTCAGGGCTTGAGTCCTTTTCAAAAAGATATTTTGAAAATATTTTTCAATATTAATCTGGATTGAGAGAGAATACATTCAGAGTCAAAAAGTTTATATTAACCTTATCGGTATACTGACTAGCAGCTAGACCAGGGGTTCCCAAATTCTTTCCCATGAAGGGCCAAAACTCAATCTGGGTGGAGGGCCGAGGGCCAAAAATGAACGTTGTGGAATTACATTAAAATGTATTGTGTTTTATAGAAAATTAACATTCTAAATCTAAAATAACATTTCAATATAATAATCTACTTTTTATCTGTTTGGTATAATTTGCAATTGGTTATATATATTTAAAAAAACATCTGCATTTGTGTGGAGCTTAAACATTTAATCAGTAAACACCCAGTTAAAAACAGTTGTATTTTCCACCTTTGTAATCAAGAGAGAAATTTGACTTAATTCACAACTTGAAAAATCCTCAAGGTACTTTGAAAATCAGCTTTATTGTCCATCTTTTGTAAACAATTTGCCATGACAATTTGCAGGGATGCAATCTCAGGAGTGAACACAGTATCCGCAGCCACATTCAGACACTGTTTCACAAAGTCACCACATGAAAAAGCTCGTCCACCCTTTGCAATCAGTGCAGACTTGGCCCGCGGGCCCCAAATTGGTCAGCACTGAGCTAGACAGTGCGCTAATCTCAGAAACCCTGCTGAATTCCGAGTAACCTTAACTACCGGTATTCTTTTTGGGAATTCAGGGGCTGTCCGAATCAATGCGCTACATGCAGTTCTACAAGTAAATAGTGGACTTACCATCAAAACCATTTTGCCCTTTGTGGGATTTGGCTGTTGTATTGGAGGCTGTGGTAAGTCATCCAGCTGAGCCTATTAAGCAGATTGACGTGAAGCCACTGTTGTTCAAAACAGCTTTATGTTGGCTTTGACATCAACAAAATGTATGGGTGATATTTTCATGCATTATGTGTGCATGTATGCCCCAACATCTAGAAACTACTACAATTTTTGTCCCACTAGAGTGGGAACAAAGACATTTTCATCCAATCAGCAGCCAACAGTCTTTGGTACCCTTGAATCATTTCTAGAAAAAGTATTGGGAGGGACAATAAATAAGACCCCCCCTTCCCCCCATTCATGATGCCTGGATCTCATTAACATTATGAAGTGATGGTAACAAGGTTAGGTTTTCCTTAATGTACAGTATGTCTGTATTTCAGCCGTACCTCCAAACTTCCAGCAGCTGTTGGTCATTAAAGAAGAGGTTCCCGCTGACCAGCAAGAGTGCAGCCCCAGTCTGGACCAGGAGGACCCAGAGCCCACACACATTAAAGTGGAACAGCAGGAACTCTGGACCAGTCAGGAGGGAGAGCAGCTTCAAGCGCTGGAGGAGGCTTATATTACCAAGTTCACTTCTGTCCCTGTGAAGGGTGGAAATGAGGAAGACAAACCTCAGTCCTCACAGCTTCATCAAAGCCAAACTGAGGAGAACAGAGAGGCAGAGCCTCCAGCCAGCAGCTCAACTGAACAGATGAAAACAGAAGCTGATGGAGAGGACTGTGGAGTATCAGAACCAACCAGGAACTTAGATCCACCTAGTTATTTCCAACCAACTGGTGATGGTAAGACCTCATACTCTTCTGAAGCTGAGACTGCAGACAGTGATAATGGTTGTAAGGAAACTAATAAACCTCAGTCAGGTTTAGACTCACTGAAAAACAATGAAGTTCTTCGAGAGAAACGCTTTTGTTGCTCAGTTTGTGGTAAAAGATTTAACATCAGGAGAACTCTGCTGATACACATGAGAGTCCACACAGGAGAGAAGCCATTTAATTGCTCAGTCTGTGGTAAAAGATTTGGTTATAGAGCAGACTTGAATAAACATATGAGAGTCCACACAGGAGAGACACCATTTAATTGTTCAGTCTGTGGTCAAAGTTTTGGTTATAGAGAAAAGCTGGCACGACACATCGTAATGCACACAGGAGAGAAACCATTTAATTGCGCAGTTTGTAGTAAAAGATTTGGTTATAAAGGAGATTTGAAAAAACACCTGAAAGTCCATACAGGTGTGAAACCATTTAATTGCTCAATCTGTGGCAAAGGTTTTGGTCAAAATAAATACTTGAGGGAACACATGAGGGTCCACACAAAACCATTTAAATGCTCAGTCTGTGGTAAAGGCTTTGGTCAAAAGAAACGCTTGAAGTCACACATGAATGTCCACACAGGCGAGAAACAATTAAATTCCACTGTTTGTGGTAAAAGATTTGCCTGCAGAACGGAGCTGATACAGATGATGTTCCACACAGGAGATAAACGTTTTAATTGTTCGCTCTGTGGTAAAGGTTTTTCTCAAAAAGCACACTTGAAGGTACACATGATAGTCCACACAGGAGAGAAACCATATAATTGTTCAGTCTGTGGTCAAGATTTTGGTCGTAAAGGAAATTTGAAGAGGCACGTGAAAGTCCACACAGTAGAGTAACCATTTAATTATGACTATTTATGGAATAATTAAAGATTTAACAACAGGGGAACGCAGCTCATTCACATTGAATGAGCTGCGTGTATTGTAAAGTGCCATATACATGGTTTTCAGATAATTGTGTTGCTAGCTATGGAACAGTTTGGAACCTAGTTATAACCTGTCAGTTATTGTAATAGCAAACACTGCAACAGCAAGTAAGCTGGGGGCAATTTACAATGTTTATGTTGTCGAATTGAAATCCTCTATTGATAGGAAATGCATGTGACATGGGAATACGATGAATAGAAGTAATTATGTTCTTTTTGTCATTATTATTATTATTATTATGTTTGTTTTCTATCATCCTTATCATTATTATTATATAGAGATATGCAAATAATTTAGGAAAATCATGTATATCATGTATTATGTGAGGTATATGAACATGTACTGTATACGTATTATAGGATGCAGTACTGTATATGATGTATATACATAAAGCCCTTTGAGTCATCCATGTGATGGGTTATAGAAGTAAACACATTTGAACTTGTGGTACATTGTTCAGCCAGAGTGGAACATTAAGTTTACGCATGAAAATTCACAAAACCTTTAGTGAAAAAGGACATTTTATGAGATCCATCCACGCATGAGATAAATTATACAGTTGCTCAACACTTGGGTGTTAGTCCACACGGGGGCGCAATCACCCTTCATGTCAAGAGCTAATGTATGCTGCTGCTGAGAGCAGCAGAAGCTGTTGGTTGAGCTGAATAGTTCAGCAGTAACACTATAATAAACTTACGTTCCCATGTCAGTGTTATTTCACTTAGTTACAGGTCTGGATTCGGCAATAATTCAATATAATTTATTGTCATTAAGTACAATCTAGTCTCACGTGGTCAGACCCAACATCTACGTCAGCATGCTCAATTGGCAAATGGCCTGCATTTATATAGCGCTTTTATCCATAGTGCTTTATAATCAGTAGGTACATTCACCCATTCACACAGTAATTACCAGTCATGCTAAAGCTATAATTACATGTTTTCTTGAGGATAATTGTCTAAATCCTGTAAGAGGTGGCTCAGTCATTTTAGCATAGGAGTGAGGCATACCAGTGGTTCTTTTTTCTTTTTTTAAATCTACATATGGTACATTTAGTAGTGTGCCTTGTTTCATTCTATTGTTTTTAGTGTGCTGTGTGTGTGTTTATGCCACAATAGTGTGGCCTCCAGTTTGAGTTGGTTGTAATTCCTCGTAAACTAATCAACAATTTTGTATTGGTTTTAGTTATTTATGTTAATTTGATATTATGGTATTCTTTTTAAATAATTTAATCTGATTTCTGATAAAAGATCTGTTGCTGCTGATTTATTTACTGTATAAAATAAATGTCTCTTTTATCTGTATATACTCTCTCTCACGTCTCTGATTTTTTCCTGTGTGGGTGGGTTTACCCTATGTTTAAGGTGGTATTCTTTGTGTGAAAGAACATTTTAATACAAATGGTCGAGTCTCCTCCTAGCCCGGTTACAAGTGTGTAACTAATGGCCTGTAATTTAAAGGCTTATGAAACGCTGCTCTATATAGTTTTATAGTCTAAACTAAAGCCAGTGAGTGAGCAGCAGTGACCTATATTTCATCCGTTTGTAAGTCAGCAGTGCACTTTTTAATTGATGGGTCTTATTCTGAGATGCCGCCCGGTGGTGTCAGTGTGTGGAGGAGCTCCCGATTGTCGGTTTACATCTCTGATGAAATGGAGATGTGCATCTATCAGTCCGTCTGGTGTCCATAGCTACAATCCTCCTGCCACACACACACACACACACACACACACACACACATGAAGAGGAGGGGACCAAGCATTGAGCCTTGGGGGACAGCACGTGTGACATGGGTGGTATTGGATGTGCAGCTGATGGAGATATAGTGAAATCTGTCTGAAAGGTATCTGAACCAGGAAAGTGCTGAACCAGTTATGCCAATGCAGGATTGCAGGCGACTGAGGAGGATGGAGTGGTTAATGGTGGCAAAGGCTGCACTGAGGTTGAGGAGGAGAATGTTGAGGGAACCGGAATCAGAGGAGAGTAGGAGGTCGTTTGTGACTTTGATTGGTTTCAGTAGGCTACTACTGTGGTGTGTTCGGAAGCCAGATTGGAATATTTCATATATCTGGTTGGTGCGGAGGTATTACATGAGTTGTGTTGCGGTGGCACATTCCAGTATTTTGGAGAGAAATGGGAGGTTGGAGATTTAAGGGAAACTAGAGCTTCTTAACCTTTTCATAGTTTTAGTATTGTATTTATTTTATTCACACACGCATGCTTAAGAGTCACCGTGAAATTTGTCCTCCGCATTTTTTCCATCCTGGCTCATCCTCCTCCATGGGCTGGCCAGCTGCAGTGAAGCACCCGGAGACCAACTTCGTCCAACCACCGCTGCAGATGACGATCTTCTGCATGTTTTTAGTGGGGGTCCATATTGATGTTATATGGAGGAACTCCCAGATTAACCTGTGTGTGTGTGTGTGTGTGTGTGTGTGTGTGTATGTGTGTGTGTGTGTGTGTGTGTGTGTGTGTGTGTGTGTGTGTGTGTGTGTGTGTGTGTCTGTGTGATCACATCACACACGATCCAGCCATATACTAAGTTTTTATTTTACTTAGTCGTATTTATTGTTTTCCTTCTCTCTCGCTGTCTCCCCTTATCTCCACTTCTCAAAGTCTGCCTCTCTTACCAGTTCACCTCCCCCCCGCCCCTCTCCTGTCTCAGCACAACCCCCTCCCTCGCTCAGGGCAGAGGCTTATCTGTGCTTCCAGGCCTGACAGACTCTTTCGATCACAATCCCTCACTATCTGTGCAGCGCAGCTCTGTTGCCTTTGCAGATTGTTCAGCACAACCTCTCCCGTCCCATACACTCTGCACAATTTACATAAAAACGCTGCCGCCAGCCTGATGCCGAAGCAGACAGAAGTCAAATATGCAAATAACATTCAGATTTCCACTCTGAAAGCAGTATCTTCCCGCCCCGAGCTACGATTTGTTGCATAACAAATATAAATACACTCATATGAAAGACATTCTCTCTCTCCCACAAGATGTACCTGCAGCGGCTGGGTGAACGTGTTACAGATCAAACTACAGCTTCAATCATGTCAGCGAGCCCACAGTAGATTATGGAGACACAGTTTGATTGTGCCCCTCTAATGTCAGCAGTATAAATCATCTCAACAGCACAAAACCACAATCAATTTCCCACCCTGTTACTACAGATTGGCATCCGCTGTCATGGCCCAAAGTAAGTCTTGATAAATCACTATCGCTTGTCTGCTCTGCTGGAACCAACTGACTGTTTAGCAAACACCCAAAATATCCTCTCTTCTGGACCCAGTGGTTCTTCAAATGACTTTGTGTGTCATCTGCCAATTAGATCATCTTAAATGAAGGCCGTACATATAATCTTTAGCTAAATAGGGACCACAGATGCCATCGGTAAATTGGACCAAATTTAGAGCTCATTGAAGAGGTGGATGGAAGTTGGATATTAGCTGCCTGTCCCTGTGACAAGAGGTTCTGGTACTGCCTAGTCTCGGCTCCCAGACGTTTGGTGAGCTGCGCCACCAACGGATTAAGACTGAGGGCTGAGTCTAGGTACTGCCAGACATCAGTCTTCTGCCATGGGGGAGGGCCATGGAAGAGTTGATGTGCTGGGTGGGTGGGGTCAGCTATCATTTTCTGAGACCGCTTTAGCATCCTGGGTGTGTAGGTCCTGAAGGGACGGCAGGTTGCACCCGACCACCTTTTTTCAGCACGACGGATGATGATCTCAGCATCCTCAGCAGGTGAGGATGGACTCGACGGTGGAGGTGTAGAGCCAATGCTGCCTTTGCCACCTTGAACTTCCTCAGCCGCCTAAGAAAGTATATCCCCTACTACCACATAATGTGTTGTTCAGAGGTTGTGTTTATTTCACCTTTTTTTGTGAGATAGCGCTTTGATGGAACTTGTGTAAATACCAAATGATCCCTCCTGCCTCCTTGTGCTGAATATGCGGCGGGAGAAAGCAGTGAGATGAGTGAGTGTGGCCCTCTGCGGTAATTGCTATGCTGAACATACAGCAGCGGCGCCTGATGATTTCCTCTCTCCGGCTCGGGGTTTGTGTTCGGTCCCTTGTATACTCGAGCGGATCCACAGAATCCGGCTGCTTTGGGTTGGGCTGATGCTGTGATCCCTCCTCCCTCTCATCAGCCTGTAAATAAGCCGTGAAGTTCACAGCTGACTGCAAAAAGAGCGGCCATCTGCATTCTGGATGAGTGTTGCTGTCTCTGTGCTGCATAAGCAATACGTTTTTTTTAGCCTCAGTTGGCTGATTGCTAGCTCACCAATGAAGCTTGTAGATGTTTCTCTCACTGTAACAGCCAAACTGCCTCGGTCCTACCCGGTGGGTGTGCTATGCAATTCAGCTATAAACTACAGTAGGTTTTGGAGGCTCTCACTGCTCAACAATCCATACCTAGGAGTCTAACTTATTTTTAGCCCTTCAGTAGCTTCAGTACTACAGAGTACTACAAATGGTACTTGAGAGAAAGGGAAAAATGGATAAATGTAAGAGGAAATCATGAAAATAAATGAAAAATTAAAATAACTGCTCAGGAGGCACTAACTCCAATTCTTTCACTTTTCTTATTTTGTAATGTTATATTCTTCAAAGGGTGGGTTATTATCATTCATTCATTACATCATATGCTATAGTTTTCTCTTGCAGTTTTCTAAGCAAAATGTTACAGTCAGGTAAAGAGGGTACATGGATTCAGAAATCAGGGAAGTTTGAGAACCAGTGGCCTCCTGCATTGTTATTATCGTCATTTCTTATCATTTAGTTGAACATGCTGCTTGATATAGCTGACCTCTGACTTTAAATCTGCAGTCTGACACATTGCAATACGAAGGGATTTTCTGTTAGCACACCACCTCTCATGGCTATAATTTCACACTTCAGAGTCACAAGGAAACACATTCAGGCTCCATTACTGAGTGCATTATTTCATTTTTAATGAATGGAGAGATAGACTTGAGAAGGATGAGCAGGAGGTCCTATGGATCAAACTAACCCGACGTTATATCCTGTGGTGCTTCACCTCAAACGCTACAGCACGACGACACAACACAGCACAGACTGTCATCAAACAAAAACACAGGGGAAAGATGTGTCACTAATAACACAACACATGTCATGACACAATTATCAGGCTTGAGAGGCCACAGCTGATGAAACTTCTATTTTCCATTTGCTCTGACTTCAAAAGTGTGGTTAATAACAAAGCATAGTTATATTTCCTCCACTCAAAGAAGGTTGGGGGTTTTCATCATGAAGAAAAAAATAAACAGTGGCCACTTTTGACTCTAGGGATGTTTATTTCAACAATATTCCACCAGAGCAATATCAATTCATGCACATATTTTTGGAAAAACACAGTAGCGTGAGAGAGAGAGAGAGAGAGAGGGGGGGGGGGGGGGGGCTTTTTGTGGACTTCATATTTGTCCATCGTTTCACAGTAGCCAAAGCTTTACCTGTCAAACAAACTTTACAGCTGAAAAAATGTAATAAGAAGTTGAGGAGAAAGCAGTCACTGCCTCTATTTTGTTGAGGTTGAGGTTGTCCAGGTAGAATCCCTAAGTGCCAACAGAGTCCTGAAATACTGCATTTTATCTCTCCCACGTTGAAAGCATTATTCCAATTAAGTCATTTCTATGAGAATTATTTCCACTGCCACACAAACTCTAAAGTTGAGATATCTATTTTTCTCTATAAACCATGCAAGTAGAAAAAATGAGGGCTACTCCTTTTGCCTCGGTCTGCTTTCTTCTCCCCCGTTTGCAATTTACCAAGTAGATAAATATACGTGTGTGGTTCAGTTTCATTTCCTTTGAAATGTCCATTTTAGTTTATTCATCATAGGCCACCTTACAAATGAACCATTAAAAAAAAGTGGTAAATTGCGCCGATTCATGTCACTAGGATAACTTGACTGAATAGAACTGGCAGCCATCTCAGTAGTCAGCAATGCTTCCAACTAGGCTATACTGCAGTTTTTCCAGCCCTCTGTGACTCTGTATCTAACATGGAAATACCTAATAAACACTGACTGTTGACCATGAGATGTGTTTTCAGCCGTTCCTGCTGTGGTCTGACTGCTACTGTACAGATTTAGGGCTCACAGGCAAACATGAAGAGGACATTAAGGCGAACAAAACATACACTCAGTCATCTACATCTAGTTACATAAAGGTCATGGGTCACAGAACACCAACGGCGACTATTCAAACAAAACTGAATGCAGCTTCTGACAGGATGATGAACAGTTTCTCTTAGTTATTTGGGGCGGAAGATGTAATTGTAGATGTAGGGCTACATGACACAATAACTGAAACATGGGGGGAAGAATTAACATGGGCTTCAGATCTCTAATGCTACTTTATAAATCAAATCATAAATATATTCATCAACACAAATTAATAATTTAAATTCAAATCAAAATTCAAAACAAAAACATACTTTACAGAAACATCCTACCTAGCGAACATGACAATGGTACAGTTTACTACAAACACACAATAGTACCTTCGGTCACATGAGGTCACACTGGAGAGACCGTTTTTATGCACAAATGTTCTTACCGATGTCGTTAAAGCAGGTTATTTCTTTCCCCTTCTCTTCACATATCATTTTTGCAGTCACTGGATTGTTCCCAAAATGTTGAACGTATTGCTTGTGGATGTTTTTGTTTTTTGTCTTGTCCTGCAGCTCTTTCTTTCAAAGTTGTTGTTGTTGACGTAAACCACATGAGCACATGAGGAGGCTATACAGCTTGTGTGATTGTCTCACCGTCTTGTCATTCCCTCAGAGTGCATCTTCATCAGAAACGAATGAATCCACAGTGAAGCTACAACCAATCTCAGACCGGCGAGGAAGTCTCACGATGCCAAGCACCAGCCGCCATACTTCCTTCTTCTTCTTCTTCTTTCTCCTCTTTCTCATACTCGGAAAGATCTTCTTCCATTGCACACCAACCCTCGTATTACACAGGCGCGGTCACAACAACTAACATGTGTGCGCACGTAGCCTACAAAGTAGAAGCAGCCGCCTCTACACACAGATCTCGATGGGCGTGGCTACCAGGATGCGCCCGCCGCCATTGTTTTCCCGGGCGACCCGCTCGTAGCTGCCCGTGGAGGAGGGGGAGCTGTTAGTGGACATGGAGGAGTAATGTGTGTCCATCAGGATGCTCCCCTTGCCCACCACACAGGCAGGCGACAGGGTCTGCTGCTTCAGTCTGTCCACCAGCACGTCCTCTTCAGACGAGGACGAGCTGATGTCCAGGGGCGGCCCGCTGCTCCCTAAGCTCCCGCTACTATTGTTGCTATTGCCGTTCTGTGTGTCCAGCATCCAGCAATGGTTGAAATAGCTGAAGACCTCTTTGACGGAGCAGCGGCGCTCCTGCTCGATGGAAAGGAGCCTGCGAAACATGCGTAGGGCCTCGTCGGTGAAGCGGCGCCACTGCGAGGGAATGGTGCCCGTCCGGCGGCGCTGCCAGCGGACGAACTCCTCGTAGAAGGTGTCGGCCGGCATGGCCTTCTCCCAGGGGAAGTTTCCCGTCAGCATGCAGAAGAGCAGCACGCCGAACGCCCACACGTCCGTGCTGTACTCCACGCAGAAGCCCTCGTGCCGCGAGGTGTCGCACAGCTCGGGGGCGGTGTACGGGATGGTGCCGCTGACGCGCTTCACCGGGGAGCCGGCGCGCCGCGTCATGCCAAAGTCCGACAGCTTGACCTTGCGGCACTCTCTGTCAAAGATGAGGATGTTCTCAGGCTTGATGTCCCTGTGGACCAGCTTCTTACAGTGCAGGTAGTCCAGGGCAATGGCCACCTGGTGAACGCAGCGCTTGGCCACCGGTTCAGGAAGCCCCACCTGGAGAGAGCCGGACAGTGAGTTGGCTTTATAATTCCAAAACACTTGGTCCATCTCATGACAACACTTGGTCAACCATAAACCGACAATTTAATGTCATGCAGAAGGATGCCAGGCTGTACTCCACAGGGACTCTGCATAATGACATTAGCAGTGGGTGGAAATGACAGTCTAAAAATAGTTAAGTATTAAGAGATAATGATTTGGATTACAGTACATTACAATGAAGTGTCCTTTTCCAAAGACACAATCATGGAAACAGAATCTCATGTTTGCTGAAATATTAATCATGTTACACTCTGACATTATTCTACAGCTGCAACACGACTAGCTCATGTTCATGCTCCTTTATCAGCTACAGTGTGTCTCTTTTCTTTTCATCTCACCTGTGGAGGAATGATGTCAAAGAGATCTCCTGCCAGGGCGTACTCCTGAGCGAAGATGTAGTAGTCGTCGGTTTCAAAGGCGATGCCGAACATGTTGATGATGAAGGGGCAGGGTGACAGGTACAAGGAGACGCTGTACTCCCTCAGGAAGCTCTTGAGCTTGGTCGTCTTCTTCCTCAAGAACTTCAGCGCCATTTTTGTGCCTAAAATGGGGTAAAAAAAAAAAGCGGGTTACATAACTCCGACCCCATTCCTCTCTTCCCTATTAAACTGGTGGGGAATTTATTTATTGTCTGCATTAGTTGTATACATGAAACCTAATTAAAATAATTTTCATTTCAAATTATAATCAGCACGGTCACAGAATTAAATCCAGAGGGATTTATACTGTGAATATTTCAAATCCTCTGACAGAGTATATCTACAGGGGGAGCAGAATGGCGCCTCAGCATCAAACTGGGGATGATCTGCTTTGATGTACAGTAGGGGATTTTGCAGCAAAATTGAAAGCGACTATGGTGTTTACAGCCATCAGCCATAAACTTCGTAGAGCCGACAATAAGATTAGAGGGGCAAAGACAAGGGGGGAGAAGTCTTCTTTGGCCTGAAGTAAATTGCTGGACTTCATATATAATGTAAAAACACTGGATGCACCAAAACACATTTGGTGGTCCGGAGGGAATAGAGGAAGGCAATTTTGTGAAGACGTGGTCCAGAGCCTCGACTCACCACCCCATCTCTATTATTCACCAGCCAATTGCTCCTCAAAAGCAGAGGAACAGTGAGGACAGAGGACTCATCTGAGAGAGGGAGGAATAGCCCAGACAATAAGATGGAGAGCTGCCAGACTCAGAAGCTGCCACGTCTGCCTCTCCCTGCACCAACAGACGTCTTGTCAGCGAAGAGGAGAGGGGGCGGAGGTGAGGGGGGGATGCTTCTCCAATACCACTGGCTCAGCTGTGCAAAACGCTTTGTGCATTTTACAGCATGCAGCCACTTCTAGGAAAGGTCAGTTTACAAGGAGAGGCTTTCTGTTCGTTCTTCATTACTTGATATAACGAGAAAAGCAGGCAAGTATTTAAAAAAAAAAGACAATGCAGAGGTGAACAAAATGGACTTGTGACGAGCATTTAATTCTCCACTATCCTGCAAATGCACCTGCTCCTGTGTGTCACACCAATTAACCTCTTTAGCAGGTAAAAGACATAAAACCACCCCAACACTTTCACATCAATGTTTTGACACCGCTGGGTCTTCTTCAGGCCAGCCTCTTTCTGTATTAGATGTCAGCTTGTTTGAAGTGTCTCATTAGCTAACCATCGATGTCTTATAGCTAAAGTATCTAGTAAGAAGAAACTACAGTAGCTTTAGTCGCTAGTCGTATGTTCATTAAAATTTGTTTATTTGCTAAATAATCCTGCTGGCAAATGTAGCACACACCAACTGAGCGGACTCTTCTCAAGTTACACGTCAGAGTGCTTTTGAGTAGAAACTAGGCTAAAGACATGATGACAGTATAACAGTAACCTACATTTGGAAGCAAATCTGCCTCAGACGTTCTCACTGAATTGACCTATATAAATAACTACACTGCAACAATCTTCTTCAGATATTTTTCTCGCCTGGTTGTTACATATTTAGCCATGGCACTTTAGCCATGGATGCTAGATTTGTGACACATTGCAAAGCTGCAATGGGCTGTTAGTCTGAACACCATGACTAATTTTAAGCCTAGCTCTCGCCCCCCACCCCCCATTTTTAACATAGTTTTTATATATATATATAAAAAAAGAGCAGTACAAAATTACAAAATCAATGCCCAGAATTTTATTTTTTTAACCCTGTATCCCTCCATTAGTATCCAATTAGTCTCGCTTTCCAGACTCTCCCAGCAAACATCCCCCATATTGCCCTTATCCCCCGCTACCCCATCCTCTCTACACCCTTTCCTATACCGATGATGATGATGATGATGATGATGATTATTATCATTATTATTGGTTTATTTTTTAAAGAAAAGTCAACATATATTATATTGTATTAAAAGAATAATCAAAATGACAATAAATATGCATGATGGCACTATTCTCTCCGCCCTGTTATTTCACAGTATCCTTTTCGAAACAAAACAAAAACTTAACTTGCCACGTCAGATGAGACCAATCTAAAGAATGGACCACTCAGTGACCTGACCTCTGACCTCCCTGTGGAGAGATAATTTACCTACGGACTCAATAATATATCAGATTAAAACATGAATACTTTAAATTGAGTGAGCAAAAGTCAACTATTCAACTAATCTCTCTCTCTCACACACACACACACACACACACACACACACACACACACACACACACACACATGCACGCACACGCACGCACACACAAACATCTTCCCCATTCCTGAACTATTTCCGAATTCTGAGTTCCTTGCCTCACTAAAACTCTTACACTATATTATAATTCAAAGGTCAGAAATTCAGCCAATTGATTTCCATAGTTATACTGTATGTGTTTAGTCTTGTTTTGCAGTAGAGTTTTCCATTATCTGCAGCTCGTAGCATCAGGATAGTCAATGGATATTATTAATTGGATAAGCTATGTTCATAATGTTCCATATTCCAAATGCATCTCCAACATTTACCCGTGTTTTACCACGGCTGTCTGGTCATGGAGCTTTTTCGACAGAGGACAAGGTTTTCTAACCTGACGCTGCCAGATGGACGGTAAAGTTCCACATACGTTTCACTATCATCTTGCAAGCAAGGTTAAAGGTTTTCAGGTCAGGTAAAAAATATCTGGCTTATCCAGTTTGTTTGCTTGCTTCCATGGCTGCATCATGCTGTGTTTCATATCTGGCAACCCGGGGACAAAACAAAAGCAGACCTTCTACACCGCAAAACAGTATTTCAACCATTATTTCAACTTAGCAGGTTTCCTAAATCTCAGGTAAGACATGTTTTTTTTTTTAGTATAGCATCTTTAGTGCAGTGAATATATATATACCGGTAGGTCCTTTAACGTGACATTTCTACTAAGCAACATTAGGGATTGTAGGGCACGCTGTTAAAGCCATGCTGCTTCTGTAAGGCTGTGTGTGTGTGTGTGTGTGTGTGTGTGTGTGTGTGTGTGTGTGTGTGTGTGTGTGTGTGTGTGTGTGTGTGTGTGTGTGTGTGTGTGTGTGTGTGATGCCAGATAATGAAAACTTCATTACAAACATTTTGTACGATGACATGTGATGTTTTCTCAATTGGCTTTCAAGCGGCGGGGACATCCATCGTTCAACTGTGTTCGTAAGTGGTTTTAAAAGGTCAGTCAGCTCCTCTTGGTGACAGAACACAAAGCACTCTAGATGGTTTATTTTGCGATGGCTTTGTGCTCCATAAAATACACTATTAAGAGGCTTGGAGCAGATGGTCAACATTTTGGCTTGCTTTTTATGTGAAGAGGTTGGACAGATTTGCCATTAGTAAAGTAGTGAATTTAGATACGGAATCTGGATCTAAGGATCTTGATTTGTGCTAGGCTGCTGTAAAAAGTTTTTTTTTTTTTTTTCACCTGACAGGGGGAACTTCACCGGTAGGATGTAGCACGTGGGAGGATCATGCTATTCCCACCAGTTCCATTCCACCCCGACCAGGCGCCCCGACTGACCAGAGGAGGTGCTAGTGCAGTGACGAGGACACAGTACAGTACAGTACCCCCAATCTGGCTTCCCACCCTCAGGCACAGCCAATCGTGCCTGTATGAACCCCCGACCAAGCCGGAGGTAACACATGGCTACGAACCTGCGACCCTCCTGTTGGTATAGGCAGGGAATCTACCGCTACACTACACAGACGCCGGTCATTTTTCAAACTTTCAAACCGCTACATCTCAGTGGCATTTGGAGCCGCTAACATGCAAAGCCGCCTACTGCATCAGTAAGCTTTACAGTTGCTAACGTCCAAAATATTTACCTCTGATCTTGTGGATGACGAGATCCACTTTCCCATAGGTGCCCTTGCCCAGTTCTCTGATGACCTCATAGTATTTGTTGATATCCAGTTTCTCCAGGTTCTGTGCAGCGATGAGCTGCAGTTCCTCCAGGATGTCGATGGAGGCACGGGAGGAGCTCATTCTTCTGGAGGGGAAGGCCGGGGCCGAGGGCTGGACTGGAGACAGAGGTTCCTTCCTGTGGAGGGGGAGCAGAAGAAAGCCAGGTTACAGAGAAAGGCATTCACTATTGTGAACAGGATGCAGCCCTTCATACACAGCACTACTGTAGCCTACACACTGCACACACACACCGTATGTAACCTCCATACTGTTATCGCCATCAAGGGGAAGACAAAATGTTTTGTCTCTGTGCCAAATGTGCCCTTATGTAACTTTGAATCCTGTAGTAAACACACATCTGCTGCTTGCTCTGAGGAAACACTTTCACGTGTTCAGGATCATGACACATTACCTAACAGAGAACACTGCTGCACCAACATGACAGTCGTCGTATCGACGTCGTCAGTAAACATAACAACATCTCCCCCCAAATATCATTTGGAGCTGGAGGTGTTGCTCAGCATGTTACAGAAAGTAGGCTGGAGTAACCTTCATTATAAATGGCTGCAACAAGATGTGAATTCCTGTCTATAAATCATTGCTATCCTGCTAACAAGTTCAAGCATGGCATGGTAGCTTGTGTATGTATGTAGTGTTGGCATGTCAGTGGCTTTTCTCCGTGTGCAAAGACATGCAAGTCAGGAAGAGGATTGGAGACTCTAAACTGCCCATACTGTAAGTATGAATGCATGTGTGTTGGCCCTGTGATGGCCGGGTGTTTCCCTGCCTTCTGCCCCAATGCATGCTGGGATACATTGAACCCTGAAAATGATGAAGCGGGGAAAGAAATCAAAGCGATGACAGTTCAAACAAATGGGTTAAATTGGATCTTAGAGGGTAAATAAACTCTTGCTATTTGTGGAGCTGATCCTGTGCAGAAAGGCAACAGCTGACTGATGTCCTTCCTGCATTATTGAAGGTCTAATTCTGATCTGATCTGTTTCTCTCTCGCCTGCCTGCCTTCAAACCCCCCCCACCCCCCACCCCACCCCCCCCTGGTTTCACTCTCTACAAATCTGTCTCAGCCCCCCCCCCCCCCTTCTGCAAGCAGACAAGCCAAGCAACACTCATTTTCTGTATCCTTTCTTTCATCACCTGTGGTGGCCAAGACATCCCAGTGACTGGACAGACTCTGCAGCCTGATGGTGCAGCATCTCTCATTAATGAGGATGAGAAAGTGTTGAATGAGACAGGATGCTCAGTCACATCCTGTCTGCCTACGCCTCACAGACAGCATGTGTGTGTGTGTGTGTGTGCGTGTGTGTGTGTGTGTGTGTGTGTGTGTGTGCGCGCACGCGCACGCGCGTGCGTGCGTGCGTGCGTGTGTGTGTGTGTGTCAGGGAGGTGTGTGTACAAGACCGAAGAAGAGTGTGAAAACACTGAAATTAAACAGATATAAACAGTATGTCCGGGGCATCCGGGTAGTTCAGTGGTAGATTCCCTGCCTACCAACATGAGGGTCGCAGGTTCGAGCCCCCGTGTTATCTCTGGCTTGGTCAGGCATCCATACAGTACAAGTACAATTGGCTGTATCTGCGGGTGCGAAACTGGAGGGTATGGCCTCTATCTTCCGACAGGCGCTATCCCTAAATAGCGCTTTGCGCACTGTTTGCACATGCCTTAAGTCACGGAAGATTGCATTCCGCCTTGCGCCGTCCGCCAGGTGTTCTGCCGAGTTTTGCTCCCCCGCCGAGCAGCAAAAAAAAACATCCCCACCTCACGGGAGCTACTTGTAATGATTTATACAGAAATGTAACTAATTCAAAGTGATATAATTGTCTGGTAGACGTGACCTCCCTGATTTCTAAGTTAAAACGTTGTTGGGGATGCAATTCTCGGCGGGCATGCGGAAACGTTCACGGCACCTGTCCCAAGCGCAAATTAGAGCCGTGCCAATTCTGCCAAAAATCATCTGCGCCCCAAAATGCCTGCGCAAACGGGATTTGGGCGGTCTTAACTACCAGAATTATTCACAGGCATGGCCATGCAAGGCTGGGCATTACGTCAATCAAAACCAATCACATTCCCGTCTCGCAATGGTTGTTTGCGCGAGGTTGCCTCGCCGAGGCATGCAATTTGCTGTAATTCTCTCCATGCGTAATAGAGTGTACTCACTCGTGCGAGGACAGAGGGAGCTTATTGACAGATCATCTGTGGTGCCAATGACCCTTCGGGTTATGAAGGTAAATAGCCTATGTCCATTGTCCCACAAGTGTTCTCAATTCATTTCCATCTTTGCTATGTGATAAAAGTTTCTCAGTGAGTTATAGTCGATTGCCTCACTGAATTATCTGCTAATACCCAATTTTAGCAGCATAATTTGATGTCTTGGCATGGCAAGGCTGTGCGTAATGACATATCCAAAAGGAATTCCACTTTCCACTCCGCAAATACCTCTCTGCGCTGGGAGCGCAACCGTAATCTCCGTGCAGAGTGCCCAGCACAGAGAGGTATTTGCGCGTAAGAGGTCCTTTTCAAAGCTCTTAGCGCAAAGTAATTGCGCGCTGCTGACGATAGGGTAACGCCATCTATCCCACATTTTAGCGCTGAAACGCCTGCTTTGGCATGGGGCAGCCAATGCCCAGTACAATTATCACAGGCATGCACTTGTGTCCGCCCCCAATTTGCATTGCGCAAGGCGTTAAACGAGCGCAAATGCAAAATTTGCGCTTTTGGGAAGATAGAGGCCTATGTGCCCTGGTTGCTGCACTAGATACAACTTCAATGGTAAAAATAAATTATGTTCTGCTTTATTCTTTTATTTAAAGCCAAAATGAGCACTGGTTACACTGCATTGGCGGTGGCTTGTGAAGATGGCTCTGGACAGCAGCAGCACAGTATGTAGCTGCAGGCATAAGGAAAAACAAGCGGCTAGAAGTGAGGAGTCAGTGGAACCTAGAGGAGACAGCTGGCTGTCTGTCACAGCACCGGGCTACTCAGCATCCCTCTGACAAGGTCTACAAGCAGAAATACCTTCACACAATCCATTTCAATTTTCATTTCTCTGAGATCATTTTCAGATTGTCTTGGATTAATTTAGTTTCCATCTGCAAAAAAAGGTCAGTTATATATTAGTCAATCTTAGCATCTGCAAGCAGAAACATACTTGATATTCTAGAGATCTAACAGTTTAAGTCTTAAAATTTTAGACTGTGATTTAAATTTTTGATTTCAAGTTCATTTCAGATCGGCTCTCTTGCATTGGTTTCACTTTCATCTGCCAGAAAAGTCAGTTATACAGTTTAAATACTAAGCCTTAATATGAACAGTAATGCCGGAATATGCTGGATGTGTCTGTCTTGGATGCACATGAATAGAGAATTGCCTTGGATGAGCATCTCAGACATTGCTGATTGGATTTGACAAATCTGGTGGTGGGGGGGGCAAGATGATGAATCTGTTACTGACTGCATCACTCATGATGGACAACTTGTTTACTGTTGCTAGCATGTTTTTAGTTTCAGTGAACCATAATTACCTTGACATGCGTGCATATGCTCAATTTCACACACACACACACACACACACACACACACACACACACACACACACACACACACACACACACACACACACACACACACACACACACACGGCTGTCATATAAAAGAGCATGGAGATGAAAGCAGACACAACCGCCACTAATTAGGAGTGTCTTTTTCTCTGCTGTGGCTGTGATGCAGCTCCCAGCAGCCTTCTTAGGGTTAACTGTGCCATGGCTGCTCCCCAGAGGGCCACAGGGAGGAGGCCCTGTTCGGTGGTGGGGGTGGGGGGGCTCAGACCGGCTTGCCATGTTTCTTCTCAATGGTTTATAACGCATCTGTATTCACAGCACGGCTGAGACTCTGCCAATCTGCTTTGCGTCATAGCTGCTTCTCTTCCTGCGTGTGCCTCGCCCAGTGTTCCTCGCCTGTTGCACAGCCCACAGGAGGTAAGATGAACACTGGGAGGAAAGGTGGGACAATCACAGCAGGGGGTCCCTGAAGGCCAGCAGAGTGGCCAAAAGCATTTCACTTCACTTCCTGCATCAATGGCAACGAAGTGGCCTGCCGGTCTGAGCGCCATGTGACTGGAGGTAAATGTGACAGCCAAAAGTGCTGAGCAATCGCCTAGCTCCCTGCTGTTCGCCAGAGTCGCCACACGTGTATACACCACTGGTATACACGCACACACAAACACACGCACACATTCACACACACACACACACACACACACACACACACGCACGCACACACACACGCACGCAGACACGCATGCACGCACACACACACACACACACACACACACACACACATTCAGTCTCACACACACGCACGCACACACACACACACGCACACACATTCAGTACTGCCTGTGCCACCTTATTTGTCTTCCTGCCAAAATCAACTTGTACCACCAAACTAACCATTTGTAACGCCAAATTGTTGTGTTCATGGAAACATTTTACTATCTTTGTCCATCCATTTGTAACGCCAAATCGTTATGATCATGGAAACATTTTACTATCTTTGTCCATCCATTTGTAACGCCAAATCGTTATGTTCATGGAAACATTTTACTATCTTTGTCTATCCATTTGTAACGCCAAATCGTTATGTTCATGGAAACATTTTACTATCTTTGTCCATCCATTTGTAACGCCAAATTGTTGTGTTCATGGAAACATTTTACTATCTTTGTCCATCCATTTGTAACGCCAAATTGTTGTGTTCATGGAAACATTTTACTATCTTTGTCCATCCATTTGTAACGCCAAATCGTTATGATCATGGAAACATTTTACTATCTTTGTCCATCCATTTGTAACGCCAAATTGTTGTGTTCATGGAAACATTTTACTATCTTTGTCCATCCATTTGTAACGCCAAATCGTTATGATCATGGAAACATTTTACTATCTTTGTCCATCCATTTGTAACGCCAAATCGTTATGTTCATGGAAACATTTTACTATCTTTGTCCATCCATTTGTAACGCCAAATCGTTATGATCATGGAAACATTTTACTATCTTTGTCCATCCATTTGTAACGCCAAATCGTTATGTTCATGGAAACATTTTACTATCTTTGTCCATCCATTTGTAACGCCAAATCGTTATGTTCATGGAAACATTTTACTATCTTTGTCCATCCATTTGTAACGCCAAATCGTTATGTTCATGGAAACATTTTACTATCTTTGTCAATCCATTTGTAATGCCAAATCGTTATGTTCATGGAAACATTTTACTATCTTTGTCCATCCATTTGTAACGCCAAATCGTTATGTTCATGGAAACATTTTACTATCTTTGTCCATCCATTTGTTTGTAACGCCAAATCGTTATGTTCATGGAAACATTTTACTATCTTTGTCCATCCAATTATTGGCCAAAAGTTCACCAAACATTATGTTGGCCCTTAGCCATGTCAAGAACTTTGGGAAGGCATTTGGCATTTGGGAAGGCTTGAGTTTATAAACATTTGGTCATCAAGAATCTGGCTCTGTAACATCTGTGTCCTCACGCTATGCTGTAACATCTGTGTCCTCCTCACGCTACGCTGTAACATCTGTGTCCTCACGCTACACTGTAACATCTGTGTCCTCACGCTACGCTGTAACATCTGTGTCCTCATGCTACGCTGTAACATCTGTGTCCTCACGCTACGCTGCAACATCTGTGTCCTCACGCTATGCTGTAACATCTGTGTCCTCACGCTACGCTGTAACATCTGTGTCCTCATGCTACGCTGTAACATCTGTGTCCTCATGCTATGCTGTAACATCTGTGTCCTCACGCTATGCTGTAACATCTGTGTCCTCATGCCATGCTGTAACATGTGTCCTCCTCACGCTACGCTGTAACATCTGTGTCCTCCTCACGCTACGCTGTAACATCTGTGTCCTCACGCTACGCTGTAACATCTGTGTCCTCACGCTACGCTGTAACATCTGTGTCCTTACACTACGCTGTAACATCTGTGTCCTCACGCTATGCTGTAACATCTGTGTCCTTACACTACGCTGTAACATCTGTGTCCTCACGCTATGCTGTAACATCTGTGTCCTCACGCTACGCTGTAACATATGTGTCCTCACGCTATGCTGTAACATCTGTGTCCTGCTCACGCTACGCTGTAACATCTGTGTCCTCACGCTATGCTGTAACATCTGTGTCTTCACGCTACGCTGTAACATCTGTGTCCTCACGCTACGCTGTAACATCTGTGTCCTCACGCTACGCTGTAACATCTGTGTCCTCACGCTACGCTGTAACATCTGTGTCCTCACGCTACGCTGTAACATCTGTGTCCTCACACTACGCTGTAACATCTGTGTCTTCACGCTACGCTGTAACATCTGTGTCCTCACGCTACGCTGTAACATCTGTGTCTTCACGCTACGCTGTAACATCTGTGTCCTCACGCTATGCTGTAACATCTGTGTCCTCACGCTATGCTGTAACATCTCTGTCCTCACGCTATGCTGTAACATCTGTGTCCTCACGCTATGCTGTAACATCTCTGTCCTCACGCTATGCTGTAACATCTCTGTCCTCACGCTACGCTGTAACATCTGTGTCCTCCTCACGCTACGCTGTAACATCTGTGTCCTCCTCACGCTACGCTGTAACATCTGTGTCCTTACACTACGCTGTAACATCTGTGTCCTCACGCTATGCTGTAACATCTGTGTCCTCACGCTATGCTGTAACATCTGTGTCCTCACGCTACGCTGTAACATCTGTGTCCTCACGCTATGCTGTAACATCTGTGTCCTTACACTACGCTGTAACATCTGTGTCCTCACGCTACGCTGTAACATCTGTGTCCTCACGCTATGCTGTAACATCTGTGTCCTGCTCACGCTACGCTGTAACATCTGTGCCCTCACGCTACGCTGTAACATCTGTGTCCTCACGCTATGCTGTAACATCTGTGTCTTCACGCTACGCTGTAACATCTGTGTCCTCACGCTACGCTGTAACATCTGTGTCCTCACGCTACGCTGTAACATCTGTGTCTTCACGCTATGCTGTAACATCTGTGTCCTCACGCTACGCTGTAACATCTGTGTCCTCACGCTACGCTGTAACATCTGTGTCCTCACGCTACGCTGTAACATCTGTGTCCTCACACTACGCTGTAACATCTGTGTCTTCACGCTACGCTGTAACATCTGTGTCCTCACGCTACGCTGTAACATCTGTGTCCTCACACTATGCTGTAACATCTGTGTCCTCACGCTATGCTGTAACATCTGTGTCCTCATGCTATGCTGTAACATCTGTGTCCTCATGCTATGCTGTAACATCTGTGTCCTCATGCTATGCTGTAACATCTCTGTCCTCACGCTATGCTGTAACATCTGTGTCCTCATGCTATGCTGTAACATCTGTGTCCTCATGCTATGCTGTAACATCTGTGTCCTCACGCTATGCTGTAACATCTCTGTCCTCACGCTATGCTGTAACATCTCTGTCCTCACGCTATGCTGTAACATCTCTGTCCTCACGCTATGCTGTAACATCTCTGTCCTCACGCTATGCTGTAACATCTCTGTCCTCACGCTACGCTGTAACATCTGTGTCCTCCTCACGCTACGCTGTAACATCTGTGTCCTCCTCACGCTACGCTGTAACATCTGTGTCCTCCTCACGCTACGCTGTAACATCTGTGTCCTCACGCTACGCTGTAACATCTGTGTCCTCACGCTACGCTGTAACATCTGTGTCCTCACGCTACGCTGTAACATCTGTGTCCTCACGCTACGCTGTAACATCTGTGTCCTCCTCACGCTACGCTGTAACATCTGTGTCCTCACGCTACGCTGTAACATCTGTGTCCTCACCCTACGCTGTAACATGTGTGTCCTCTCTGCTATCTATTTGGACATAAAAAGGAGGATGCTGTGTCCGTTTCAAAGGGGGTTGAAAACACAAGGACAGGAGAAATTAAATGGCATCAGTGCTGATTTATAAACTCTGACAGAGCATGTCTCGCATGGTTACGATGTGGATGATAGCCTGCTCATCATGATTAAATGAAGACATTGGCACTGTCATCTACTCTGCCCCTGTCCTTTCAGCCTCCTTGTCTTAGCTGCTCACATGCAAATGAGATACCGAACTGCAGCTTTTTCAACAGTAAACAATATTGTGTGGTTTCCTTTCAGAAGAAAATTAATTGTTAGTTAATTAGTGTTGATCCAATCTTATAACATGTGAAGTGTCTGTCTGTCTGTCTGTCTGTCTGTCTGTCTGTCTGTCTGTCTGACTGTGTGTGAGTGTTTGAATTGGGTTTGGCCACAGCTATGCCGTCTTGCGTACGATCGGGCTGAATCTTTCAGAAAGTGTAAAGAGCAACCCTGTCAGTGACCTAACGGAGCTTGGATTTTTAATTAAGTAATTAGGTCAGATTAATTGCCCTAATTACCTAATGATGTGATGTCACTTGAGGAATCATCTGGTGACATCATCACTGGTGACATCACTCAATCAATCGATTCTATACATACTGTAAGTGATATCCTCACCAGAGCAAGAGGGTCTAACTCCCAGGGGGGTCTAACTCCTATGGGTCCACCACTAGTAATATTAGAAACAAGAGAGGGTCGCTGGTTCAGTGGAATTGGAGTTGGAGTTTTGCTGGTCTGGCAGGTTGTTCAATGACCTGAGCCATTGACCTCCTGGGCCAGTGGAGCTTGTGTTTTGTTTTGCCCAAAGAGAGAGAACATCCAGAAAACGCAAGGGTTTCTTTTCTTAACGGGAGAGTCGAAACCATTTAACCTCTATTAACTGTACAATTTAATCAGCAGAAATAAAATGCAGAGGTTCATTCATTCCATAATCAGATATACAAACTACAAAGTGGTTCCTGGCTAGAAAATAAAACCCACAGTGAAATATAATTTATGTTGTAACTACATTAGCACCCTTGTTCAGAAAAGGTTAATATTGAATTGAAAGGATGTAATCTGTACGTTTGACATGTTGAACCATGAATATCAGATTTATAGTGTTGGTATGAAACCCTTCAAATATGCTGAGTGCTTATTATTATAGATGTTCCCTTTACAAGTCAAGTTGAATATTCAAGTGTAACTAATGTTATAGTTCATCCCTTGAAAACACTGCAGATTTGTACTAACTCATTAACACGTGAATAATGGAGGCCACCATTTCTCTAATATGGAACGTTAGAAAGCATGATGGGAAGCCATGTGTGTGGAAGCCCCAACCCTAAACAGAGACTGGAGTTGAGTTAAACAAACATGAGGCAGAACTTCTATAGACCTTCTCTGCATGGAGAAAGAATCTCACTGGTGGAGTGAAGTTGAAATGGGCCGACCCAGAGAACCACACGTTTTCTGGTTAAATAACAGACTGAAGCCAAAGGCAAGGAGGGAGCTAATATTATGAAGTTTAGCCTTCTGCTATTAACAGAATCTAAGCATAAGTTGTCTTAGGTAGTTAGCCCAGCTCAGTGATTCTCAACCTTCTTCCACATCAAGGACCCCAAATTCAGTCCACAGTTGATTTTATTTTGTTTCTCTGACCCAAATCTGAGGATGTTTTTATTGTCACAATATTATTTTTGATCAGAACGCCATGACTGTCTGTAATGCAGGTAGCGAGGTAAGACAATCTATGATCAAAACAGTTATTCTTATACATTCTCTATGTTCACTTCTTGCCAATGAAATAATGGTGAAGTTTAACAATTCATCAGTTTGCTGGGGACCCCCTGAAAGACCCATGGTGGTCTCCGGACCCCACGTTCAGAACTACTGCCCTAGCTGAGCTTCCATGTTCAAACTATAGCTATAACTTGCTAGCCTCTAGCTATAACTTACTCTAGCTATCCAGGTATGCAGTTAGCTTTTTATAATTTCCTTTACTTGTGCTAGTAGACTCAACTAAACTGAGCTTCCAAGAACATGAATACCATGGTCACAAATGACAGAATAAAAATGTATAATGACATGAATGCCTTGGTCATGAATGACATAATAAAAAATAAATCCATATGTATATTTTATTTATATGTTTTGCATAAGCTACGAAAAACTGTGGTTCTTTGGCTCAACCCATCCCATGAGATTATTTCTGCCTTCGGAGCAGCTTTGTGTCTGAGAAAGTGTTGTATAAACTGAACCTCCAATGTGCCTTTCTTAATGACGTTGTCACAGATTTATCTGGAAGTTGCAGTTCCTCTGTCTGTCCCTGCGGCTATCGGTTCAGTCCCTCCTCAGGAGCGTTAGTGCCAGTCTGCTGGCTGCTGCTGTTCACCCCCGGCCCCATCCGCTCCCACCACGTTCACGGAGCTGTGGAGCACTTCAAAGCAGCAAGGCTTTGGACTGGCTAGGCCATCTCCATCTGTGAACACTGGGGCTTTGTGCCTGCACGCTCAGCGGCACATCACTGGGCACTCCGTTAATGCCAGCCCATCCCTGTGAACTCACACTAGGTAAAGTTCCCCCTTTGTCAGTTGTAATCTCTGCATCTCCCTCTGTCTCACTCTGGTTCCCCTTCACTGACTTTCTCAGTTTCACTCCCTCCTCCACTGGTACAGTATGTGATCTGTCCTGCAGGGCTGTGTGTGTACAGTATGCAGCAGTGTATAATGACAAACAGCAGCTAGAGGTCACCAAGGTTTCAAAAACAAACAGCCAACGGCCCTGACGGTAATGTATGCAGCCCAATGTATTTCTCCAAATTGCTTTTTATAATGCCTACTTGCCGTTTCTCCTATATTTTTCACAGTACTATTACTGACAATAATGCTGGATGCATCAGAGTATCTGTTGAGGCCATTTCAAGAATAATCTGAGAGGCAGCAAGGGAAGCTGACCGCTGTCTGAGAAAGCTGCCACAGAAAACCTACTGGCTGATGATAACCATGCATGGCTGTGCAGCACAAAGATATGAGCTGTGCATCAGATCTGCCAACACAAAGCAATACCAATACCAGTGACAACATTTACAAAATAAATCAAGTAGGATGTGTGTGTATTTGTGTACTGAGCATGTGTGTGTGTGTGTGTGTGTGTGTGTGTGTGTGTGTGTGTGTGTGTGTGTGTGTGTGTGTGTGTGTGTGTGTGTGTGTGTGTGTGTGTGTGTGTGTGTGTGCATGGGGGGCGGGGAGGGAGGGGAGAAAGCTCGTATAATGTGCAGAAATACTGTATACAGTAGTGTGTAATTAAACAAAAAAAATCATTATGATGATGATGATTATTTACAAATAGCCTATAAATTGGAAAACTAAAGTGCTCATGTGATCCAGTTTACAGCTGGGCACTTGGTACACAATAGATTGACAGCAGCAGCTGCTGTCAAGCCTCATTGTTCTGCTCAGTGTATTGTCACATGGTGCATGTATAACTTTTATATTGTGTAGTAGATACTGCTGTATGACAATTGAGGGTGGGGGGGGGGGAGCAATCATGTTCGAAAATATAGGTCTACATTATTAATTTGTAGAATTGCAACAATGCAAAGCCTTCATTAACCAAACAAAGCTCGCTTGTAAACACAACAGTAGTCCAGTGTAATGCTGTGCAATGAAACACTGGAGCCACACAGCAGCACAAAGACATGAGGAGCATGCAATGAGACACCACATCTAATGCAAAACACATTCTGTGATGTCGACACATGAAAACGCGTTTGGACACACACAACTGCACATTGCCAATTAATGCACAAGCAGAGCTAATTGTTTTGGTCCAGTGAAGAAATGAGAATGCATCAGATGGGATCTTACCTTTCAAATTGTGCTGCATGCAATATCTACGGCTGTCAATCTATCCAGAAAACACTTGGCTCTTTTAACTAGAGAGAAAATGTCGCAGGCTGAGATCCTTGGGTTTTCCCCCTCCTTGTTTCCCCAGACTGTATCACCTGCAGAGGAGGCAGAAGGGAAGCTGAACGGTTCAACCCTTCCCAGGCTGCTGTGCCGTGCTGGCTGGACCGCTGATGATGCCTGTGACAGCCTCTGCTTTCCCTGGAGCCGCTCTATTGTCTCCACCGGCAGGCCCGCCCACCTGCTCCCGCCGGCCAATCAGAGCGCAGAGCGACGGTGCGCTCCTCTGCCCTGTGTCCGCATCCATGCTGCCTTCAGAGCTTGTAGAAATTTTCACCGATTTTATTAAATTAACGACCTGTTTGAAACTGAGCTAAGTGCCCCTGAATTAATGGTCCAGAGTTATGATCACAAAATCACGCTTATGGATCATTAATTTTGTTCATTTGATCTCAAAATCAATGTAGGCTGTACAGCAGTGGTTCTCAGTGTGGGATCCGATCATCCAAACTGATCTATTGTCAAACTTCGATCAGCATTGTTTTTTTTACAAGAACACAATTATAGGCTAGAGAATGTAGAATAATGACTGTTTTTATAATAGTTTCACGATTATCTCTATACCTACAATGAAGATAGTCATGGAATTCTGGACAAAATCATAATCAATCTAACAATAAAATACCATCGTTTTGGTTTCGAGGGACAAAATAATCTCATCAAATGGGGGTGGCACTGAAGGGGTCCTTGATATGAAAATGGTTCAGAATCATTGCCCTACGACTGCATCATTATTTTTTGTTAGCAATCCATCACTTGCTAAAAACCTCCGATTTCCCAAGTAGTAGACCTATTTATCCCCTGAAAGCTGAAGTGAACAGTCGTTTTCAACCTGCATTTGCATTGCAATCTGAAAGCTGACAACAACGGCATTTTTTAGACTTAATTGTTATGTTTCCCATGTACAATGAATGCAGCATTAGGATCAAAGCACAAAGCAAAGCACAACATGTACCGGAGAAAACGTGCCGGTGTGAGTGACTCGCATAGTATTCAATCACAATGAACGGCTGTGTGCGTGTGCAGGCATGGAGCAGGAGAAGGTGTGAAGGGAAAGGTGTGAGTGACGTCAGCTGTATCATTCACTTAGCTATGCAAATTAATGAATGATACATCTGATGTCACTCAGACTTTAGTATCATTAACATTGCCTTGTAAGTTGTTTCCTATGTGAAAGCTGCCTACAAGAGTCCAGAGACATGTGCCATATTCCATGACACTGTGGTTTAGTGTATTGATTTAATGTAGGTCTAGAGGGGGCGCGTCTGGGAATTAAATAAGGGACCAATCAGATCACCCTCTGGTGGGAGGCCTGGGGCTATTATGTAAATTACTGGGGCATTTAGGACTAGGTAGAAAAAAGGCAGGTAAACAAATCTCTAAATAGTAAAATGTGTTTTCACCAGCCACGACAGCGTGTGGTGGCTGGTGTTGTTCTCACCGTGTGTGTGTGTGTGTGTGTGTGTGTGTGTGTGTGTGTGTGTGTGTGTGTGTGTGTGTGTGTGTGTGTGTGTGTGTGTGTGTGTGTGTGTGTGTGTGTGTGTGTGTGTGTGTCATCATGGCAAAATGTGATCCTGGAGACACTAATTTATTGTAGCAGGACCACAGAAGCAGGTTTGAGTTCTTTGCCAGGTGTCAAAACTGTGCAAGATGCAGTCACGGAAATGTAGCCTACAGGTGTGCAGAGTGCAGTTGACATCAAAATGAAGGCAGAGTACAAAAATGGGTGTGATCCAAGAAAAGCTTAAATGAATTATTTATTTTGAGTGATAAATTAATTGTTGTGTATACGAACATTTCACTCATTATTGAAATTCAATCTTGAAGCTATTATGTGCATGGCTTTTGTCACAGCCCGGTTTTGAAATTCTCAATTGAAAACTGACAAACATTACTGTAATAACTGACTGCAAAGTGCCTCAGGCATGCTTGATTTCTTCTGAAAAAGATTCTTGATGAATTTTTCATTTTTTGGAAGCCTTGTCCTGTTGGATTTTGTTCGTTCTTGTATTGTGCACCATTCAACAAGCAAATCTCTTGTGTCCTATACATACCGGTACATCGCTTTGTAGGGATGGAGATTCAATATATCACAATATAAAAATGTGACAGTATGCATTGTGGGCAGAAAAATTCATCATGATGTTAGCATCATTTTTATTCTGCTGTAGTCATCACAAATGAGACGCTTGTCCATCACAATTTTACAAACTCCCAATTGAAATTATATTATTTGCACTTTGTAATGACACTTTTGATTTTTTTTCTTTTACATTCTATCAAGCCAATTGATATCGCTAGAAATATTTATGTCTCAGAAATCAACAAAAGTGTGCACAGCCAGAGTTTGTTCTCACTGAACATGTATGTATTAGGCCTACATCTAATCAGTGTATCATACCTATCAATTTGATACTACTTACTATGATTCATACTATGACTTAACATAACAAAAACCTCAATTCACAAATATGGATTTGTACATCTGAGTGTTGGGCAAAGATCAAGGTAATAGTAGACTACAGTGTGCGTGGTGTGAAGAAAATGGCAATTATCTCATAGTATTCAATATAATTTAGAAGTGGATGATTTTCTATGCGTCTGAGAGACATAATTGCCTCTTATGTGGCATTAAAGCAGCAGACAGTGTTGACACTAATGCGTACTGAAGGGAGAGCAAAGTGGCGATATTGGTCAGCAGCAGTAAGTTGGTTATCCTGCACACATCCTGCTCACCTCTGATGGCCCATTCCCTCGGTAACATTCTGCCAGTGTATAATTTTAATTCATCTGCTCCTGAGTCATCGGCTGCGTCACTACTATGGATTGGTATTCTGCAGGCAAAGGAATTAGTCTCAAGACAAGTTGAGAGCCACAGCGGGACAGGGAAGCAAGCAGCGGCGGGGAGGGAAAAACATTGACCCCCCCCCCCCCCCCCCCTCCCCCACAATGCAATCACTGCTGAATTAATTCACATGCCATTGTTGATTATATTGTTTTTGTCATTAACATCTCTGTATTGACTTGGAAGATTAGATGAACAGTCTGCATCTTTCAATGACTTGCTGTTTTTTTTATTTTGACTTTGAAAGCAACCCAGCAAGTCAAATACGTCAGAATGATGACATTGTGATGAGGTCTTGTGATATTCAGGACTATAGGCCAGATCACAGCCAATATGGGGATGATTTAGACGTCATTTCCTGGACGTCACCACCAGGACGTCATGTCAACAACTTTTTAGTGACCGAAAACAGCAGGCTCTAACGGCCGGTTAGGGTCATTCAAGTTAAATGATCTGGTCTAGTCCTGAATGTCACTGAAAGACTTCATCACACACATCATCATGATGTAATCTGCTCGCTGCCTTCCTAGCTTTTACTTGCTCGATTCATTTATACATTACTTTTGACACAGATCCCCAAAGTGGCCCTCAGATGGACACCACCAGAGAAATGGAAACCAGGTCGACCTATAAGGTCACCTGGTGAAGAACGGTAGAGGATGAGCTGCTGGAGATGCGCCAGATTGATCCATTTTACTTTCAAATGTAAAAAAATATATTCCGGGGGGGCATGCCCCCGGACCTCCCTAGAGGGTCCGAGGTCAGCCACATTCTCATTGGGGGCTGAGCAGGGAGGGAGTCTGCCAAGCGAGACTAGGGCTGAGCACCCCTAAAGGTCTGATCCTAAAATAGCCCCTGTCGGTTATCCCCCTTGTGAGCGGCCTATAGGCTTATCGTTGCCTCAAAGTATTATGAAGGACTTTTCAGCAAAAGTGCTTCATAATACTTTGAGGATTTGTGTGGCAAACAGCCTCACTTTGTCCTCACCGGCACCCGCTTTGTTTACCAGACAACAACTAAACAGAAAACGCCATCAAAACCACTGAACATCTGGGGCTCCTTCAATCGAGCTTACGGTGGCAATCTCCCAGAATGCCGCACAGCGCTGTGTGAATCCCCTGGGGCTGACATCCAGTGCTCTAAAAATCTCAGCAGGACTCAGACAACAGGGGGGCCAGTTGCTGTCTGCTGCGCCCCCTTTCAGATAGCCAGACTCCATACCTGGTGACAATCTTCCTCAGTACACTGCATCCCTTGTCCACCAGCAGGGTGAGGCAGAGGGAAAAGATGAGGTGAAGATTGTCGTCTTTATGTAAGTATGCCATGGTGGCTGTTGTGTCTGTGCAGCGAGGGGAATTAGTCAGACTTAGGCTTACGTTATGATTTGTCCTCACCTGACAGGGCATGTGTGTGTGTGTGTGTGTGTGTGTGTGTGTGTGTGTGTGTGTGTGTGTGTGTGTGTGTGTGTGTGTGTGTGTGTGTGTGTGTGTGTGTGTGTGTGTGTGTGTGTGTGTGTGTGTGTGTGTGTGTGTGTGTGTGTGTGTGTGTGTGTGTGTGCAGAAGCTTGCCAGAGTGTTAAAAGGTGATCTGGCAACCTGCACTGAACTGGAATCCAACAGACAGTGGGTTGGAAACACCATCAACCGAGATCAAGCGACATCTGACGCCACCACCTGGTCATTCGTAACTGCAAGCCATTATCCTCTCTGGTATTGTAGCTCCGGTGGCACCCATCCTCCCGCTCCCATCCTGATCAAACAATGGCTGCAGTGTTGTAGATCCTAAACCTAAAACAACCATGTCCGGCCCAGAGCTATACAGTCCAGAGTGCTTGATAAAGGCAGGAAATTCTGGGATTATGCAACAGAGCTGATGAGAAACCTCCAGACTGGTCTTTCCTCAGTCAGCCAGTCTCCCGGGTCAAACCCTCTACCGGGACGGATCACATCGGCTCCATCCTTCTCACGCACGCGCGCACATGGATTTGTCGTAACGGTGCAGAGGCAGGAGAGGAAACTGGCTCAGTGTTTTTGGGATCTGTCCCTGTGATGGTGAACATCTGCCATGTGGCATGTGTGCTGCTGCAACCAGTAGAGCCAGCAGCCGGCCGCCCCCACACAGGCCAGCCAGAGCACACTGAGCACTCCAACAAATGAGAGCTCCACGTGCAGCAGACACCTCGCCGTGCCGTGTAGACACATGTGCGGCAGGGAAAATAAATTGCAACTTGACCATTCACTCTTGCCTTGATTCTGTGTGTGTTTCTTCTTCTTCTTCCTGAACGCTTCCTTGACAGCAGCATTGTAGGGAGACTGTTCATTTTCATCCCATCCACACTGCTAAACCAATTCACATACCAAAAACCATGCGAATAAGAATATCTTAAATCTCTTTAATTTAACCGACTAGTTAATAGCCTACACAGGAAACTCACAAGGTACAATCAAATAAATAAGATGAGCTGGCAATTGCTTTGTTGATGTGGTGGTTTCAAGCTGGTGAGATTGATCATGATTAAAGTGACTAAAATGAGCCTCAGCTGAGTTCAGAATCACAACAACAAGGCCTTCCTGTACAGTGCAAATGTATTGTACAAAAACAGACTATGGACAGTAGATTTACACAGCATGCTCTGGCAAATACAAGCAGTGACACACAGTGTGTTCATAGCTGTCGAGGGAAGTGTGACTGCTGGAATGCTTTGGTCCAGTGTAGTGAAGTAATTCTGCATATAGATATAGCCTATTTATGTGCCTTGGAAACCATACACACGTGTCGTACACAGCGTTTGCAGTCGTGCAGTAAGTGGGACAGTGGGGGATCTCCATGGAGGAGTGAATGTGTATACTGTGGATGTGTTATGCTAGTCACACTCACAGATTAGCACAGCTCACCGTGTCCAATGTGCTTTGTTGTGCAGAGTGTGTGTAGTGTGTGCATGCAGATCCTTATAGCTCCCTCTCCATAAGTACGCAGCATCTCAGGAATATCTGTCATGCTTCTTATACTCCAGGAGGCCGGGATATACAGTAGCCTACACCTACAGCAAGTTCGCTCGATTCAGGGTTGCCACTCCTCTAACCTGGAGCTCTGATGCCTGGCTCGCCGTGCAGAATATTAACGCTGTCTTTATTATCAAGGTCCTGCTGTCTGAGAGCAGAGGGAGGATTAAAGATGCACAGCCCATGGCAGCAGAGCTCCACACAGAGAGAGAGAAAGATGCACTGTAAAAATGGCTTGCACTTAAAGTCCAAACACTTTGTGTGTAGTTGGGTCATTTCCAGAAGTTCTGTGACGGAGGTTTGTTTCTCAGTTTATGTCACCTAAAAACCAAATTTAGCCCCCATGCCTCTCATGAAAATGCGGGTAATTTTTCTTAGAGCCCTAAATCCCAAACTGGCTATCATCGCTTATGTTGGAAATGACCTTTTCAATGGTTTGGCCTAGATGCTGCAAAGTACCTGGTTTGTGGGACCCTGGTGTTGGAAGGCAGGCAGGCAATGCACCGCTACACTACCCAGACGCCCCAATCCCACAATATGTTGTGCCCATGGCACATCATCTCCAGAGTCTCCACCTTTTAAATGGTGCGCACGTAGCATGCAAGATTCCTAGTTATGATAGAGACAAACCTATAAAAATACAGATGGAAAATTATACATATTGTGTATTGATGCTATTAAAATGCTAAAAATGTCATAGATGCCATAAATTCATGGTGCATAATTGATGATTGATGCAACAATTTCATGCAATAAATAAATAAAAACATCACTGATGACCTCAGCATCACCAATTCTATGCATAAGTGATATCCATCAGAAAGTGATGTCTTCAGTCATGATGTCATCAGTGATGTCACTCGAGCAATTGTGATGTCATCAGTGATGTCACTGATGGCTGCTGGCTCAATGATGGCACCATCTGGTGACATCACTGATGCAGAGACCCTTCAGCGTACTGCAGGAAGCTCTTGTTTGTTTCCTTCCTACCAAATTTCTTGAGGAACTTCTTTCTGCAGGCCAGCACAGTGTCCACCAGGGTCTTGTGTTTGACAGTCTTGTGTTTGACAGCCAACACAAGCGCCCTCTCCCAGTTGCAGAGGTCGATGTTGACTTGTATGGCCTGATCGATGAGGCCAGCCTGTAACAGAGTGGCCTCAGCCTCTTGGACCTGACCAAACAGCAGCATGTGGCCCACACTCCTCCCACACACCTTAGATGACTGTTCCTTTAGAACGTTTATATACTCTATCCTAGGAACATCTCCAATGGCAATATAGGCCACCTCCGCTGTGGTCAACTCCCTGTTGGCCTTTGCCATGCATGCAAGAGATGCCCACAGAGACTGGTCCTTGGCGATGCGGCAGAGGCGCAGTGCATCCTCCCAGCGTGCGGACGTGCTGTATATGTGGAGCAGGGCTGGGTAGGGAGACACGCTGCTGTAGATCAGTGAACCATCTCCTTGGCGCACTGTCACCTTGGTGCCCACGTAGCTCAGAATGTGGGGTGCATTCCTGAACTCATTGCCATCCTTCATGTACAGTGTCTTGGGCAGCAGTTCCTTGTCAGTGAAAACAGCACTGGGGTAGTACCACACTGTGAATTGGTTGTCTTGGATACCACACAGGATGTTAGCAGTGTCATTCCATGCTATAGTGTGAACCATAGTGCCAATCTTGCAGGTTTTGTGTTCTCGTCCAAGACGGCATATGGAGGTCAAGTAGAGGTCACGGTTCTTGTCTATCAAGGCGATCTTCCTTTCATTAGATGGACCGCACTGGTCCAAAGCAATCTCCACCACCTCCAGCTTGTGAGTCAAGGGCTTCCCGTCGCCAACGGCTTTCCCCGTAAGGGCGTCAAACAAAAATACGGCCTTCTCATTGCTCTTGTCTCGGACGGCAATGGTGTCATTGCTGAGGGAGACAGCTTGGGCGTTGAGGATGTCGGCTCTCATCCCAGGGAACCTGGGGGAGGAGACCAGTCGACCCTCATAGGAGAACATAGACAACCCTGCTCCATCCACCAGCAGAAAGTGTTTCTCCGCCTGCAGGATGAGGCTGACCGTTCCCTCCTTCAGATCGAAGATGAGAGGCGTGTTCCAGTTCCTAGAGTTGTAGACGTAGCACTGCATAAAGGTGGTGACCACCAGGTGACTGTGGGCAAGAGAGGCCTTGATGACTCGATCCCTGAACTCCAACACATCCACCACGTCGTTCACCATGTTCCTCACCTGCATGGTCCTCCTCTTGGTAAGGGTGATCGCAAAGTTCTTCCACTCCCAGTGCTGCTCCACCACATGGGCAAAGACAACGTGCCCATTTCCGCAGGCCCCAGCCAGTTGGGTGCCGTCTGCAGACCAGGCCAAGCTGAATATGGTGCCTGTGTAGGAGTTCTCCAATGCATAGGACCATCCAGTCTTGTCACAGAGGCATAGGATGTTGAAGGAGCCCACGGCAAACAGCTCTCCGTTCGGGGCCCAGGACAAAGAGGTAATCGGGTAGTGGTGAGGTGCCGAGAAGTATAGTGGACACCCAAAGCTGTCCCACACCTTGTATTTACAGTCTTCTCCACCTGACAGTATGAGTTCATTGACGGAATTCCAGTCCACCTTTAAAATGACCCCATCATGAGCCTTCCACTGTATGACTTTAGCGCTGGGCTGCAAGGGTTTGATGATCAGCTGTCTACCTGATGTGTAGATGATTCTCTCGGAATCTGGGCCCCAGGCCAAAGAATACACAGGAGACCCTTGTTGGGCTAGTGTTGAGCGCAGCATACCACTTTTGGACCAGATCTTGATTTGCCCATCCTCTCCAGCTGTGATCAGAGCAGTCCCATCATAGTTCCATCTCCCAGCCAGAACAGCTCCTTTGTGTGCCTCCACACTCTTCTCAATGTGCCCAGTCTTGGAGGCCAGGTGGAACTTCCCATCAGTGCTGGTGATGACAAAGATTTCAGCCTGGGTCTGTTTCTTGCCACCCACGGTTTTCGGGAACCAGTCTAGGTCGATGGGGTAGATGTCCTCTTGCAGTTTGACAACCAGACTGGTCTCACTGGTCAGCAGGTTCCACTTGAGGATCTGGTGGTCCTCACTGCATGAGTACAACTCATCTGCTGTGGTCCAGCCAACACAGCTCACAAGTTCCTTATGTTTTGGTTCCTTTAGCAGCAATGTTTTCAGTCTCATGGACCTAGTATAATAGTAAATGCCACCCTATTATAGTAGTAAGATTGTAATTGCTTGAGTGACATCACTTGTGACATCATCACTGATAACATTTCTCATTGATGGCATCACACACTGATGACATCATCACTGATTGTCACAATTGCTCAAGTATGACTGTCTGAATTACACAGATTCCAGACTCGGGGGTCTGCCCCCTCCTCAATAGATACAGTCAGTCTGTGTGGGAACATCCACAAAACGTTACTTCCGGTATTGTTGTGTCAGTAGGACGGTCGGGGAATGCCATATATCTCAATGGGCTGACTCACCAGCGGAGGAAGGTGCTGCGGCTCTACACTACAGTATTGCGGATTGAAGAGCATGTAGACATAGATGTCTGTTCAGATGTGCGTTTACTGCGGGGGTTGAATCCCCGATCAAAATCGTTTCCATACCTGAATAACCGGAACCAGAACTCAACTCGCCTGGCCCCGCCGCTTTATTATTATTATTAAAATATTTTTGATTGATTTTCACGTTGTACAGTTACAATGGTACTCAGTACTCTACTACTAAATGATTCCCATTTTTGCTGGGGACCCTCTGAAAACCCCTCAAGGACCCCTGGGGGTCCCCGGACCCCACTTTTAGAACCACGGCTTAGAGAAAGCCTACATCTTGATTGTGCGGTGGAAGTGTTTGCTCAATCCTCTGTGCTGTGCGGCGGCTGCTGGGAGGCTAGTTGATATTCTCCTGCTGTGTTCTGAGGCTCGGTGGGTGTTCTTGTCTCTGCGTGGCAGGACTGGTGAGCAGCAGGCCGGTTAGGGCTTTTTGTCACCCCGCCACCTCGCGGTCCTGGCCCGAGCCAGACTCCTTATCGCTACCGGGCCGGATGACAGGGCGCTCGCTCATCTCTGCCGCCTGCTTTCCCCCTTCACTGCTTCACCGAGTCTAAATATCTCAGTGTTCAACTTTTTCTTTGTGTTTGAGCTGATATCCACCAACACAGTTGGGGAAAAGTCCTGTTTTATTTTGTCCCCCGAGTCATTTTGGCAGCACATGATTTATAGACCAAGGGGGCATCTCTGACAGCAGGTGATGTTTTGCACAACACAGCTGAAAATGAATATGAGGTCTGTAGCAACTGATAGGCCGAACCGGTCAAAATGAAATAAAATATGCCTTTTTGTTTTAAATGCAGTTAACGCAGGCTACGCTATGTTAATCTAATAAATTCCCAGATAACATCTGCAGACTGATATTGTAATTAAAACAAATTACACCCCTTACAATGTAATAATTGCATGTTATGTAGCTACTGTACCAATAGCTTGTTTGCAACCATGTGAATCCAATGAGGCCGATGATGTCGCTGGGGGGCAGCTCTCCCAGAGCTACTATGGAGAATGGAGAAAAGCGAGTATGTAAGAGAGTTGAATGCCGCTCCACGCTGCAGGTATCATCAGAAGATTGCAAAACATATATATGATCCATATACAATGAAGAGAAGCACATTTTCCAGCAACTTGTCTGATTTTGCTGGCGCTTTCCTATGTAGCCTGCTGCTGGTTGCCCCCCAGCATGACCACGTGGTTTGCAAACAAGCCAATGTTCAATGGCAAAGTCAATGGTCTCGCCTCGGTCGCCATCTTGACGTGACGTCACCTGAAAACAACCTATAGCCTAATATCTGGAGAAAGACATAATTTCAATTTTCAGCATCAGGCTTGATTACATTTTTGATTCATTTCGAGGAGCATTTCATCACATTGGATCACACAATCCAGCAGTTATTACATTATCAATTGCTGGAAGGTGTAAATCACAGAAGGTTTTGAATGTTATGTCATTCTCAGGGGTTAATGCTGAATAAATCAGGAACTGTTGGCACATTTCACTGTTTTTCCCAAGCTCTATAGTGCTCTCTTTCTAATCCACAATACACAAAACGATAGTCCAAAAAATAATTAAACAAACTGTCAGAGTACCTTTTCAACCATTAGTGATGTCAATTGATATCACTTTGCTCCCTGTGCTGTTGAGGTGCTCAGCGAGCATCCAGTGTATTTCATCAGGAGGCCATTTATATGTATAAATGACTGCCTGCAGCTCTGCAGCAGCAGGGCCCAGACAAAAGGCTGAATTATTCCTGACACTGAGACTAATCACAGTGTTTTTCTTCATTTTCTTGCTTTAATCCTATAGTGTTGAATTCACAGATGGATCGAGTGTTTGTAGTGAAGATGGAACAGCTCCTGGCGTAGTCATAGAGGATTGATCGATCGAGTAGGTAGATAGAGATAGATAGATAGATAGATAGATTTTCTTCATATACTAGTAAATTACTCCTTATTCAGAAGAGATTCCTAAGAATAATTTCTCACTCTGAGTATTGTGAACCCTCTGCTCCACTTTTCAGACAGTACTCTTTATTGACAACTGACAAGTTAAATATTTACCAAACATGCATATTTATCTTCAAAATTCTGAACTGTAAGCAAACTCTTCCAGTGTCACTACTCAACCTCTTTAACCTCTCTTCTGACTTTCATTCATACCAAACCAGACATCGAGACAATTTTTATTTACCATACTGCAGAACATCTAAACATCAATATTGCATCACTTTCAGAGGTCCCCAGCTCTGGAAAAACCTGTCCCTGCCACTCAAAACAATTACATCCTTGACATCCTTTAAGAAACTCCTTAAAGAGCATATTATTGTCCTGACCATCTGTATGTTTCTCCTTTCATATTTTATTTTCTATTAACCGCAACCTTAATTGTCAATGTAATTATTGAATTGGTTATGTAATATTGAATTATCCTGAATCCTTGTGTTTGTTTTGATTATACATATTTCTTTCTTTTTTTTCTTTTTTTCTTTTCTTGTTAAATTGTCTTTCATATAAACTGTAGAAATTAATGTTTTATCATGGGAGAGGGCTCTGAATAAGCCCATTGGGCTTCCTTTCTCTCCCTGCACTGTCTTTTATTTATTTTTGTGTTCTTGCTTGCCTTTTTTTCTGTATGGTGCTAATAAAATCAAAATAAAATCAAAATAGATAGATAGATAGATAGATAGATAGATAGATAGATAGATAGATAGATAGATAGATAGATAGATAGATAGATAGATAGATATTCTCAATTAAGTAATATTACGAAACAATTTAAGGGAGCGAAATGGTAGGCAGACACAACTTTGTTTCATGAATCAGATTTCATACGTTGTATGTGCATATGTTACATACGTGCTAGTTGCCCATCAGCTGTCATGTTTGCAGTGTGTTCAAGTGCATCTTTTTGGCCCCGAGACGTGAGGTGACGCATCGGTCGGCCTCTAGTTGCCACTGGTCCTTTCAAGTGTTTTCAGTGTGTCAGCCCTCTAACTCACCCTCCTCTTCCCTCCAGCAAGCACTCCTGCTCGCACTCGTCCCCCACAGCTAAAGTGCCCCAGAACAGATTAAATTTGGGAAAATGGAAAAATCGGCATAGTCACTTCTTGCCTATTCAATGCTCAATGCCCATGAGCAGTTTCAGATAGATTGGCCAACCCGTTGCAGAAATAAATGGATTCAGACAGACAGAAGGACCCCAGCTAGGACCGAGTTTCCTTCATTCTATTCACCATAATGTGGTTCCAATGCAGGGGGTCAGCCAATTGCTTCCTATTGTGTTTACACTTCCTGTGACAGTACAGTATTTATTTGTGTTAACTGTGGCCAACACTGCTGAGGGGCCTTAAGGGGTGTGCAGACCCCTGAGCAGCAGGTGAGTCAGACTAGGTTTGACCAGGTAAAACAGATGGCGTTTTGAACAGGAAGTCGTAACACAACTGGGTCAAGTGGGCATAAGGTGAATAGTAGGATTTTTAGCAAATGAAAAAACAAACAATTGTATAGACCAGGGGTGCCCAAATTCTTTCCCATGAAGGGCCAAAACTCAATCTGGAGGGCAGAGGGCCAAAAATAAACGTTGTGGAATTACATTAAAATGTATTGTGTTTTATAGAAAATTAACATTCTAAATCTAAAATAACATTTCAATATAATAATCTACTTTTTATCTGTTTGGTAATTGTAATAATTTGCAATTGGTTATATATATTTAAAAAAACATCTGCATTTGTGGGGTATGGAAGTGGGGAACTTAAACATTTAATCAGTAAACACCCAGTTAAAAACAGTTGTATTTTCCACCTTTGTAATCAAGAGAGAAATTTGACTTAAAAAATCCTCAAGGTACTTTGAAAATCAGTTTCGTAGTGGCAACGTATATTGTACTCTTTCAAAACAGCCACTCTCTGTCTGCAAATTAGACAAACCGCTGTTGAATTTACTTCGGTAAAAAAATACTCGTCTTGCCACTCCGTCCTAAACTTTCTTTTGTCAGTGTGCCACTGCCATGATCATGATCTCTCCATCTTGCTGAGCTGGTGTAAAGCCAGTGACTGGGGAGGGATCAAATATCAGAACTCACCCCCCAGCCAGGTGATTCAGCCAACCAATCAGGAGCAATCAATCCTCAGATAGCAATGCTTCACACCCGTGTGATAGAGTCGGGGAGAGAGAATACCAGCTGCACAAAATTAACGTTAATCATAGATAGAAGAGTCCCGACATCTCCATTCAGGCGCGGAATGCATAATTGGGCACGTCGGGCAACTGCCCAGTGGCCTGGCCTGCAAAAAAAAAAAAAATCACCCCCAAATCCGCGGCGGGCCAAAAAAAGAAAGAAAAACTTGGCCCGCGGGCCCCAAATTGGGCACCACTGGTATAGACGATTTGTCGATGTGCCTGTTAGCGGCGGGGTCTCTCCTGTTTCTCACTTCAGCACCACGGACAGCGCCCACCGAAAAATAGCTGTCGTTTTTCGAATGGCCACTTGAGGCTGTATCCAAAAGGGAGTCGTTCCATTAGCAGGCGGAACTGGGAAACCCTTCTATTCGTGCCATCTCGCGCGAGCTGCGTAAAGACCCCAAGATGGCCACAGGGTAAATTATTACATTATTTTGACATACTGTCAAATTTGATCTATCATTGTACCTCCATGGGATACTTGAACATTTGCTTATTGGGTAGTCTTATAGCCTACTCAAGGTCATTCGTCTCTGGGGCTCTGGCTGTAGATGTGGGATGTGGAGCATTTTTGCCAGGCGTCTCTCTCCGGACTAGGTCTGATAATAAACCGGATAATCCTCTGAAGTTGTCCACTATTCTCATATCCTAAAGTAACAAGTAACTAGCCCATTTAAATTTCAGTAATTGTAATTGAGTTACTAAATTTGGAAAAGTAATTAGATTACTAGTAGTTACTACAAAATGTAGTTTAATTAAAGTTACTCCCAACACTGTTCATCACAAATTTGCCGAGCTATCATTGCACCCCCCCTGCCTTGATCAAACTTTACAAATTGGAAGAGTTTCTGTGACCAGACAAATATGCAAAATGTCAAAGGGGTGAATATTTATAAAGTACTGTTTTAGCGTTACTCTGCATGTACATGCCTACATACTGAAACAGCAAAGTGTTGTTGGTCTGAGCAGCAAACACATTTGAATATAATTATCCTGGCTTTTGAGTGGTACTGCTAGGCTACTTGACAAAATCAATAGACAAAAAACCAAGAGTCCCATTTAAAAAACCAGTAGGGCACCATTTATATGACAACTATGGTTCATAAACCAATATCTGAACCTGAATCATGAAAATATTAATTCAACCTGTGAACACTGGCACCTAGTGGCAAATGTAACAAGTGTGTGTAAAATGCTAATGAGCGCCTCATCAGTTAATTGATTCAATGCGAGATCTGAGCTGTGAGAAAATTTGTGTTTACGACTCTGGAACAAAAGGAACGAGCTTGTGCACTGAATCCTCTGCAGTAGGACCTTTCATTCACTCATCGCCTGCCCGGTCAAACCTTCCTATAAATCACTGCATGTCTGAAGGTCCCATTCCCCTGGCAACCAGTCAACAGAGTGATTCAACAGGCAAGAGAAAAAGAACAGCTTCCCGACAGTATTACAGGAAAGAAGAATTGTCTTTCAACAGTGAGTTACGGCTGACGGATGAGAGGTCCTGCCTTTCTGATGGAAACTGAATACTAATTGAATGTACGGTAAGTCATATTCACAAGTTGTTACAGAGGCTGTGGGGTTCGACTGTTAATTCTGTTTGCCGATATTAACCCATCCACCTGATGATGCAGCTTGATTAGGCTACATGTTTATTGTATTTGATCGCTGGTTATCTAGAGCCCCTTTTGGATTCAGGTTCAGATTGACCCCGAGGGCAAATTTGTCTTGGGCACAGTACACAGTTGCTTCACATAAAAAAACATCGCAGAAACATCGTACAACATAAGAAGCATTTGATACAGTGCTAGAGGTTGCACTTGCTTCACATAAAAACCAAAAACATACATACCGGTATGACCTATTGACCTTTGACCTTTGACATTGACAACATGACGGCTTAGCCAAGAGACTGTAAAGTGATAAAGTGCCTGTGTGTTTATTGCACATTGCCCTATTGCACACTGTAAAGTAGTAAAGTGCGAGTGTGTTTGTTACACGTTTGCCGTATTGCACTAGACAGCTGATGTAAAGGGTTAAGTGCTAAAGTGCCTGAGTGTTTACTGTTTATTGCACATTGCTCTATTGCACTAATATTCGGTATTAGAATTCAGCAGCTTGATGGAGGCTGGAGCAAAAGATAGCTTCAGGCAACAAAAGATAGCTTCAGGCGATTGGCCCCAAAACCCACTAATGTCCACTACCGGCTTTTTCTTTGGGTCTAAAGGTACAAGGAGAAATTCACTAAAGGGTCAAATGACTCTGCAGCAGGCATGTTTCAGATCCGCTCTAATCAGGAGGCGATGTAAATATGGGAAACCGCTGAATTCATTCTATGTTTAATTAAGATCATCATCCTGGGTTTTAGTGGAGCTTTAGTGTCACATGAAAAGAAGACAATTCGGAAAGAGACCCTAAATAGCCTAACTGTAATTTTGGGGAAAATGTTCTCCATAAAATGGGTAAATTTAAAAACATTGCATTTCATCACAACATTTTCAGCTATCGGCAGTGTCAATCAGTTCTGTATCAGTATTGGTCATCAAAGACCTACATATCTGTCAAAGCAGAGAAGTAGGTCCTACTTTGAACACAATGTGCAGGGCAATAAGCCTGATGGTTATATAACACAATGAGTGCTGAACTCAGCGTCTTTAGCTATTGTGTAAGTGTGGTAATATCACTGCTCCCAGGTCTGTTTTCTCCTTTTCAGGGATTTCTGCATAGAGGAGCAGGAACTGAGACTTCCTCATCTCTTTCAGTTCCGTTTTGAGCCAACAGAGGACGCTGTAACATAATTTTACACAGTGACATACTTGACTGCAGGAGTTGAGCATTCTTTGTTTGGATGACTAGAATACGTTTTTTTTAATAAATGACATAGCCTACTTAACCTGCGGATGATATCATGTGAACTGACCTTTGCTTTCTGTGAACCATACAGACGGTGCAGAAGCACAGTATGGTCTACTGTACTGCAGCCTAATTGTATCAACAACTGACTATAAGGAGGAAGTCGGGACTCTATAAACCTAACTTTGTGTTCCTTTGAGAAAACAGAGTGGAACTGATGAGTCCAGTCGCTCCAGGAGTTCACTGGATGTAGCCTTATGTATAATGCTGTAGGAACATTAAAAGAAGAAGCAAGCAAACAAGCAACAGTGGTACAGTAAATAAAAGCAATAAGAACTGTAAAAATAACTAAAACAAAATAAAATCAATAAACATAATATAAATCAAATCAATTAGCCTAATATAAAACATTTTAGGCTGATGTCAACATAAAGAGGGATGTGTAAATTGAGACTGCATTTCCCCATGTGTCCGGGTAGTGCAGCGTTAGATTCCCTGCCTACTCACACGAGGGTCACAGGTTCGAGCCCCCATGTTCTCTCCAGCTTGGTCGGGCGTCGGCACAATTGGCCGTGTCTACTGGTGGAAAGCCGGATTAAGGGTAGGCCTATGTGTCCTGGTCACTGCACTAGTGCCTCCTCTGGTAGGTTGAGGCACCTGTTCAGGGGGGAGGGGAACTGGGGGGATAAGCATGATCCTCCAATGCACATGTGCGATGTCCTGTCTGTGAAACTCCTCGCTGTCAGGTGAAAAGTGGCTGGCGACTGCACATGTATCGGAGGAAGCTCATGCTAGTGATCTCTCTCAGATCATGTTTTTCTTCTATTTCTATAGAGTTAATATGTAAAACCTTAGTTCACACGAGGAGTGTTTGTCAGTATCTGAAATTCACTTGGAGATGATCATCTGACTTGTTATGCGAGCCTTGGAGGGAATTTCATAAGACCATAGCCTCATTATGCATGTCACATTTTTCTGGAGGGTCGTATTTCTCTCAGAGGTGTAAAGAAACAACAACACACTCATCCACAGTTCACCACACTCTTCATCCACAGTTCACCACACTCTTCATCCACAGTTCAGCCACACTCTTCATCCACAGTTCAGCCACACTCTTCATCCACAGTTCACTACACTCTTCATCCACAGTTCAGCCACACTCTTCATCCACAGTTCAGCCACACTCTTCATCCACAGTTCACCACACTCTTCATCCACAGTTCACCACACTCTTCATCCACAGTTCACCACACTCTTCATCCACAGTTCACCACACTCTTCATCCACAGTTCACCACACTCTTCATCCACAGTTCACCACACTCTTCATCCACAGTTCACCACACTCTTCATCCACAGTTCACCCACACTCTTCATCCACAGTTCACCACACTCTTCATCCACAGTTCACCACACTCTTCATCCACAGTTCAGCCACACTCTTCATCCACAGTTCAGCCACACTCTTCATCCACAGTTCAGCCACACTCTTCATCCACAGTTCACCACACTCTTCATCCACAGTTCACCGAGCTCATTCAGCCTATCGTCAGCAGCATCATCTCCATCCTCAATTTTTCAATACATTCAGACTGGAAAGAATGTTTCTCCTGGACCCTTCAGCGACCACAGCTCTGACAGTATCTATTCTCAGTCTATACAGTGTGTTACTGTACAGTATGTGCTCAGGCATTTCAAACTCAGGCTCCTGTCTAGAGCTGACTCACACTGGTATCTTATTGTACCAACCCTCCTCTCTATTGCTGGACTTCATCATCTCCACTAAATCAAAGCCCACTCAGAGTCGGAGGCATCCCGGCTGGCTGTCCTCCAGAGTGAGTCTTCTGACCCCGCACACCTTCGTCTCCAGACGGGATTTCCTGTGTCTGAGGGAGGGGCTGCATCTCAGGAACCCCACCCCAGCACCCAAACCTGGGGCAGGCCTGGGACTGAGGGAAGCCACAAGGGCCACACTCACCCTCTTGGTGTTTAGCGGCATGGTCACCTTTGTTTTTGTTTCCTGTGCTCATTGTTTCAGATGAGGAGGAAGGATGAGCCATTGCAAAACTATCAGAGCTTTTCTTCCCTTTCTCACTTGGTTACAATATAGACGGTTTTCACAGAATTGTCAGTCCTGACTAGCAGTCCTGTCCTTTTGTATTAGCAAACACTGCAACAGGAAGTGAGCTGGGGTTCAATTTAGAATGTTTATGTTGTCAAGTTAAAACCGTCTATAAGGTGACTCTGGTGGAAAAGTATTGCTTCTGCTAATCTAATTGCACTATAAAACAGGATAATAGGGTAATTAGAAAGTCTGAAAAAGTCTTAAAATAAATTATTAAGGCCTTAAAAAGCATTGAAATGTCTTAAATACAGTTTTTATGGGGCTTGTTTTTTCACCTTGCAATAACAGTTTGTTAGTCATTTTTTAAGTGAATACACAGCCGGGTTAGCATTATGCGCCTTATGCTGTACTATACAGTAACGACTCCATGTACATTCATTAATTTCCTGCTGGCCTTTTTCTTTCATTCTGCCCGTCTCTCTTACAAATAGTCTTGTTTGACCAGCTTTGTGTATGTTTCCCTGCAGATAAAGTGAACTTTGAGAAAAGTTTTCTTTGCCATTAAAGCTGATACTTTGAACTGAACTGGAAAAGCGTAATCTAATTCCAAGTATTTCATGTGTTCTCATCCTCAGAGTGAAGTGCATCTGTGATTGGTCACATCATCAGTCTCATATCTCCTGTAAACACAGAGCTCAGGCTACATCCTTCCTCGTCCTGGATGAGACAGGACACAGGCACAATGAGGACAAGGCAAAGACCCTCGAAACTCACCAAAGACCAGAAGAAAAATGTGAGTATGTACAAAATAAATACTGTGATGTTGTCTTGACTAGACTACATCTGCAGTAGGCTACTCAAACCACTTCTGTGGTAGTTCCCACTACAATAGGTGTCTCCAGGATTACATTTTACCTTGATCACTCACTCTCTCACACGCACGCATGCACGAACGCATGCACACACACACACACACACACACACACACACACACACACACACACACACACACACACACACTTAGGGACACCTATAGTGATCCTTTGACGGAGGTACACGTTTTGCTGTGCTGTTGGAGTAGCAATGTGCTGCTAGCAGCGGTTTGGAAATAAATAAAAGACGTAGAATTCTGTGATTGACCAATCAGATGAGTAACAACGTGGTGTGTAATAAAGGGCTGTGATTGGCCCGGTCCTTTTTAGGCTGGTGGAAAAGTGTTAAAAGGGGAGCGGGGTCAGACAGCAGATGCAGCTGCCACGGCAAATGAAACATGAGCTAGCTGGCAGATTGATCAGGTTCCCAGGCTACCAGGATGCTAAAGCGGTCTGAGAAAATCATGGCCGACCCAATCCAGCCAGGACATAGACTCTTCAAGGTCCTCCCCCATGGCAGAAGACTGCATCTCTGGCAGTACCAGAATCTCTCAAGAGAGGAACAGCTTCGACCAAACTGCCACAGGCCTCTTCAATGTGATCCAAAAGCCCCCACGAATCAGGACTCCCTCCCCCTCTGAGCACCACCGGCTGCAGTAATGGGCTGAGATCCCCCCCATGGACATTACCCCAAAGACACTATCCTAGTACCCCACCACCCCACCCCTTATGACACTTCTTTGCACATATAATTCAGTCAAGTCAAATTCCTCGTTTGTAATCTAATTACTCACTATGGCTACTACAATTAATCTAGAATCTTGAAACAAACAATAAAGGAAGGATGACCACTTTAACCAACATTATTTATCATTATGGAGAGCAAAGATGAATATGAATATTGAAAAACAAAATTCATAATAGAAGAGCATTCTGTAACAATATTCCCACTGAGCTGGTTTGGCGTGAACTGACAAATTAACTTGGTGTTGGTATGATTGACTGAAACTCCGTTAGGCAGCCCTGGAGAAAGCCTGCCAGGCCTTCAGGTCCAGCGGGCCGGAGTTGGACAGCTTCCTGGAGGAGATGATCCGCTGGTTTGGTGTCCAGCAGCAGCCAGTGGAGGAGCTGCTCAGCCTCAGAGAGCCAGACAGAAGCGGATCAGTCCGCCCAGAGCACTTTGAGCAGGGTAATCCATCTCCTCTCTACACCCTCTTTCCCAGCCTGAACCCGCTGTGGGAAACATCGCTCCCACCCGTCTTGTCGCTCCGGTGGAAACAATTATGGCATTTGGTAGGATTACTCTATCTGTGCATGAAGATCTATGGCCGCTCAAACTGAAACCTCTGTTGTCATCTTTCATGGCAAACCTCACTGCCGACTATGGCTCCTTTGAATGTCAGATAGAGATCAACTCGGGGGAAGAAGAGATTAGAAAGAGATATGCGAGGCAGTTTGGACCAAATGCCACAGTGCGGTTTCACTGAAGTATTATGGGCAGCATTGTGACTCAGACTTTTAATAATGCAAGTAGTTGCTTATTTCCTGGATGGCTCCCTGTGGCCCTCTCATCCCCCCTGTCGATAGCAGCAGCTGGCTCTGGGAAACAAAACCAGAACAATGTTCCTTTTGTCTGGTAAACAACAGACACCAGAGTAAACTGTACTTTGGTACTGAAGGCAGCATTCATCCTCCTGAAGGTTTGAGCCCAGTCAGCTTTAAGTCGACCATGGAGCCCACATGGTGATATGTGTGTTGCTGCAGACCAGTTCCCAGGCTGATTCACAGAGTAGATAGCATCACCTCTCTTCATAGATCTATAGCGAGGAAAACGTATACTGCTGGAGACATTTCCATTTGTCCAGGTTTTATTGGAGTCCTCGTAGATAAATCATCACAAGAGCATCCTTGCGAGGGCAATGAGTCAAACCCATTTGTCGAGTAAATTAAATTCTGCTTCTAGGGATGAAAAACACATTATGAGCAATAGCCTTAGCTCTTTTTAAATATCCAATATCAGCCAGCATGTGGACCAACTCTGATATGAGTTGAGCTTCCTCCCCGACCACAGCTACAAAAAACAGTCTGTAACACCGACATTGATGTGTTTTTTGCAGTTTGTTTATTCAATTATTCAGTTGTTTTTGTACAGTAATTCTTAATTTAAAGGGCTAATTATCCCAGAGTTCCCCATAATTGATAGGTGAGGCCTTAATGTGCTGCTAACCCTACATTTTATTATCCTGGGATTCGATGGAGAGTTTGAGTGTCCCCCATGATGGACTACATGCTGTTTCAGAGGCCTTTTCAAATTCTGGAGGGATACAGAATTGTCAAGTGTATATTGAATAGCACAAACTGGGTATTGGAGACTTCAGTCAGTCTAAAAAATATCGGTATCAGCCCTTGAAAATCCATATGGATTGAACCCCTATATTATGAGCTATATCTGTTTTTCATTGAATCCCATGTCACTGGTGGAAGGTCTGATGGACTTGGGCATCCCGTGTCAGCAGTTTCAGCTGCACGTGCTGGCTCAGCTGCTGAAGACCGGCAACAATGGCCTGATCAATTACAGAGACTTAAGCAGACAATTACAGGGACTGAGGTAAAACTAAGCTATTTTCTCTATGATGAGTATCTTAGTTTTTTTTTGCTTTCACAAAGTAACTGTGACATGTGTGTTTTAAAACCACAAGACTGAGTGAAAGGAGTGAGCTTGACACCCAGATGTCTGAGGGGGACATTCAACAAGGAGGAGCGGATGTGACGACAGAAGACGCCTTCTGTTTGGAAGTCACTAAAGAGGATCTGCAGCGATGTCCACACTGTCAGCTGAGACTGTGGAGCCCAAACCAACCTGACAAGCACAGGTATACCTGTAGAACACAAGCGCAAAGTTAGACGTGATGGTGGGCACGGTGGTGCAGTGGTAGCACTGTTGCCTCACAGCAAGAAGGTCCCGGGTTAAATTCCCACCTGAGTGCTGAGGGTGTGTCCCCATTCCCATGTCCTCAGTCCCCACTGCCCAGGTGGGTTTGTCAAAAGGGCCTTTCTGTGTGGAGTTTGCGTGTTCTCCCCGTGCTCCCCTGGGGGTTCCTCCAGATAGGACCCCCCTGCTAAAAACATGCAAAAGAAAAAGTTATAGGTGATGGACATATAGACGGTTATAAGCGGTTATGCCAGGATGTTACATAACAAAGTCACAAGTCACATTCACTCCCCGTCTATTCAGAATGCATGGTGGGAGTATGTTTGTCTTGGGGTGGTGTAAAATAAAGTGGTATAGCCAGACAGCCATGAAGTTTTGTCCCGGGAGAAATTCTTTCACAAATCTTTGTGGCTCATTTGGAACAAACAAGCAGCTCTTGACAAATTCTAAACATGTTGAGATCCAGCCACAAATTGCTGCTACCAAAACTCCATGTGTGTGAGGTTAACCGAGCTACTGGAGACAGTTATTTCTGACACTCTTATTCAGCACTAAATCACCCATAGACATTATGCCATCGGACACTTAAAGGACTTTTACTTGACATCTTAGATGGACATTTTACAACCCCCCCATTATATATCACTTAAGGACTTGCTGTATATTTTAAGTGGACTTATTGCATGGACATTTACATGGACCCGCTATGTCACTTTAAAGGACTTTTACTTGCACATTATAATTTATAATTTGAAGATTGTCTCAGTCTGCTCCTTCACAAAGACAAATTCCTCATTTGTAATATGATTATTCACTATGGCTATTAAAATAATTTTGAATCTTGAATCCGTTTGGAAGTTAGGGGCCTTTTTGTGATTGACCACACCCATTACAGCGTGCCCTTTTGAGTGGGCGTGGAAAGTTAATTGGTTCTAAGTTGGTCCATGACCTACTGTTCTACAAGGGTTCATGCAAATCCGTTCATAACTTTTTGAGATATCTTGCTGACAGACAGACAGACAGACAGACAGACAGATGGACAAACAAACAAGGGGAAAAACATGATCTCCCGCCTACCTCTGGTTTGCAGAGGTAATAAGCTTCATAGAAATGGTAAAATCACTTGACAGTTCACCATCTAACATGGCATTTTGTCCCTCACCATACAGGTCACACAGGTTCATTCGTCTGAGAGTCAGACCCGTAGCGTTGGAGTCTGCTGGAGCCCACTCAGGGAACTTTGAGGTGGTTCTGCCAAGCAGCAGCAGGGTTTTCAGTCTGATCAGGATGATCCAGGACCGGGTTGGGATCCAGACCTCCAGTCTGGAGGTTTTCCGGACCAGGGTGCCCACACAGAACGCCTACATGCCCCCAGAGCGCTCCCTGGAGGAGTGTGGCTTCACAGGAGGGCCAGAGGAATCCCCTCCGGAGGCGGTGGTTTTCTATGACTACAGGCTGCCGTTCCCGGACTGTCCCATCCTCAACTGTGACCACTACTTTGGGTCAAAGCCTTCTCTTGCTGGATTCAGCAGAGGCCACTTGAGCTAAATTATATAAGTGTGTGATAGTGTTTAATGTGGAGATTGCATTTCTGAAGATTCATCTGTCCCATCATTAAGCCTACTTTCACACTTCAACTGACAATCTACCGTAATTGTTTTCTTTTTCTTTTTGTGCCCTCACATGTGATTCAGTACTGTAGTTAGTTAGTTAGTTTTTATTTTCGTGTCATGCCATTTCTGGCCCATCCCACATGGGATTACAAGACACTATCACACCAAATTATATATAAACATAACCATAACATCCGGTTGTACCTCAATATACAAACAAAATAAACAAAGTATATAATATATATATATACTGTAAGTGAAATGTGATGTCTGTTACCCTCCCCAACACCTCAAGAGATGCTCTAGTGACAGATGGTAGAGCTTATGGGTTTTAGCCTGCTCGCTGGAGCATCTGCCTCCATGCCGGAGGTTCCGAGTTCGATCCCCAGCTGCGGGGGACGTAATACAACGCAGGTTACATTTGTGGCGTGACCCGGATAAGAGTGAGGTTTAGGGGCGTGGTGAACCTCAAAAGATGCTCTTGTGACATGCCCATAGGAGTGTCGACAGCCGGAGGTTCTGAGTTCAATTCCCAGCTGCAGGGGGCGTTATACAGTACAACGCAGGTTACACGTACACATGTTGTTGACATTGCTGTCAGTTCATATTAGTTTTGGACAAGTTATATTTGTTAGGTGGTAGACTAGTGGACCCACGCACAGACACTTGACAGGCTTGATGCACTTGACACTTTATAAACAGGACATAATCAGTGACATCATCAATGATGACATCGTCTTCAATGATGACATCATTACTGTTGACATCATCACTGTTGACATCAACATCATCAGCGTTGACATCATCTATCATGATCATCATCGGTGACATCGTCTAACAATATTCTAGAATAGGTATGAAGAGTCATAAAAAAATAATACAATGCAGGGACACGTACACTTGTTGTTGACATTGCTGTCAGTTCATATTAGTTTTGGATAGGTTATATTCTAGAACAGTGGTTCTCAACCTTTTTGAGCCGCAACCCCCAAAAAAACTTTATAAGTTTATATAGCTTTATGATACATTAAAACATTGGTATTGGAGATGTAATCATCATGGGAGAATTTTTTTTTTTTTTCTCTCTCTTTTGACAACCATCCCACGACCCCCCAAAATAATCTCACGACCCCCTGGGGGGTCCCGACCCCCAGGTTGAGAACCACTGTTCTAGAATAGCTATCAAGAGTCATCAAAAAAATTATAATAATCAGCAATTGAGAGCTGAGGCCTGCGGTGTGCACGCAGCCTGAGTTACTACTCAGAGTGATTACAGAATCTGTCTTAAGAGAATTCATGGCAGAAACCTGCGGGGGGGAGCCTGACACTCAGCAGCTTGGCATGTTTAAGCATTTACTCGATGCTTAAATATGTGCACACACACCAGTGTTTAAATGAAGTATGAGCATGCAGCATGTTTACATTTCTGTTTTATAGCACAAATAAAAGTGTTTTGAAGGCGGGCCTCGGGGCACAGGGGCTGCAGTGTGGGCCAGCTGAGAGGCAGCAGTGTAGTGGAAAGTGCTGGGCTAGTGGAAACCACAGAGCAGCTATAAACAGCGGCTGATGCGGTGCCCCACTAAAGCGTGCCATGCAGGAGACACACCCACGCTTTCCTGCTGCTCCACCCGCTCACAGACTGTTGGCCTCCATCTGGAAATCTAATCCACGCCAAAGTGTGTCGCTGCTTTATCTGTGACTCCACACTGCAGGGCTGTTTCTACATGTGAGCAAAGCAGGCACCGTCACTGGAAGCTTTTCAAAGTCAAAATAATATTTATTCCATAGGTTCAAAAATACTGGTCAATATAAATATTACAAAATGGAATACTCTTTGTCGTCAATACACTTGAAGACTTAACACTGTTACCCTGGCAGCAAAGAGATGAAAACACAGGTTGACAGATTGCATAATATGCTACAGAATGTCGTTTTACAGCAGCAATGTTAAATACATGAAAATATCAACCACTGTATTTAGAAGAACTGAGAAATTCTTATCAGTTTCCTGATAGACTCCTGTTAACTGCTTTCAGATCAGCATTTTTCTTCTAAGATACTTTATGCTTGTGGATATGAGTCCAAAGTACTATAGTACGGCTTTGATACCATGTAGCTACTGTGTATTTGTATGTAGATGACAACAGTAATGCCGTTAAAACACCTCAAATTAAGTTATTTGATTTAAGCTGAGGAACCTATACATTATGACAGTCTGTTACTACAGTTAGTTAGATAGCCATCGTAGAGTACCCGTTCCATCCATCCCTCCAGCATTACTGCTGCAGTATTCCACTCATATCACTGTGTGAAAACATGCATTTCAGACAAAAATCCCAATTCCCATTTTTATATTGTACATTCCAATTCTGTCTGCATGTAGCATAAGTATCTGGATATTATATTGTATTTCTGACATCTGTATCTGCAGATTTTGTGTCAGAAAATTCCTGTTCCTCAGCCTGTATATTTACTGTTACAACTCACTTGAACTTGAGTTGACCGACCGGTAACAATCAGTTGTTGTTGTTTTTTCAAGTAGTGTATTTCTGCAATAAAATGTGGGAAATCTATGATGGCAAGGTCCGTTTATTATTCTAAAGGACACAATGAAAAGCTAGACATTCTGTAAGTGTGAGTCGGTTTTGAAATAATTGTGAAAGCCATCATTCATTTAAAATGAATGTAAAAATTCCAGTTACTCGCAAACTGCACTTTTCTTTTTTCTGTTTTTACATCCACTGGCCATAAGGACATTGAAGTCATTCTTTCACAAGTTGAGGCTGCCCATTACCACAGACGGCTATATTCTTCACTCCCAAACCCATGTTTTATGAGCATGGAGTCTAGCCTGACAGTTTTTTATAGGCCAGCAAGAAGCCGGGACAGCGAAGGGACTTAGTTTTGAAATCTTGTCTTGACCATCCGTCTTGCAACAAATGCCCACAGTTTCTTTGGTATGAGATGGCATTCACAGTGGCTCATGAGATGAGAGGAGCAAAAGGAGAATCAGTCTTGCTGCTTTGGTTGGTTGCCTCATACGCTCTATAGTACAGCCTTATAGAATAGTCTTCTCGCAATAGAAGTCAGAAATGAGAAGGCACCGACCATGTCCACCTTCCTTTGGTTGAGGGAACACATGCTGTGAGAAGAAACACGGATATACACTCAACACCCTGGGATAGAGGAGGGAGAATATGAATGCACGACTGCGTCTCCTCCAGCGTGTCCAATTGCACTTGATAGTCGAAGAGAGATCTTCCTTCAGCATTTAGTGCTAGCTGAAGCTTTGCTGCTCGCTCTCGACTCCACCTTGGCAACCAGCAGTCTGAGGGTGTCTCCAGACGATCGGATCAGCTCTCTGCCTCTGTGAAAGACGGAAGCAGAGACAGACACAACAAAGTGATGAACAGATAAAGAGGAGGGGATCAAGCTCATGTTGGCATGTCCATTTGTATGCAAGCTAGTGTCGTCACCTTAACTGTAATGTTGATACTATGTCATGAAAGATCAACGTCAATGTTACATTTTTGAAATGTTCGATACTTTCACCAAAACCTGCCGACTACGTTCACCACTACATGCAAGTCTAAGAATCTGGTTCTTCAAAGTGGACTGCAGTACGGTAGTTCTTGCAAAGTGACAAAAAGTTAATTTAATTAATTATGGTGAACCGTATCAAACCGTCCATCACGTCTTGAACTGAATCCTGGTGGTCCAACTAGCACCAGGAGCAAAATATGGAACTATTCCATTTAGCCGACATGACGAACACCTAACCTACATTGAAATCACTGTGCAAAGGTTGTTACAATGCTAGTGAACTGTGGAAAAACAAGTAACTTAGAAAAAGCATCTTCAGAAGGTAATGGGAGTAGAGTAAACACATTGTTGATTTTGTTATTTTCATAAGATTTGTTGACGTACAGTAGCAATGCATGAAAAACACCAACCTAATCCTTTAAAGTACTTAGGCCTATATGGTTCTTTTGGTTCAAATAAAGCACAGTGGCTGTTCTGTGGCACTGCTTGATAGTTCTTTCTTGTTTGCTGTGGTATCATAGTAGTATTGAATCTTTAAATATTTAACATAGTACAGTATTCACACTTACATGTGGTACTCCATGCCAACCAGACTGATGCCATTAACAGCCAGGATGCGATCGCCCAGTCTGAGCTTCTGACACTGAGCGGCAGGGGAGTCAGGAACCACAGACTTGATATAAATCCCACTCATCTTCAGGGGCGTTTTCTATACAGACAGGAGACAGCACAGAGAGGAGGCAGCATGAAGACTCAACAGAGAGACCTACAGGAGGCTCTGGTGTGTATCAGATTTCTCAACACCACTCATCCATCACACAGAAATCAATGGGGAAAAATGCACATATCAGAATGAGAAAAGCAGACAAAGTGATGAATATGGAAGCAGTAGTCATTAGAGAAATGCCTGTCTGGATTAAAACTGAAATTGATTTGAATTACTAGAGAAGAAATCTTCACACGCTTTTCTAAAAAGGATCTTACACTAGGTAAACCTATACGTGTGATATGTTCCATCTTGCACAAATGAAACATAAAGATCTTTACACACAGTAGCAGTCAGTTAATTTTTAATGGAATCAATTTACAATGTAAACAGAAACTGCAGCTTGTTTGGTAATGATAGAGCACCCGTTCTTGTTATTAATAAGTGGGATAGGATGATATCATGCTAAAAGTATGTCACTATTTGAATTTTGAAGGAAAATCTCTTCCAGAATTGATTGAATTGAAAGTGGATTGACGCGCTTGCTCTATGTTAAGGTGCTTTTCCAAATCACATAAACAGCTATATAACTGTTAATAACTGTTTATATACTGTATTATAAAGTACGTAGAATCAAATTATGATGCTTTTCAAAGCATTTATTGTAATGATATATTTATATTTAAAAATACATTCCTGTACAAAGCTGCAAACATCTGTTCAGACAGTATGAAAATAGGAATGTATGTTAATTACAAAGTGCATCATTCAGCCCTATTGGCTCCTCAGTCCTCAGCACTGGATGGTGCTGCAAAACGGCCTGTCTCTGAGTAAAAGCATTGAGTTTGATTGGATAGGTAGTGTGCTGTGCTTTCAATCTGCCCACATTAAATCCCTACAGTTTAGAGTCTAATCTGATTAGCCTCCTACCGTGAGATCTGAGCAGCTATACAAGCTTTTTCTGAGCTGCTTGTCCCACTGAAATCGTTTGACAAAATAAGAGTCTCATGTCGCTGATGTTTTTGAACAATCTGGTCTTTCAAATTCAGTACTACCCACTGTACTTCCTGTAATTACTCTTGGCTAAATTAAAGGTCATAGAGAGGAATAAGAGAGAGCAGTGAAATAACAATGTCTTACCAATCCATCCACAAGTGCCAGGCCCAGGCCGTGTGGCCCTCTGTGAAGCTCCACCGTAAAGACTTCCTCTCGGTCTTCTTCACCCACTTCTCCCACATCCTCTTTCCTCCTCTCGGCACATCCGCCGGCTGCACCAACACAAAGGAAGACACGTGCACATCAAACCAAAGTGTCGTTGGATGTAAGCGAGTGAAGTGTGTGTGCGTGTGTGTGTGTGTGTGTGTGTGTGTGTGTGTGCGCGTGTGTGTGTGTGGGTGTGTGTGTGTGTGTGTGGGTGTGTGTGTGTGTGTGTGTGTGTGGGGGGGGGGCAGTGTTTTGAGGTGAGAAAGGAAGAAGTATTTTCCTCTATGCTGGGGTCCAGGTGATCCCTGATCACAAAAGTCCAACTGGATCATGAATCCTTGGCCTACTGTCTATTGTTTTCTCAACTTTCTTTTCTTTTAGTATAGACCTTATTCGATTGACGTCACTCACGTACGGGCACGCCCACTGCCGCCATGTTGTTGACATAGCGCAGCCGCTTTAAGTGACAGCCTATGTAAGAGCAGAGTTTATAGGAAGCTAGCCGCCGTTAGCGTTACCTGTATCGTTCCAATTGTGTTCGGATGGTGACCTGCGTTACACACGGCTGTAGTAATGACAGCAATAAAGTCCCCGTGGTTTGTTTCTATCTCTACCGTCCACAGACGTGAAGGGAGCGAGACAGAGGATACGTCAGCAGCACAGGAGATGTGTGGATAGTTAGGAGAGACAGGTGAAACTTTCTGACAGCTCCTCACAGCAAAGTCTGTTCACCTCGTTTTTTCTTTTGTTTATTATTACAGGCATTAACGGCAGCATACAAACAACAACTCTGGGGTTTTTATTGCTGTCATCACTATCGCTATTTTGTAATGGAACAGAAACGACAATAAGGCTGTTACTATAGTTGTCAGCTGCAGGACAGTATGTCAACAATATGGCGCTGTCCGGGGTTAGCGAATAAGGTCTATTGGTGTTAAACGGCATTGTACAGAGTTGCTATTTCTGGTGAAAGTCCTCAGGTCTGTCCCTTTGATTGTTAAAATATTCCCTCCCTAACCCACACAAACATGCACACTTCACAATTAAAATGCTTTCCATAGGGACAGGGTGAGATGTTGAGGGTTCATGTGTCTTTGGGAGGTCTAGTGATATTTTTTTTAATTATTGCAGAAATGTTGGCATGATTATTTATTATAAAACAGTTTGGCACTCATTCAGCAACATATTAGCCCCTCTTTTTAAAGTCTACCTGCACAGAGGCAGCTAAGCACACTGAAGTGCTGTAACGAGAACCTCAGAGCACACTGAAGTGCTGTAACGAGAACCTCAGAGCACACTGAAGTGCTGTAACGGGAAGCCCAGAGCACACTGCAGTGCTGTAACGAGAACCTCAGAACACACTGCAGTGCTGTAACGAGAACCTCAGAGCACACTGGAGTGCTGTAACGGGAAGCCCAGAGCACACTGGAGGGCTGTAACGAGAACCTCAGAGCACACTGCAGTGCTGTAACGAGAACCTCAGAGCACACTGGAGTGCTGTAACGGGAAGCCCAGAGCACACTGGAGGGCTGTAACGAGAACCTCAGAGCACACTGCAGTGCTGTAACGAGAACCTCAGAGCACACTGCAGTGCTGTAACGAGAACCTCAGAGCACACTGCAGTGCTGTAACGAGAACCTCAGAGCACACTGGAGTGCTGTAACGAGAACCTCAGAGCACACTGCAGTACTGTAACGAGAACCTCAGAGCACACTGGAGTGCTGTAACGGGAAGCCCAGAGCACACTGGAGGGCTGTAACGAGAACCTCAGAGCACACTGCAGTACTGTAACAAGAACCTCAGAGCACACTGCAGTGCTGTAACGAGAACCTCAGAGCACACTGGAGTGCTGTAACGAGAACCTCAGAGCACACTGCAGTACTGTAACGAGAACCTCAGAGCACACTGCAGTGCTGTAACAAGAACCTCAGAGCACTCTGCAGTACTGTAACAGGAACCTCAGAGCACACTGCAGTGCTGTAACAGGAACCTCAGAGCACACTGCAGTGCTGTAACGAGAACCTCAGAGCACACTGGAGTGCTGTAACGGGAACATCAGAGCACACTGGAGTGCTGTAACGGGAATCTCAGAGCACACTGCAGTGCTGTAACAGAAACCTCAGGCACGGTCCTCCTCAGCCTGGTTCCCGGGCCGCTGTGTGTCAGCCTGTCACAACAACCACGCAGCAACAGTAGCATTCCCGACAAAACATTCCCATCCTTTTCCCCCTCCTCCCTTCGCTAGCGCGCAGCCTGTCTGCCCCCCACGCCGGACCTGCCCGGAACAATGCCTGTCCCGATTAAGATTCCACGCACCAACCCAACTGTAAATTCCCATGACGGGTCGACCACTGCTCCTTTCTCTCCTGACATCACCACCTCTCTGTCATTCTTTCTCTCCTGACATCACCACCTCTCTGTCATTCTTGGGGCCAGATTAAAGGATTAGCAATGCTTCCAAACTAACGTTACCAACTCCAGAGCCACAACCAGCGAGGTAGATGTGGGAGGCCAAGGTAAGGCTCTGTATGGTGATGTGGGAGGCCAAGGTAAGGCTCTGCATGGTGATGTGGGAGGCCAAGGTAAGGCTCTGCATGGTGATGTGGGAGGCCAAGGTAAGGCTCTGCATGGTGATGTGGGAGGCCAAGGTAAGGCTCTGTATGGTGATGTGGGAGGCCAAGGTAAGGCTCTGCATGGTGATGTGGGAGGCCAAGGTAAGGCTCTGCATGGTGATGTGGGAGGCCAAGGTAAGGCTCTGCATGGTGATGTGGGAGGCCAAGGTAAGGCTCTGCATGGTGATGTGGGAGGCCAAGGTAAGGCTCTGCATGGTGATGTGGGAGGCCAAGGTAAGGCTCTGCATGGTGATGTGGGAGGCTAAGGTAAGGCTCTGCATGGTGATGTGGGAGGCCAAGGTAAGGCTCTGCATGGTGATGTGGGAGGCCAAGGTAAGGCTCTGCATGGTGATGTGGGAGGCCAAGGTAAGGCTCTGCATGGTGATGTGGGAGGCCAAGGTAAGTAAGGCTCTGCATGGTGAGATGATATGCACATCCATGACCTCAGCTAATCCAATGACACCATGTGTGATACAAGTTGTAAAACACATTCAGCTATATTCCTGTAAAGTGGCCCATTTGTAAAATTCCCCTGATATTACCTCAGGAGGATGTGTCAAATTCTATGGCGTTCCTTGTCTGGAACACACATTTAAAAAAATCCATGATATTCCAGGAATTCCATGAGCAGTGGGAACAAAAAACAACAACTAAACTAACAAACTTATTACGGTAATCAATTCTCCAATAACTTATTCCACAATCATCATGACTCAAATCGTGATAAAGGTACTAATACAGAAAATAGAACAAGACCAATGAAGGTAAAGAAATCTGAATAAGAGAATCAAAATGGATCCTTGAGCTTATAAACCCAGCTGTGATTGCACACAACCACCACACAGGGGGTCTCGACAGGCCGCGGTTGAACTTCTTACACAAACAGTTGACTGTTCTGTATTGTTCATATGATGTTATGTGTTACTGTATGTCATGTTTTTATAAGACCAGGGGCCATGATGGAAATAAATAAGTGTTTACACTTTTGCATGTCATCCCTTGGAATTTGTTATTCTTTATCCAGAATAAAATCAATCAATCAAGCAATCAATCAATCACATGAGAGAAAAAGTGTTTTTGAAGGTCTGGGGGCTACATGTAGGAGAGAGAGAGCATCGCTGACTCCACCACACAAAACAGTTCAAGTTGAAGTAACGTTAGAGAAGAACTCAAACTCCACTCTCTCACTCATTCCCTCTGACTTGTAGAGATGACCTCATGAGCGAGGCGTCCAAAAACAATCGGGCCTGGAGAGGAAACGCTCTTTCCTTTGCACAGGGAGAGAATCCGCCCTGTGGGAGCGACACAGCCTTCCACTTGAAATGCCTGAGCTCCAAAGCCACTAAAAAGACCAAGGAACTCCACCTCTCTTATGTCGGGCCACCTTTATGTGGTCCTGGAACCGCTAGGGACAAATATGCAGCAGGGCCGCGGGGTCAAGTCGCTAAATTCTTTCCATAATAGACTCCGTCAATCATAAGCTGGTTAATTAGGTTTGCGGAGGAGCTCAGTGCAGCAGTGAGCTACGAGGGACGAGGTCTGAGCGCAGGAAGCCATATTCTCAATGACAGGAGTTTCTATCACTTTAATCAGAACCTGCTGTGAGGAGGCAAGCCGTCAATGGCTCCGGTCATGTTGTTGTGCGTGTATGGTGGCAGTGTGGTTTCTGTGCACATGATGTACTGTATGCCTAGCCAGTAGCCATACACTCATTAATCTTTTGCGGGTAGTTTTCAGTAAATGTCTTTCAGCTGTTACTGTGGCTTGCAAGAAACAAGATAATCTGTGATATTTTTATATAAATGTGTCTCCTTTGCTACTCTCTATCGCTGATTGGAATACTGTAACCAGGCTGATGGTGAAATAACCAAGTTGAAAAGCAATCGGTTGCTCTCAGCCGTTGTTGCCCAAAAGGTGAGGACCTGCATGGCTACAGCAGCATGTCTCTGCCTGCTGTCTTACCTTCCTTCTGCTGCCGAGTGCTCTCCTGCAGGTCAGCCTCCAGCTCGGACAGCTCCATGCCCTGCGGCGTGTTGGGTGGCGTGAGCAGGCAGGACGGGTCCAGTGCCAGGCTCTTATGGCAGCCCAGGTCGGCCTGGCCCGGGAGGGTGTTCTGCAGCTCCAGGCTCTTCAGCTTCTGGGTCAGCACAGCCTCGCAGCGGCTCAGGTCACCATGAGACTCCCGGGCCTGGCGGGGCGCCGCAGGGAAGCCGAGGTCCACTTCTGGCCTCGGGGAGGGGCGGCCGACAGGGTCAGAGCCCACCTGACGGGCTGGATCCTGGAAGACGGAGACGGAGGGCGAGGTCGCAGACTGGCCGTCTGTGGCTGTCCCGTTGAGAGTCTGAGGTGGGGGAATATAAAGTCAATCAATAACAGATGGAGGAACATCAAAGTGTCTCATTTCCTGACTGCCGCTGGCTTCTCATTATGTCGGCGAGCTCTGGGAGTCAGCAGGTCAGAGAGCCGTTACCTGCTGCTCCAGATCGGCCCCGGCTTGGGTTTCACCGCAGGGGAGGCGGCGGATGAAGTCTTGTAGACGAGCGAGCTGCTCAAACAGGGCCGGCTCCACCACGGGTTTCCCCAGCTCCAGGTGAAAGGTGCTGCTGGGCAGGATGAGCGGCGGGTGGCTGTCAAAACTCTCCAGGATGTCGGCTGCACGGAGACAGAAAGGCTTGGCATCATCCATCACAAATGACCCAACCTTCATAAAAGCTTTCTAATGAAATTCAAAGCCTGTGCCTTTGAGTAAATTTGCTTTTTGGGGGAGTTAACGCTTAATTAACAGCGATGCATGAAGTACAGGACTGGAGCCACGGCTCGCTGGATCAAGGGCTGAGGCTTTAGCCAGCAGGGGGCCATGAGTCTGGGTGAAAGTGGTGAAAAGAGGTGAGCTCAAGGTGGAGAGGAAGCCCTGGACTGGACTGACGCTGAGTAGAGGAGACACAAGGTGGAGAGGAAGCCCTGGACTGGACTGACGCTGAGTAGAGGAGACACAAGGTGGAGAGGAAGCCCTGGACTGGACTAACGCTGAGTAGAGGAGACACAAGGTGGAGAGGAAGCCCTGGACTGGACTGATGCTGAGTAGAGGAGACACAAGGTGGAGAGGAAGCCCTGGACTGGACTGATGCTGAGTAGAGGAGACACAAGGTGGAGAGGAAGCCCTGGACTGGACTGACGCTGAGTAGAGGAGACAGACTGACGGACAGGATTACTCTGAGGGAATACACTGACAGGGATGAAGGTTTCTACTCACACATGCATGTGAATGTAGGTTAGAGCATTCACAACTACTGCGTCTTAATAGTCATCCACTACTCCCAAAAAGTAGTCGAGTCATGGATAAATTCTCGTCAAAAAGGTCTCAAAAACAGCCAGTAAAGGGTTAACTAATGCCTACCCCACACTACAGGATTTTCAAATCCTTGAAGATTATAAAAATCTTGAGAGCCCACACACTACAGGACAGAGAGAGCCGATTTTTTAACATTTCAATCTTGGGACACACACACAATCGCGTCTGTTCAAACGCAACCCCACACACTAGAAGATTATGCCGAAGATTCACCTTGGAAGCAGGGCTCGACGTTAACTTTTAAAATGCCTATTCAGTGTGCGCACCGGGTGTAGTAGTAGTAATAATGATAATAATAATAATAATAATAATAATAATAATAATAATAATAATAATAATAATAATAATACATTTGTGTCATTTCGTTTTCTAAACAAATCTTATTTTTTGTTTTTATAATGCATTTGCACTGAAAGGATTTGTTTAACTAATATTTGCGCGGACAGCCGCGTCCATTCGGGGTGTAGGCCTACTGTGCACGGCCAGGCGAAAACCGTCTGCACAGGTGCCTTGTGGAGGGGCTGCTGATTTGACTCACTTTTCCGTGGGGACACTCGCCGATGCGGGAAGCATATGAGACCTAAGCGCTTGTTGTAGGCTACGTGCTTTGCAGTATAGCATTAGTTTTCCGTCCCGTTCAAAGACGCACGGGTATTTCACCTCGATGACAATTTCCTCGTTCTTTGTTTCTGTGCGGGGCTGCGGGCGCGGACGCGGACCAGATTATTTTGCGAAAAACTGTAATGGAAACGCAGCTACTACTGGCTCTCTGCTCAAGATGCAATCGCCTGTCGGGTTGTAAATATCTAACATGTTAGATATGCCCGATTCACAATCGGGAAGAGGCAGTCTTCCCGATTGTGAATCTTTGAACCCCACACACTACAGGATCATTTGGGAAGATTATCTGCCCGACGCGCGTCAAATCGGGAGCACCCCCGAGAAAATCGGGAGGGGGGAATCTTGGCCATAATCTTGCAAATTATCCTGTAGTGTGGGGTAGGCATAATGTAGGCGGACCAACCTTGGTATTTGAAATAGCAGAGTCCTCGATTGGCTCTGACTTGTCTGAGCTGGAGATACCGACTGTTTGACTGCTGTAACAACATAGACAGGAGTCTTTCTGTCTCTAAATACCTTCAATTATGTTTATTTAACATGGCTTAACATAAAAAAAATTATTGTTCAAACAAATCTAATTGAAACAGAATTGA
>NC_139644.1:26656462-26673846 GCF_964638095.1 Poromitra crassiceps | reverse complement strand
AAAGACAAGACAAAACATTGGAATAGAAATTAAGGCAAACTCTTCAATAACGTCAAATGTGGAACTGTAAAAGCCATCATTGACTGCTCTAGCCTCAACAACAAAGCCACAAAGGACTTTGTAGTCATCAAGAGAATGACAGGGCTGGAGAAGATCACTTTCCCCTCATCATGTTTGTTTCCACATAAGGAAACAGAGATTAATTTGTATGCTAAATCTTTTCAGCCATTTATGTGATCTTGTAAATGCCTTTTCTTTTCTTCTTGTAAACCTTGTGCCAGATGCGGTAACAAAGCCTGGGGGGAAATATTTTCTGGTCTGAATGTGACACTTGTCTCTTGCCAACCGACGGCGCTCACTCCAGTATCACTGCAAGCTGTTTCATGTCACTAAAGCCCTTCTTCAAAGCCTCACTTCAGTTTCGACCGCGGGGACTCGACCGCGGGACGTTTTACACTGCGTCGTAAAACGTCAATGTTGGATTTCGCTCAAGTGTCGCTAATTACTACTTCTTCCTTATTATGTGTGCCGTGTGACGTTTGTTGATCTCTCCACTCAGCCTCTCAGGTTGCTGTTAAAGGCCTCGGCATGCTAATGACTCTATAGTCTCACTGCAGCTCTCACTTAGGAAAGACAATATTGGATCTCTTTGATGACTCAGAAGGAGAGTAAAGGAGAGGAACGCCTGACAGGTGAGTCATTTGATGGTGAGATTACTGACATTCAGCTGATTATTACAACACAGACGTCACTATGGGAGAAATGTCACCTCGTTGATTCAATCCCCTTTTCCAGTTGAATTGGTGGAAATAAGACATTGTCCCGACACGTCAGGGGCACAATGGAAACCGTGGGCGAAATGTTGCCGGGCCCCCGCCTCTCTGTTATAGGAAGGACGCCGCACAGAGCTCTACACAAGGCGGAGTATAAATGTCGCGTATAAACAGAAGAAACTTAAAAATGTCTCTGTTATGTCTGAGATTAAATGTTTGACAGCTACAGCTCTCAAAATAACTCCTTTGATTTTGCATTGTTCATAAGTGAAGGCAAAACAAACTGCGCCACATCATCTCAGTGTCATTTACAGCCGGGACTCCAGATGGAAAAGTAGAAATCTGTGGAGGGTGTGTGCTCTGTTTCCCCAACCACAGAGTGACCTCATGGCCGATGGGAGTGACACATCAAAACCACCAGCTTCCTAGCAACCCTCCAATCCAACGAATAGACGAGACGCAGCCTCCCGACGGCCTCGGCACGGGCGGGGCGGCGCTGGCCGCACCGCGGGCTGGTACCGAGGCTGCTGCTGCTCATGCAAACATGGAAACAGGTGTCAGCCTCAGACTGTAAGGCTGGGCCCCGCGCTTAACCCAGTTCCTCCAAATATAGTTGGAGGTGAATGCCATTGACAGAGAGCAGAGAGAGACTCAACTCTAAATCGGGTTTATGCTCAGTTAAAGGGGCCCCATTGCAGGAAATACAATTTTGTTCTATATATGATCAAAGAGGTTTTGTGAAGACTTTCAAATTTGATTTTGTTTGAGTGGTTACATTTTAAAGTTAGTGCATTGTCAAAAATCCACCTATTGTTCAGGTCACTTCAGACTAAATGGTGAAAGCCTCACAGCTGGACTCCGTCCTGTTTGGCTCCCCTGACTGAAATCCTGCCATTTCGGGCCACTTCGCAACATTTGAATTAAACTATACTTCTTATCGCTACTAAACTACATTTATATGCAAAATATTATGGGGGGAAATTGTAGTATAGAAATTATATTATATTTATTTGAAAACAAAATCATGAAAAGTGAATAATATGGGACGTTTAATGTGGGTCAAACATGATAGGCTGCATCCCAGCGATTACTCATATTACAGTAATTTCTGTTGGCAGCAAAAGAGTGGCAGATGACTTCAACCCTTCACCACAATAAAGTCGAAGCGGTTCCTTGTCATGATCTATCAGGAGATCATAAACCTGGGAAGAAGGACATGTCCATATGACAGAGGGAGACCTTTGTTCCCCCTCTGTCGTACCCGAGTCATTTAGTGTTTATTTGCATAGGGACCGATAGACATAACAATAGCAAGAAACGTCTGATGTCATGTATCACACCATTTGTAGCCTAAGCTCAGTGTAGGAATTTAGCCAGGGGCAAGGGCAAAAATGCCCCAAGAATCCCAGAATGCCCCTAAAAACCATGATCCAGCGGCAAATATTACCCCCAAGATTTCAATAATTTCAGTGTTTCCCATACATAAAGGAATTTGTGGCGCACCGCCACAAAATGATTTTGACCGCCACAAAAAGATGTTGACCAAAAAACCCCCTTTTTTTTTTACAGTGCACCTGAACGCAACATGCAAGATACCCGCTGAATAAGTGTCCAAATGTTCATGTCATTCTGGCCAATACTTCTGCTATAGCATTTCAGTCTGGAATATGGAATATCTTTCAATACTCTATGATTTAGCTGCTAAATTGTCAAATACCGCCATCTGCTCGCTACCCAGGCACTTATGTATGTACTTAACCTAACTAACTTAACCTAACTAACTATCCGGTGTGCACAACATTGTCAGCCTAAACTCCGGCTGACACCCCAAAAACCTACAATCCACTACAGAAAAATGTATATTGTTTGTTTATTAACTGGCCCCTCGCCTTCTATCATTTGACGAAAGTGGCAAAGCAAATTGAGTATCCCTGACCTATAGGGAGAAATTTAGTTTGTCATTGTAAACCCACAGCACAGTAATGATGACATGTTCTTCATTGATCTAGCCTTTTAATTTTGCTCTTAAGCTTTCTCAAAGTACACCAAATTCATGCATTTTACTTTAAAATGTTTTTAAAAAATCTCACGGGGGGGCATGCCCCCAACACACACTCAGCACCTGCAGGCTGGTTGCCAGAAGAAGACGAAGAAGAAGAACACACTCACCCAAACAGCGCTGTTGTTCACACTACGCTTTAGCAACGTTATGCACTACCGGTAATTACATTTTTTAAGTGCCCTCAAAGTTTTGGAAATCACCGGTTTTAGACAGTGAGGGCAACTTTTGCCCCCAGATTTTGTTTTAATTCCCTACACTGCCTAAGCTAATTTGCAATGCCTGTTTATGTGGTGGTCTCTCTTCACGGCTCTGAATACCTCTCTGTGTTTTCCTAACTAGCCAGGCAAGAGCTCCACTTCCTTCTGTGGGACAAAACGTAAACAAGATCCCTATGAATGGATAACTGAAAGAACGACGCACTTGTGTGCGCTAAGTAGTAGGCAAGCTAGCGCCAGACACAAAGGATAATCCTCTGACTTTTGTTCTGTGGTGTAGAGATGACATATTGTTTGGGTAATGCAGAGCGATATTCATTGACTCAGGCTGAAAAACAAGTCAGGAACGGTTACGAAATGTCCCTGCTTTATTTTATTTGTGTACCTTTAAACTTGACAGTGTCATATGAGCTGGTGGCCATGTGTTTTCACTTGACTGGTGTCAGTATGAATAGGACCTCAGCTTCGTCATTTTGAATATATTCCATATGTATACTGGCTGGGTTTGAAAGGACACATGACTCAGCCATTTTATGCCTTACGTCCTGTTTTGTGTGCCCTGATGTGCGTTCTCGTCATGACTTTACGACAGCCTTGACCTTGACCTAACCTTAACCTCAGTGACCCCATGCCTAAACCCAATCACTTCCTCTACGGTGAAATGGTGTGTTGTTAATGAGTCGCCATTCAGAACCTTATGATTAAATGTTTGTTTAAATTAGATTATTGGCACAATGGCGTTATAGGATTTGATCATTTTAATGTGTTTACTGAATTATTTTTCTGTCAGTTTCCCATATCTGATGACTGAGTACTGCATAGTATGGCACCATAGTGAACAAACAGCTCAAGTGAAAATGTTCCCAGAAGAACAAAATACTCTTATCAACTCTTATCGCATTAGTAACACTCAGCATAGATAGAGCATTATCACCATGTTGAATGACAATAAGAAGCTGTGTGAAAGACCTGGAGTTAAGTTATGGGACTGGGAAGGCTAAGAGAAGTTCAGCTTTCCCTTAAAAAAAAACATGGAAATTCTTGCACCGAACACATAAACAGACCTAACTGATAATGTACTGACACTCTTAAGACAATGAAAACATTGACGCACACATGGCTCGACTCTCGCCCAGCCACAGAGAGACAAACAGGAAAAGGAAAGGAGAGGAAAAAAGGAAAGGAGAGAAAAGGATGTCGTCTGACCTGGAGGAGGGTTTCTTTGGGCGTGGCCAGCAGATTGACAGCAGCGGAAAGCTTCTGGAAGAACTCGGCGGCCAGATCGCCCAGACCGAGGCTCTGCACCCAGTCCATCAGCAGGTCCAGGTTGGCCCGGATCTGGACCCCCCGGGACCACTGGTAGAACCCTCCAACAGAACCTGAGCAATACATCAGTAATAAATCAATTACAGAAATGTCTTACATGTTATTGATGTGTAAACCAGGGTTGGACTGCCTGAAATATGGGTTTTCTGATATATTGGGCTGATATTTAAGAGTCAGATGTGGTCCAGCCACTGTAGTCCAACTCCTACATGATGCAGTTTGTTTTATGGATCATATTATTATTACGTCAGTTGGCTGGGCCAAGTGAGTTTTCATTTCATTTCATTTCATTTATTGAGTTTAAAATTACAGGGACAGTGCACATTAATAAACATTTCTGTAAATGCGCCAGTTTAGCCAGCTTGGCGGGAGGTTATGTTTTCGACAGGATATCTCAAAAAGTTATCAACGGATTTGCACGAAACTTGGCAGACAAGCAGGTCAAGGGCCAACTTAGAACTGATTTAACTTTCTTTGCCCACTAGCCAAAAGGGGGCGTGGCAGTGGCCGTGGCCAATCACAAAAACACGCCTAACTTCCAGATTAATTCACATAACACCACAGAACTTTGTAGAAAGGTTGGTCATGGGCTAGGGACTAACTCATTAACTTTCCATGCCCACTGACCAAAAGGAGGAATTTGGAATTGTCTGACATGAAAATGATCAAAAGTTAATGAATATTGGCACAAAATGTCAGCTATCAGAAACTTTAATCCAGAAATGATGGCATAGATTTTAGCTTTCAAAATCCCTTATTGGTCGCACTCTCATGTGAACTATAAAGCTGATTTAGTGACTGTTGGCATATTTTGCTGCAGCATATTACAGCCTCACAAGCCCATTCCATTTCCAAGATATGGTATTGAAAACAAGAGGTTCAAACGACTTCTCTTGCTCAAGCGATGCTGACTGTGGAACAGGAGCAGCCTGCCTCACCTCTCTCCATCAGGGCGTTGAACAGAGAGGCGTTGATGAAGAAGAACAGGTAGGCGCAGAGCTGCAGGGAGATGTCCGCGTGGACCTGGAAGGCGTTGAGCAGCTTCAGCGCTTCCTTCAGCACCTCCAGGATGCGGCTCACGCCGTCAGGCACCCGCAGCTGACCGCTCTCTGAGAAGGGGTTTCCATCCAGGAGACTGGGCAGCGCTGAATACATACTCTGTGGAGAGAGGGGGACATTTAGATCTGCTGTCAGACTTGCTGCATACTGACTATTGTCTAAAGTCAAGAAAGCAATAATACTCTGTGAAGTGTAACATCAGTGATGCTCAGAGGTGGGAAGTAACAGTAAAAACATCAAGTTTCAAGCTTTTCCTTTCACTTAAGACCTGTTACTTTTACTCAGTAAGCTACATTTCAAAACAAAAATCTTTACTTTCTACTCACTTCATTTTCTACTACTACTTGCTGCTGCTACTACTAATTCTTCCAGCAGCTGATCAAGAGCCAAATGTGAAGCAACAAGAAAGCAAAGAATATGCTTTACTGTTATACTTCAAGTAAATTTAAGTCCATGCACTTTTATACTTTAACTTGATTAAGGATTTGAAATGGTACCCCACCTTTTACCAGAGTATCTTTTTTAGATGAGTATTTGCACTTTTACTCAAGTAAGGAATTTGTGTACCTGTTAATCTAGAAGTAATGCTTCATTAGAATACTGATGCTCATGCAAATCATATCTAGGTTCAGGGAGGGTTAAATGAAGCCAACCAGGGACATAATTGCCCATCTCTAACACAATCACATAGAGAGAGAGAGAGAGAGAGAGAGAGAGAGAGAGAGAGAGAGAGAGAGAGAGAGAGAGAGAGACACACACACACACACACACACACACACACACACAGAGTGAGAGAGAGAGAGAGAGAGAGACACACACACACACACACACACACACACACACACAGAGAGACAGAGACAGAGACAGAGACAGAGACAGAGATTTAAGGCGGAAAGACGTTTTCTCTTGTTCCGGCTTTCTGATGTCTTTAGTCTTCTATGACAGACTATGTTTAGGTTGTGGACTGTTGAAGCTTAGGTGTGGTATAATGAGCATATACCACAGCCTGTCGTTATCTATTGCTTAATTATGATGTTTTCCACAGGCTGCTAGCAATGATGTGTTGTCACAGCAATGATGTGTTGTTACAGCAATGATGTGTTGTTACAGCAATGATGTGTTGTTACAGCAATGATGTGTTGTCACAGGGCACTTGCTGTTACGGCCAAAGATCCAGACAATGGCATCATCAGTGAGGATATAGCACTTCTCCTGCAGTACACACAGAGATAGGGCTGTGAATCTTCACTGGCCTCACGATTCGATTCGATTACGATTCAGACGGCTACGATTCGATTATAAAACGATTATCGATGCATCTTAAATCGATGCATCACTTTTTTCCCCCAATACATGATTTATTTTTTCTCATTTTCTTTTTTCTCACTGTGTGGCTACTTTTAAAATAAAAGTACATTTAGAATTGCATAAAATAAACAAATGCCTGTACTTCCATTATATTTTATTCGATTATTAAAGAAAAGGTTAGTTAATAATCGATTTTTGACATTTGTGAATCGATGCAGAATCGTGCACGTCCGCATCGCGATGCATCTTATAATCCATTATTTTTTACACCCCTACACAGAGATCAACTGAGTAGAGCAGTATGGTTCTTTTCTCTGTCCTGTTTGGTTCTATGTATGCAGCACAGAGTGACATCATGGCTCAGAGAGTAAGCTATTCACACTCAGAGCATACAGGAAACCAAGCAGGAAAGCGTGTTTCACAGCACAAAGAGGGGAATGAAGAGTCCATATATCCTAGGACTAAACTGCAAAGTTCTTCACTTGTGTTTTAAGATGTTAAAATTGCATGCATGTCCCAGTGCAAGAGTAAAACCACAGCTTAGATTCAGACACAAAACAAGAGGAAACACTGGAACACCTTGGTTTAACATGAACAAATCATTAGCCTTTGAGACATTATTGCAATTCCCCCTAAACAAATGAAACAATCGGCGTCCGATTTGCCGGGAAATCTACTGCATTACCTTGTGGCACAAAGGGAGATTGCTTTATGGCACAAAAAAGAAAACCTCTAAGTGAAGACAAGCAGCAACATCCTCCTTGTGACAGGAAGCAATGGGGGTTTATGGGAAATGTGGTTTTAATTTGGAGAAACACTTGGTGTGAGATAAAAGCTACGAATCTTCTAATCTAATTTCTTTGCAGTGACACCAAATTACCACCATTGATTGGAGAGTGATGTATTGGTGTTTAGTGTAAAAAGGTCAACTGCTTGCCAGAAAGAAAGAAAAACAAAGTCGACTAATTCTTCTGAGCACTTTTACTGAACGCCGCCCCTCATCGTCCGTTCTCACACAGATCCTGCTCTTATCACTCAGCCTTTCTTGTGGCACAGCTCTGCCATTGTTTTCTGATCCATGACATCACCTTAGTAGGCACACACACACACACACACACACACACACACACACACACACACACACACACACACACACACACACACACACACACAATGACTAAGAGCGTGCCCGCAGATACTCTGGGCTGAGACCATAAAAACCACTATAAGGCAGCATTCCTGACGCCACAGGTCACCTGACAGATCACAGGCGCTCAGCAGAGTTGCAGGTGCTGATGAGTTCATCATGGCTGTGTGTGTGTGGACAGATATAGGCTGAAGCTTACACAATCATTTCCAAAATAATCACTGGGGCAAAGGAAGGATGCTACAAAGGAAAATCAGAACCACCCGGTTTAGCAAGTCCTTTGTGCCATCTGCAATTAGACTGTGAGCAGGACAGCACAAAAAGCAAACGCAAGTTTTGATAGCTTTGTTCCTTTTTTTCCCGTGCAATTGTTGGGGCTATGGCAATCACCTGCATAGTGTGATGTGTTTCTATCTACTGGTGTCCGTGGTAGAGAGAGTGCTAGTGTGGTGTACACTGGACAGAGGCATACCACCATATATGTAGCATACAGTATGTATTTGAAACTCTTATGTGCTTTACAGTATGTTTTTATTTATGTTTTCATGTTTTGCACCTTGACCGCCTGAATCGCAGGGGCACACTATTTGTGCGAGCTGCACCCAATTATATTAATAGAGCTGGGGCAACTAGTACGTCACGTCTGGTCAAGCAACACAAGGCATTGTGGGTAAATGGAATATACTCCTGTACACTAGTGCCACTCGCCATTAACTTCAATGTAAAATCATAAAAATAACCCTGAAATAATTTCATTCAAAGACAGCATGACATGATGATATATTACAACTTCACCGGCCATAGATTTCGCAAGATACATTGAAAATAGTCATTTGATCCATCTTCAGTAATGTCACTCATGTCCCTATGTGACCTAGTTAGAGCCGCTGTCTGCCTGGCATTTGAATAAGGGCTCGGGATTGGAAAATATGCAATATTTGGGAATACTGATTAAGCAAAACTTCAGATAACAACATTGTGCGGGAGGTAGGTACTGTTGTATTGTGATTGCTAATGTGTATGTAGCGTACAGCCAGTTTAGCGGAGCCTGCAGCTCCCTATCAGGGAGCTCTTTCAAGACTCAGAATGAAGAATGAATGAGTCTCCCGTCGAGGCTTTGGAAGTCGGCGACTTACAGTTTAAACATACAAGTTGAGACTTTTTATGGAAACATGAACATTTTATGAATACTTGTAAGCATGTCTCTAATTCGGCATACACATACTCCAATAAGAAGCACACATTCCAAATATATTAAAATGTTTCGCCGGTGATTGTCACAGTGATCTACCGGCAAAATACACAGTGGAAGGCGGTAACACAGCAGCAGAGCGAACCACTTCCAAACATGAGATTTTACATTCACAAAGTGCTTCTTGGGAGATAATATGTATGCCGAATTGGAGAGTGGCGTCTAACGATTCGTAAGGTTTGCAAATTATGTTCTGGTGGTATTCAATTTACCGATAGACAGGGCCACATTTAGTTGCCGGATGAATGGAGTTTGGTGTTACTGCTACTGTGCCTAGCCGCGATTGTCGTACTGGACCACAATGCATTGCGCTGCAAGCGATCCTCACCCGCGTTTAAGTCACACGCCCCAGCCCCGCCCAATTATATTAATAAGATACTACTCATTTGCTTAACTTTAACTTCACACATGTGTAGTTGACATCAAAATGAAGGCCGAGTTCGAAACTGGGTGTGATTGAAGCAAAGGGGCCGGCCACGCCACATTGGCCCCCCATTTTACCCCCCGGGCCCACATTTGTTTTAAGACGCAGGCGTCGTGGCTGGTCTGATCCCATTGCAAGATGATCTCTAGTCTATTATTTCTGTGATGTATCCTATTACTACTTGTTGCTGCAAAGCAATTTCCCCACATGGATGATTAAAGTTGTATCTCACATCAACTTGTAATCTTACTACTAATACCTCCTACTTACTCTTACTACTACAACAATGGTTTCTAGTTGAAGATAACGGACCTTTGCCTTTAGGAAAGAGCCTGTTACAGAATAGAGTGCTTATACATCATGAGTGTTCATCCATATTTCACAGGAAACAAAGAGAAAGACACGTTTTCTCCTCCCTTCCTTTTGGGTGTTCCTCGGATGACAGTTTCTCTTCCTCTGCAGGAAACAGACTGCTGCTCACAGCTGCCATTCCCCCCTGACTCCCAGTCAGGAGAACTAGATGTCACATGATTAAACTCTCCATAATGCACTGACTGTATGGAATGAGACTATACATAATGCACTGACTGTATGGAATCACACTATACATAATGCACTGACTGTATGGAATCACACTATACATAATGTACTGACTGTATGGAATCACACTATACATAATGCACTGACTGTATGGAATCACACTATACATAATGCACTGACTGTATGGAATCACACTATACATAATGCACTGACTGTATGGAATCACACTATACATAATGCACTGACTGTATGGAATCACACTATACATAATGCACTGACTGTATGGAATCACACTATACATAATGCACTGACTGTATGGAATCACACTATACATAATGCACTGACTGTATGGAATCACACTATACATAATGCACTGACTGTATGGAATCACACTCCATAATCCACTGACTGTATGGAATCACACTATACATAATGTACTGACTGTATGGAATCACACTATACATAATGCACTGACTGTATGGAATCACACTATACATAATGCACTGACTGTATGGAATCACACTCCATAATCCACTGACTGTATGGAATCACACTCTACATAATGTACTGACTGTATGGAATCACACTCCATAATCCACTGACTGTATGGAATCACACTATACATAATGCACTGACTGTATGGAATCACACTATACATAATGCACTGACTGTATGGAATCACACTCCATAATCCACTGACTGTATGGAATCACACTATACATAATGCACTGACTGTATGGAATCACACTCTACATAATGTACTGACTGTATGGAATCACACTATACATAATGTACTGACTGTATGGAATCACACTATACATAATGCACTGACTGTATGGAATCACACTATACATAATGCACTGACTGTATGGAATCACACTATACATAATGCACTGACTGTATGGAATCACACTATACATAATGCACTGACTGTATGGAATCACACTATACATAATGCACTGACTGTATGGAATGGGGTTCATTGAGTATAGTGGGAGCAGAGATAAACGACAGGATAAATGTCCTCATAAGTGTCAAATAAGCGCTATGGCTGCGACAAACTTTTAGTCAAAGTCACACAAAAGAAGCCAGTTAGCAATGGTTTCTTATGGTTGAAAAGCCATATACAGTACATGTATAAGGGCCGTTTCTATGAGTGGAGGCTGATCACAGACATGTATGTTAGGGTTACTCCTCTCAGTGAGTTCCCCTGACCAAGGCACTGGCAATCAAACTCTGGAGTTGGTCCCCAGGCACTGCATTGTGGCTGTCTACTGCTCCTAGGTCTAGGAAGGCATTTGCAAATGCAGAGGATGAATTGAGTTACCCATGGGGACAATAAAGGGTAACTTAAGTTTACTACTGTAACTTCACTTAACTGCAGCACAAGGGACAGACATGCGTGATCAAAACAACAGCACAGACTGTTCCTGCTTCCTTCCCTCCCTTCCTTGAGCAGCCTGGGCTGCTGGGTGTCTCAGGTGTGACACTGTTCAGGTCCTGCCTATTAGCCATACATCTTTCAGCCTTTAATGAGCGCTTCATGCAGGAAACTCACATACATCTAGACTGTTAAACTTAAATAGGAGAGTTGACGCCTGACGGTTGGTGTCCAACAGTCGCACGCGCACGCACGCACGCACACGCACGCACGCACGCACACGCACACACACACACACACACACACACACACACACACACACACACACACACACGTTTGGAAACTGCATCACTGTGTGTGTGTGTGTGTGTGTGTGTGTGTGTGTGTGTGTGTGTGTGTGTGTGTGTGTGTGTGTGTGTGAAAAGATACATATTTGAGAAGTTAATATAATCAAAGAGTGTGTGTCTGGATTAGGGACGAGACAATAAGCGGTATTACTGTTTATTGCTCTTTTTACTGTGACACCGAGATAATACTTGTTAGGGGGACGTTCTACAGTCTTACATTAAAATCTGTTGATATTGAAATGATACATTAGCATTTAAGTAATTGAAGTGTATTCCAGGAAGCTACTGATTTTAAAGTGGTCATCTTATTAATAATTATCAGTATATCAAGATGATTCTGTTCAAAATAATCTACTACTACTTGTATGAAATCTTGTATGAAACCTTCATACAAGCCTAGTCTGGATCCAATGGTGTCCAGATGTGGCCACTTTGACATTACATCAGTATAATTCAAGAATTGTGCTGAAAAATGCCTTGCGATGTTAAAGGAACACTCCGCCCATTTCCAACCAGCTTTGTATCATTAGAACATCAGTAGTATATCAGAAAACTGTAAACGGTTTTGAAGTCTGTCATTTAATTTGACAGTTATTGAGTGTTAAAGTGTGGACCAGTGACATCACTGGTCCACACTAAGTCAAATTAATAACTCATTAACTCAAATCAACTCTCAATAACTGTCAAACTAGATGAATGATGAATAGTTTGACAGTTATTGAGAGTTGATTTGAGTTAATGAGTTATTAATTTGAGTTAGTGTGGACCAGTGATGTCACTGGTCCACACTTTAACACTCAATAACTGTCAAATTAAATGACAGACTTCAAAACCGTTTACAGTTTTCTGATATACTACTGATGTTCTAATGATACAAAGCTGGTTGAAAATGGGCAGAGTGTTCCTTTAATAACAGTGTTTTCTCACCAAACCAGAGATTCTGCTTGTGTTATTCAACAAAGTGCTGTAACCTTGGGAGACAAGATTGTTGATATTCCAGTGGAAACGGCAGCAGCTCGCTATCTCACAGGCCTTTCCTGACTGAGAGTGCAAAGTGTGTGTTTCCACTGGCTTTATTGTGTTTTCTGTCTGGAATCGGCTCAATGAAAATACAATACGCTGTTTACTCAGTCCCATGTCCTGTTTCACATGTAGCTCCCACTCACGATTTCTACATTTCACTTTGCTTTGTTTAAATCAGAGGCGCCCAAATCCTTTCCAATGAAGGGCCAAAAATCAAATGTATCTGGATGGAGGGCCGTGGGGGCAGAAACAAATGTTGATGTTATGTGAAATTGCATTACATTAAAATGTATTATATTTTATAGACAATTTACATTCTAATTCTAAAATAAATGTTCAAACTAATAAAAACTACTCATCTGCTTAACAGTAATCTTTTTTATATGTATTTTATTCAGTTTTCAATTAAGGCAACAATATTTGTCAAGCTGTTTCACAGTAATTGTATTAGTTAGATTTATAGTCGGTGGATTCCTTAGGTCTTTCTAGTTTAATATATCATAAGTACCATCACTCTACATGTAGCTTTAAAAATGAGCCCACCACAGCCTCTGAAAGACAGTAATATCGTCTGCCTTTTTGTGTGTGTCTCAAATCCCTGGCGGGCCAAAACAAACAGAGCGAGGGCCAAACTTGGCCCGTGGGCCCCAAATTGCTCAGTCATGGTTTAAATGAATGTGAAACATATCAATGTCATTATGTCAGCATACACAGGCTGGAATGTGAGTGTGTATGTGTGTTGTGTATTATGTGTGTTGTGTATGTGTGTACATTATGCTGTTGCATTGCAATGTGTGAGAAAGTAGTAGGAACGGTTTACTGCCACTACTAGGTGCACGAATGGTGACCAACTAAAGGTAGAGAACAACACAAGTTGATTTACTGAAATAACTGAAGATAAGTTATTAACATAACCATTAAGACCCTTTAATAAAGTTAGAATTGTTCCAGTAAATCAATTTGTGTTGCTAAATTCTTCTTCTTCTCCTTCATGTGTGTAAAAGAACAGATATTGTCGTGTGGCAGCCAACCTTAGTCAGGTAGTAGACGGACTGCTGGAAGGTGAACATGATGACTTCCTCCAGCACTGTCATGGCCTCCTCACAGGCTGTCTGAGTAGACAACATCTCAGCATCCAACAGACCTGGCAACAAAACACACTTTTTATTTTGTAATACAACACAGATCCTGTCTAACTTTGCGAGGCAGCTGGATTCACAAGATCACAATTGCGCGAGGAATTGATCTTGCCGCGTTCCAAGCTATTGGGTTAACTCTGTCCCAGCAGTGGGCGGGATTTAGGTGTGACGACAGCGAGAAGCGAGCCAGTGATAGACAGATGGTTCATCCAATCACTTGCCAAGTTTTTTTTTTAATGTGCCTGCCCTTTTCGAATCAGTTTCCAAAGACAAAGTCCCAGATGGTTCTGTGTAACAAACCATGTGGCAGCGTCAGGTTAACAGCTGTCAGCATGTCCTAAAGAAACCACTGTCATGCAAAATGGTGATGAGAGCCCACCTTCCTCCTGCTGCTCCTGCCTCCATGGCAGCAGCTGGGGGACTTCATGCTGGATGAAGTGCAGCAGCTCGATGGAGTTGGCCATCCACAGCACCAGCGGCTGCAGACCTGGGATCAGCTCCTCTGTGCTCAGCTGCTGCTGCTGCTGCAGCAGCTCAGGCTGCACCTCACCGGAGCTGCTGAAGTAAGTGTGAGATTAGTGCTGGACCCAGATCAAGTCAAACAGCTTGACTGTACACTGCACAAATAAAGAATATCCATCTTTACATTTGGTATTACTCATATGCTATATTCACGTCCCATGGGAAGAACTGACGCAACAACTTCATGGTTATAAAAGCGACAACTTGGAAGTGTTCATGCATTCAAGCTTGTTTGAAGCCATCAAAACAGCTTTCTGTAGACTTTGGCTCCTCCAGATTTTTCACACTTAACACATTATATAACATACTATACATATAACTCGTTATATGTACTTAGTTATCCATTTGAGTTTTACAGCAAACCGTGTCAACCACACATGAAGAACATGGCATTTTAGTTAGTCATTTAGCTATTATCACAAATTATATTATGGAAATTGTCCATTGCGTGCATTCCATCTGAAAAGGGTCTATCATTCCCTATATTTCACTGCAGGTAGTTCAGGGAGTATGAAAAATATCCCAAATATTATATATCACCACAAATTGCATTTTCTATAGGGAGCCCTTCCGATACGGCATGAAATGAGCATCAAAATCTTATTGTTTGCTAATTCCTATTTCATCAGTGGTTGTGCATGTTTTTTCTGCTCAAACAAACCACTGTATACACTGAAAAGACAGATATAGCCAGTGTCCTTGATGTTTTAAATCGATCATGTGAATCAAATTAACAGAAAACACAGAGTGCAATGCTTGGAAATAAATTACTGTATGCAAACCTGTGGTTTCTAATGACGTGTTAATATTTTTAGTTTTAGTGAGGTTACTGTCATAGCACCACTTGGAAAATACCTTGTGATTCTGTATTCCTGATTTGATTTTACTTCCTCTAAAAGTTCTGCAAGTCTAAAAAAGTTAGAAAGAGTTACAAAAACTATCGTATCTTCCTTCTACACACGGCTTTGACTCAGAGTTCATTACACTTAAATAACTTGACATAACATAAAACCTTTCTCCTGAGGTACACAGGCTCTTCCTCCGGGGGCACTTTGGACTTTGGACACTGGATGATGAAGCGGCTGTTCCTACTTCCAGTTTCTTAGAGAAGCGAGTGTGAGAAAATGTACTGTTTTCATAACCTGCATGTGACGGTCAAAGGAGAATCTAAGTCCTCTGTTATTCAGGTGTCAAGTGTCATATGTCATCGGTGGCAGCAGCTGCGAATCTTCCCTTTGTAGCGGGTCATTGTCATGTAATTCTGGGGCATGCTGGAAATGCTTGTGGATGGAGAGGCTACTCACGTTTCTGGCTGGATCGCTGCAAGTTCCTTTGTCTTCTCCTGAGAAGGAGATAAAGAAAATATCCATTTCAGACCACATACTGTAGCAGCAAACACCAGCCTTCCTGCGTCGATTACAGTCGACCCTGATGGCACCTTTTGATTACTTCCCTGTCTTTACCACACTGTGGGGAATATAGCGTTAGAACAAAGGATGAAGTGTAAAATGGGGGTAGAGAAAGAGAGCGCGGTTTTCATACTCACCCACATGATGAGCTGGATCTGGCTGGCTATCCGGAGCAGCAGCTTCCTGAATTGCGTCAGCTCGAACGCGGCGGTCGAGCGCTGGATGCAGAGGCTGAGCAGGAAAGCGGGCGTCAGCTTCGGTTCGTTCCCGCTGGGGTCCAACATGACCAAGACCTCCAGCAGAACCCTTTCCTCCTGCTCTAGCTCGTAGCTTAGCGAAGCCTCGGTGCCTTCCGGGTCTGTCCAGCGGGGCGGCGAAGGCTTCTCCTGGGGCCTTTTGTTTGAGATAGAGGAGCCGCACGACAGACAAGAGGGTGACACCTTGGTGTCAGAGTTCGGGCAGAGCCTGGTCATCCAAGGAGGGGTTTGGGGGGATCCGGACGTGCTGGTAGGATCCTTAAACATGAACAGGTAGTGTTTCCCCAAGCCAACCAAATCCCCCGGACTCAGCTCCACTTCGTCTTTCAGGAGGAAGCCGTTTCTGGTGACGGGAGCGCCGTGGAGGGGCTTGAGCATGGTGAGTGTCTGTCTGGGCTCTCCTCCTGTGGAGTCCAGCCGCCTGACGCAGCAGTGTTGGGGCAACACGTCAGGAGCAAAGAGGAGGATGTCCACCTTCAGTCTGTCCTCGTCCTCTCCGGTGCAGTGCTCCCTGCAGCAGCCCAAGATGGTGCTGCTCCCGCTCATCAGGTAGATGACAAAGTCCTGCAGGAAGGACGGAACGAGGGAAGAGGAACACAGTCACCCAGAGAATTCAACACGATGTCCACAGAATGTAAACAACACTGATCGTTAACTCGTGGAAACTCTGCAACAATTAGTCGATTAAATTGATTAGTAGATCGTCAGAAAATTAATCAACAACTATTTTTTTATAATCAATCGTTTAGACTAATTTTTAAGGAAAAAATAATACAATTCTCTTGTTCCAGCTTCTTGAATGTGAATATTTTCTGGTTTCTTTAGTCTTCTATGACAGTAAACTGATTATCTTTGGGTTGTGGACAAAAGAAGACATTTGAGGATGTCATCTTGGGCTTTGAGGAAAAAGTTATTGACATTTTTCACCATTTGTTGACATTTCATAGACCAAACGACGAATCAATCAGTCAATAAAATAATCGACAGATTAATCGATAATGAAAATAATTGATAGTTGCAGCCCTATATTGCACTACAGTATGCATTTTATTTTAAGAGGTGAATACACTGTTCCCATGTGATCTGATGTGTTGAATGTTAAGTGTTGTCTGCTGTAACTGAGCTCCAAATCGCAGCGCGAGGCGGGACAGGAATGGAAGGGCTTAGATGGGAGACACCGGTGATGTCCGTGAGTCCTGA
>NC_139644.1:26576462-26653962 GCF_964638095.1 Poromitra crassiceps | reverse complement strand
GGCACTGTTCTTCTGGCAATGGCAGATTGGCAAACTGCATACAATATAATGTTATGTCTTAATTTAGAGAAACCCTACTAATGTGAGATAGAGGCTAGGCTACCAATCGTTTTGGCCATGGTCTCATTTGTTTACGCTAATTGTACCAGGCTATGACAATGAGCGATGACATCATGATGCTACACATAACATCTTTAAACCCCTGATTGGCTCGTTTCATTGCCGGTGCTGCTTCCTCTGTAGCTCACCTGTCTGTGGCTGTAGCCCTGCAGCAGGAGGAAGTAGGGGAAGTCGAAGGGCGGGTGGATGGAGTACTGGGTGGTGTTGTCGTCGCTGCTCTCCGTCTCCTCCTTCTCCATGCCCAGCCGCAGGACCTCCTTGTCGGCCTCGGGCTCGGGGTCCTCCCTGAGCGGGCTCTGCTGCGCCCGGCTGGCCTTGCCCATGGCCGACAGGTCCATCGCGCTCAGGCTCCTCCAGATGCCCAGGCCGTCCACGTCCTCCCCGCTGCCGTCCACAAACAGCGAGGTCACTCTGGAGCGGCTCTTCTGCAGCTTACGAGCCTGGGCGTTGATGCCTGGATGACAGTGAGAGGGATTATTGAGATGTCATAACCCAGGCTGAGTGTCGATAGCGCGGGCTCCATTTTCTCACTGTTTACAATACAAAGAATGGACTGTTGCATATTCCCCACATAACACTGTTTTTAGAGCTCAGTGAAAGAAGCATTTCGGTAATACATGTGTTTTTCATGCATTCTCTTATCTCACCAACTCGTATAACACAATGATGTTACAACAGTCAATTCATGAAATCGTTGACATTTTCTTTTACGGTAGGTCTTTCCTCTGGCGCACAGGAAGTGATGCGCTTTGGTCAGCACCAACGACGCTTTGTTTGGAATAAATGGAAGGAAAAGCGGGTGGTTAGCAATAGCATGAGCGGCGATAGCCATGATGGCTGCACAGATAAAGAAAAGAGAAACGCAGAAGGTGATCTCAAGGAAGTGCAGTGCAAAAAACACACACAAACACAGGGCACCGCTTAGCACCCAAAATGGTGACACTATATCAAAAAGTAATCGCATGGATTAATTATTGATCAGGTGCTGTTTAAATAGCCAACTAAATACTCAACAGGAAATTAACAATGAAATCACTTGATCAAACAGACTCCATCATAATGGCACAGTGCATTGGCCCCTATTCAAATACAACATAACCGGAGGAAAGAGAGGAAACGTGGAGGGAAAGCGAGAGGTGGCCACCTCTATCTGATATCAACAGCCGCTCTGCCGGCCTGACGTAACATCAACACTATTCAGCTCATTTGGAGCCATTAAGCAGTGTGGAATGTCCAGAGAGCCTGGCTTCACACCCAGCCAGCGCTCTGCTTATCAGCTGTTCCCCTCATTGTTCAGCTGCAGTGGGACAGACAGAGAGGTAATGGGTAGCAGCTTCCCCTGCCTGCTCAGTGAGAGGGGAGAGAGGTGGGGCAACACAGAGAACCAGGGTTCCACTGATGGGGCTTCATGAAGGCCAATACAGTGATTTTCAGCCGCCGATACGCAACTTTTGACCTTTTTCACAGCAAACAATTACAACTGTTCAGAGTTTCCCCATGAACGTTTTTCTTGTCTGAGTGGAAAAGCCCCTACAACAGCATTTAAACCATCATGGGACGCTCATCATGGGCAGAGTAGAGGTTTCTGGCACAACTTCACCTACTTCCACCAAGGTGCATGGAGAAAGGAAAGGTCTCAAGAGGTCAGAAACTCCAGCAACACTTGTAGTAACGAGACTAACAACATTAATTAGATCAGCGCGTTTCGCCTTGTCGCCCTCAACAGGGTCATCGACCCTCATTGACCCCGATGAAGGCGACAAGCCGAAATGCGTTGGTCTAATTCAAGTTGTTGTTGTTGTTGTTGTTGTTGTCTTTACTACACGTGTTGCTGGAGTTTCTGACCGCTCTTGACACGCTCCACTGAAACCCTGACTAATAAATCTCTGGGATGCATTGCTGCTTTGAAATAAATCAAGAAATGATGAACAAATTAAACAATTACCCAAATAAGTAAGGGGGGGAATAACACTTCAGGTTTTTCAAACTGTTTTTATGTAGCTGTGGTCAGAGAGGAAGCACCATATCGGTAGCGGACGCCGCTGACTGGCCGATGTCCGATATCCAATCAAAGGCCAGTGTCTGCCTGACATATCGGCCTAATCCCGGCGAGAAGAACCACAACAAACTGCCAAAGTCAACAGGGACGCACAGTCCCCAGTGTGCAGGAAGTGAGCTCTGATAGAAAGAATAACAAACCAGCGGGCGGCCACATGCTGGCAGCTCCGGGCCCTGCAGAGGGTCCTGATGGGACCGAGTGGTGCCTCGGCACTGCAGAGGATCGTGGTAGAACCTGATTCGAGCGGTGCCTCGGCACTGCAGAGGATCGTGGTAGAACCTGATTCGAGCGGTGCCTCGGCACTGCAGAGGATCATGGTAGAACCTGATTCGAGCGGTGCCTCGGCGGTGCAGAGAGGGTCCTGATGGGACCTCGCAATAAAACAAAGATAAGAGAGGGGCCGCTCTGACCGCCTCTATCCCACACGGCTGCATTTGTTTCCTCTTGACCTCTGCCTGCCATCTCCCCTGCTCTGGCCACTGATAAGCCCGACAGTGACGGCTGTTTCTCTGCCGTAAGAGACAAGGATCAAGTCTCCCCATGCCACCACAGCAGAGACTGAGCGATTGATTACTCAGGCATGAAGACACGATTCACTCTAGTGCACAAGCGTAGTACCTGCAGTGACCGTGTCTGTGTCCTTTGCGCTCTGCTCTTCTACGCTCGCTCGCCTCTGGATCTCAAAGCGCCTGGAGAAGCCTTCCTTGGGCTTCCACAGCGACTGCAGCATGAGGGGTTTCTCGTTGTCTCCCACCACCCGGAAGCACTCCCTCTTCCACTGGAGATCGGCGCCGGTCTGGCCGATCACATCGCACAGCACGTAGTTGGTGGCATCTCCTTTCTCCAAGCAGTACCTTGAACAACAGAGTTAGAAGTTAAGAGTTAGAAGAGCATGGATGAACCTCAGTCTAGACCTGGCTTGTCCTAAGGTTGTCAAAAGTGGAAACAGATAAAATACTCATTTGCATAGATAGTATCGATAGTATTGTTATGTATCAACCTACACATTTTAAATGGATACAATACTCATTTCCACAGTGCTTTCTCTTAATGAAATATCAAACATACTACTGATTTTCCCCTCCCTATCATTGGTGGGTATCTGTTGCTTCAACAAGCTAAAAGTGTTCCGATAGGCTGACGACTAGAGCAGGGCTAATCTGCTGTGTAAATGCAAAGTTTTCAATGTGTTTTATCAGGCCTAGATGATGGAGAAGTGTGCGTCTGTCCGTCCATCTGTCTTCATTTATTTGTATGCCTCTTGATGTGTTGTCATCCCCCCTGGTATTGAAAATGCTATCGATATCGATATTTTCCTGGGCATCAGTATCAAAGTTAGAAATTCTACTATTGTGACAACCCTAGTCCCACATGCCAGTGCAGCACAGCCTCACCTCTCCAGCGCCTCCTTCACCAGCTCCTTGGCACTGGACCTGGTGGTGGCCAGCACGCTCTTGTAGTTGGTCCCCTGGCAGATGTCGCTGCCAAAGATCTTGAGGATGCCGGGGGCGGACATCTGGCTGGACAGCTCGGCTGGGTCGTCTGCGGCCTGGAGGTCTCCGGCTATGGTCCGGCTGCGATGCCCGCTGTCCCGCAGGTTTGGGCTGCGGTTGAAAACGGTGGACAGCCTGTTGTTGTGCCGGCGGATTTTGCTCTTGGCCGGCTGCCGGACACCCACACTCTCTGTGGAGCGCACGGTCTTGTCCGAGTTGTTGGACCTGAGAGGAGAAAACAGGGAAATGCCATGAATGTACATAGAATGTATATGTATGTATAATGTATAATGTATATCTCTGACTTGTCAACTTTTCACGAACTTCAGAAAAGCTTTTTCAGAAAAACAGCCTTGCCATGCAATTTAGACTTTATCCAATGTGGTTTTGAATGGTTTCATGAGACCAAGGGTGGTATAATTTTCTCATAGAGAAGCATGCAGTCCTTCAAGTCAAGTTAAAACACGAAAATCACCAATATTACAATTTCACCAGAGACTTTGTATATCCACATAGGTCAACCTGTTTCCAATATAGTCACATGCAGTATCTATAAAATATATAAAACAGATATCCAGTCTCTCATAATTAAGGTATCACAGCCACATAAATCAATTATGAATAAAAAATAAACTTGAATTTTTCTCTTATAAAACTATCTACATATAACTTAAATCAGTTTAATAGTGCTACTTACTATTTTATATACATTATTATTAATTTAGCTAAACAGGGTTTAGGGTGGTTTTTGCCCTGCACTGAACCCCTGGTTATATATTAATTTGAAAGAGGGAGTGGTGGGTAATCACCTTTACAAAGCTTACAGTAGCCTGGCTACTTCTGAAGCAGTCATAAAACTAGTGATAACAAAACAAGGAAGAAGAAATGTCACATCACAAACCAGGGATGCAATGGAGGGTTGTGATGAGGATCACCGACTAGACGTACACAGTAGTAGACTAGTTTATTTGTTGCACTTGTATTGACTTACTGTACAGATCCATTGCTTGGTTTCCTGCCCAGCTTGGCCAGGCGCTTCTTGGGAGAGCGGATCAGCAAACCCACCGGGAAGTTCAGCGCCTGTTTGGACACATGACTGCTTCTCTCCTCCGAAATCATTGTGATCTTTTTAGTTGAACACCAAAGAAACTGACAAAGAACAGAAGCAGTTTAGACCATCAGAAACTCTCCATAGTATAGCTAGGTTATTCCTCGCTGCTAGATCATCCTGGGAAACTGGAGGGATTTCCAAACCAAGTGTCCATTTCAAATCCACTTTTAACGGTAGAGGGTCAGAAATCAGAATGGAGCGTAGCTACATCCACGGGACAAGTGACGTGAAGTTATTTCAGAAGACGGACTAGCCTACATTATCCCACATATAGGAAAGCCAAGCGAGCGCCGTGTGACGCTTAAAGTTTCAGACTAGTTTCCTTGAACATGCAATCCACATTTCCACAAGTATTCAGCGAGAAACATCCATGTCCCATAGATCACTTGTCCACCATGCAGAGACTGGAGGCGCTTGGAAGATATTGAGGTCCAGCAGCGGAGCCGTTAGCTGCAGCCTGCGGCAGAGCGCGTGGAGTATGTGGAGTGGATCTGAATGAAAGCAGCAGGCAACCTGTTGCGTTGGAGAGAGGGGAGAGACTGCTACTACACTGACGTCACTCCGCGCGTGCCCGCCTCGCACGCACGCAGGCACGCACGCGAACAAACACACACGCGCACAAACACACACACACACGCACGCACGCGCACGCACACACACACACACACACACACACACACACACACACACACACACACACACACACACACACACACACACACACACACACACACACACACACACACACACGATTATGGCAAGGCAAAATATAAGATCCAAAAGGCCACGGTCAAAATTATTAGCACAAAAACATAACATAAAACAGAAACACACACAAAAAAGACAAATGAGAAGGAGGGATCACAAACCCACACACACGCAACATAAGAAACAAGAAACAGACCAAAAACGAACAGCAGAGGGAGAGGGAGAGGGAGAGGGAGAGGGAGAGGGAGAGGGAGAGGGAGAGGGAGAGGGAGAGGGAGAGGGAGAGGGAGAGGGAGAGAGATAAAGATAATGGGGGGTTGTAACAGATCGTGCAGTAGGGCACGTATGCCAATGCCATTGCCATCAGAATCGTCTCAGTAGCCTATATCTGCCCCAAACTTTGCCACCCGACTCACCCCTGCCTGGCTACAGCCATGACCACTCCTGACTCACCAGGCCCGCACTGAAGAGACCAAAGGCTTTTTGTGTTGTGTCCCCCCCTGCAGTCTTCTTTTGGAATAACATGAAACTCATTCCTTGTATCAGGAGCTCTGTCAGAGCTAAAATATACTTTATATCTGTTAATATCTGAATCCTTTTATAATATTTTATAATCTCTTTAGATCCTATATCTTATTTGTTTATGTCTCGTATATTTGTTCTTATCAATGTTACATGAGCACCAACCACACAAAGACAAATTCCTATAGTAGGCTATGTGAAAACATACCTTGGCAAATAAAATAATTCTGATTCTGATTCTGATTTAAAATATAAACATGAAAAGTTTGTTTACGTTTGGCGGCCCTAAAAAAAGTTGCATTCAATGTCATTCAATTGTTTCCTGTGATTCCAATTAAATTCACAATTCTCTTTCCTTACAGCTGGGTGACATTTACATTCACACTCCAGGAATTGAATTGGAATTTACCATGAATTCTCAATTCAGTTCATGAATGGACGTCACGTCACCGACCTTGACATGCATGTTAGTTTGATCATAAGCCTGCAGGAGTAATTAAAGGCTTAGCCAATGTCCTTGGAACTAAATACAGAATGTGTTCCCTTATTGTTTAAATTTCACACCAGCTAACAAAGGTAAGAAAGAGAATATGAAACAAAGTTAAGCCACATGCAGGCAGAAGCTATAGTCAGTGTATAAGGGACCTCAACTTTCAGTTCCCACCAGCTATTTTGGGCATCAGTGTATCAAGAGCCCCATCTGGTGGCAGCAAAGAGGAAGTCCATGTTACAGCTGTTTCAGCTTTCATTAACATAAACCATGTTGCAATTAATAGTGTACATTTCATGTTAAATGTGATACATTTGTCAAAGTGGAGTGCGCACGCACGCACGCACACACACACACACACACACACACACACACACACACACACACACACACACACACACACACACACACACACACACACACACACACACACACACACACACACACACACACACACACACACACTCACACCAAGTATGACTTATATAGCTTATAGCCTACATAATAATTTATAATAGGCCTAATGTTAGCGCTTGATCCAATCAGCAAATGGATTCGAGGTGGTGGTATGGTGTACCCAAATGTGTTTATTCGCCCACAAAAATTACAAAATAGCAACAAAACTGGCTGACAAAAATGAGAGGCATGGCTGTGAGGGAGTCAGATGAACACTGCTCACCATATATAGCTACTCTGCCCTCAGGTACCTAACCACCAACTACACAGGGGACACAATGACATTCAAACAAACTCATCTTAGTTCACAGGCCACATGCAACCCAATGTGGTCTCAAGTGGGCCAGACAACAACAAAAAACTATAAATGACAAAACCTCCAAATTTCCCACTTTATTTTAATGTAAAGAATGACATGTAGCCTACATTTTAAGAACACAGTCTCACATAGGGTTATCTCAGCTACATCAAACAAATGATCCAATCTACTGTCTGTAACTGTGCACTATAACAAATATGTGGTCACCAGTTATTCCTGCCATACTCCTTTACAAACATGGGTGGAGACAAAGAGCTTCTTTCGCTTTCTCTCGCTCTCGCGCTCTCTCTCTCTCTCTCTCTCTCTCTCTCTCTCTAACACACACACACACACACACACACACACACACACACACACACACACACACACACACACACACACATTTCTGAGAAGGCTCAGGGTCCATGGAGTGGCAAAAAACATCATGCTGCTGTTCTACAGGGCAGCCATTGAATCCATCATCCGCTATGGTTACATGGTTTGGTAACATGTCCGTTAAACTCAAATCACAACTCCAAAACCTAATTAAGAGGGCTGGTAAAATTATCGGTATGCAGCCCCCATCTCCTCTCCAAGAGATCTTCGAGGAGACGGCGAGGAAGCAGGGCCTCAAAATTACCTGCGACCCAAATCACATCCTCCATAAAGAGTATGAGATGCTGCCGTCAGGCAGAAGGTACAGGTTACCAAACTATAAGTTGAACAGGTATACATTTTCCTTTGTCCCACTGTCCATTAAAGCACTCAATAGTAAGAGATAACACAGACCATCTTAGTACAGCTCATCATGTTTTACTTTTTAGGGAAGCAGTGCAATATTTAATAATCTTTCATTTCAACATTTTTCTCTTTCTTTGTGGAGGGCTGGTGCAATATTTTACCACTGGGTACGCTTGATGTATATGTACACTATAGGAATTTAATGTTAATTGTCGTCTGATTGCACTGTCTATATGTCAATATGTATATGTCTAACGCTGTGTCTCTTGATGCCCAAAAAGAATTTCTCCCAAGGGAGACAATAAAGGCTTATTCAATTCAATTCAACATACACACTCAGGCCTGTGTGAGTGGAGGTATAATGTTGTGGTATTGTGTAACGGAGTATAGGCGGATGTGAGTGAGCCCCACCTGCAGCTGCTGTGCAGAGCGAGCGAGGCGAGCGCGGGTTGAGCTGCTCCTTGCATGTGGTGGCCACAGGATTCAGGTCAAACACGCTGCCACCACTGCAGGCTTTCTGCAAACTACCACCTCCTGTCTGCCTCTCTCACAAGGCTCAGCGTCAAATGAGTCAAGCATTCTTCTTAGCACTTTTCCTTGTAGCACGTCTTTAAATCATACAACAGACCTAGACCAGGGCAGGGACAGTGGTTCTCATAGTGGGGCCCGGGCCCCCCAGAGGTCCTTGAGGGGGTTCCAGAGGGTCCCCAGCAGAAAGGGGCATCATTGATTTTCTCTATGATTCTTCTAACCATACAGTAAGTAACACAATGACAGAATGTACAGTATGACTATTTTGGCCATGGGTTTCATACACTTTCTGCACGGAAATATCTAAAGGCAAAACTCTTATCAGATGGGGGACCCTGGGACAAAATATGATCAAATGGGGGTCCATGGTCTATTGTGTCAGTTTAGGGGTCCTTGACATGGAAACGTTTGAGAACCACTCTTATGGGGAAACATTATCGCTTAAATGTAACCCAAAAAAGAAGAAGCATAATCTATATAGCAAAACACTGACCCTAATGTCTTGTATTTTCCTGACTTTCATTCACTCTTTCTGAAACTGATGGTGCATTAATTCTTTAGGCTGGCATGCTTGAAGAAATGTGGAATTGCTCAAACATATACAAGCGTTTATGAATGGATGAACCCAGGAGGAGCTGCAGTCAATCTTTCTTCTGTTGTCAGCAGCCGGTTATGTTTGTCATCTTAACAGCATTGTGACAAGCCTTCATAGCCCATAATTATGTATCGGCCTACCCATTGTTTTCCCAGGACACCACACTGCCCTCTGATGAACCGGCTGACAAGCTGACTAAAGCATGAGTCAAGTCATGTCAAGTGAATCTCGATCATATTATTTCCAAGAAAAACATTCAGGATGATTGACAGATGGCAAAATGTCAGGGCTGCAGAGTAAGTGTGATGCAATGACTATAATCTACAATTGTGTTGAGGAGGAAATCATGAATAAACAGATAAGTGTTGTATCTGTTGGGGTGTTACATCCTGTAAAGTCACCATTCAGCCATCTGTTTCCCCATGCAGTTTGTAAGAAGGGATGCCTTTTTCTTTGCATATTGAAAATGAATGAAGGCCAACTTCATTGACTGAATACATGACAGGTGGTCTGACTGCAGAGACAGACAAATACACAACATAAACAAAGGCATTTCACTGGCAGGTTAAAAAAGGCTTAAAAAAAAGCTGAGCTAAGCCTATCTGAGCCTAATTAAGAGCATGTACTGTATTAGAGTAGTTATGTATCATAATTTGATCATATAAAAGCCATGTCATAATTTGGTTATTTAGTAGTTGAGTTGTATGCACAAATCTATGCACTGCCTTGTCTATGTCCTGTTGGACCAGAACTTAGCTTAATGGTATTAAAATCTCAAGTGTACTGTAGGCTACATCACTTCAGATAAAAGCGTCGGCCAAATAAGAAATTGTAATTGCAGTTGTTCACAGTTTGTTTGTAGCTGTGGTCAAAAATAAAGGAAACAGCGACTCAAACACTTCCCTATCAGTGATGATGTTATATAATGGTGCTCATGCAGCAGAGCGCTCGTCTCCTGGGCCGGGCGACAACTGCTGCCGTGGCGACATCAAGCACTCCAGCAGCTCCATAATGGAGGAAAATGTGATTTCAGGGTATCCTAAATGTTCATACAGTAACCTAGAGGACGTTTTGGCAGTTAACACCAGCTCCACCCATGGGTGACCATAGGCTAAATAAAGAGGTGGGTGAACTTTGACCTCCAGTCAATGGTCATTAAACAAACAGCCACGAAAATGAACATTGATCAATTAGGTTTTCCAAAAGCAAGTTATATTTCATTATGACGCCATAACTTGGCCAGGGGAATAAACTCTGTTTCTGCAAATAAAAACAACGGATGAACTAATTTTGCATCCTTGACCAGTTGTGTCTTGAGTATCATCAGCCAGCCCATGGATCACAGCATGTCGCTGATCAATCACAATGAGAGTGTTAGTAGTGACTAGTGAGGCCAGTTTGACCAGTCCTCTCGGGAATATTATAGACTGATTGTATAGGAAATAGCAGACACAAAGCTTCACTCTGACACGTCTCACCTTGTATTGCAAACCAAATGACATAGGAGTAGATTAGAGGGTTTAGATGTTTTCTGCTGAAATCCATTCACCTGACTTGATTTTCATACAAAAAATAGCAAACAGTATCCAGTGTTTGTGTCAGGAGTTTATTCCTGGCAGGGAGGAAAAGCCTCCGAAACATTTTAACATGAAGCATTAATACACTAATACATTAATAGACAGCCTAGACAAATCAACAAGATCCGGTCGACCAGGTGTAGGCCTATAGGTGGTGTGTGTGTGTGTGTGTGTGTGTGTGTGTGTGTGTGTGTGTGTGTGTGTGTGTGTGTGTGTGTGTGTGTGTGTGTGTGTGTGTGTGTGTGTGTGTGTGTGTGTGTGTGTGTGTGTGTGTGTGTTTGTGCGCGTGTGTGTTTGTGCGTGCGTGTGTGCGTGTGTGTGTGTGTGTGTGTGTGTGTGTGTGTGTGTGTGCGTGCGGCCAGCGGCTGTGGAGAAAAAACTGTCCAGAGGGGCAGAACATCGCGTGTCTGATGTGATAGCCTGGCTATCTGCCTATCTTCCGCTGATAAACTTTCACGGTGCCGCAAGGGACGAGGAGGAAGCACAGCTCAGTCAAGTCACAGAGTGAGACAGGAAGCTGGCGATCTTGTCTTCAAAATAACACACATTTTTTAACCAGTCAAATTAAAAACAGCCTATTAAGTATTGTGGTGTAGCCTATCAGCACCACACAACGCCAATATAAATCCCCAGTAGAATAATTAATAATTAATATTAATTGGAATTAAACTGAATGAGGAAAATAGAAACATAGAGATGAAGAAAATGTGGAAAAAGTGGATCTGAAATGTATACAATGTGGAATAACAAATAGGCCCATGTGTGCAGTTTCAAATAAGAGAGACATTCAGGATATCTGAAATGTGAGAAAGAATATGGAAATATGAAAACAAATTGGTGAATTTATATTTAGCAACACACACACACACACACACACACACACACACACACACACACACACACACACACACACACACACACACACACACACACACACACACATTTGGATATGTGGTTTTTATGCATCGCTGTATCAAGGGGATATCGGCCTACCATAAAGCCATAAAGTGACTAGCGTACATTTGTATGAGGCCTTTTTATTAGGCCTATGCATAGCCTATTATGGTACATTTGTATTTTAATTTAGTATCTTACAGATTCCTGCTCACAGTCTTTACTATCCCTTTGTCGATTAGGGGTTTATTTTGAAACCACTACCAGGAAGTTGTCTAATTTTATGCTCGCTTACTTGACATTAGTAGTTTGAACAGAGGCGGTCTGGTGAAGGCGCATCAGTGAGAGCAGACGAGCGGCTGCGGCGGCCACAGCAGAACACGGAGCTCATCTTCCTCTGCAGGCAGCGTTTCAGCGACTTTCAGACATTAAATCCACCGAGGGACAGGCCTGTGTGTTCCTACGTCACCGCCAGGACTGTTGTTTATAACTGTCAACTTTTATGACTACAATATGCCGTTCACGCTCTGGAGGGAGAAGATGAGGCCAGCACTAGAATAAACTTCCCAGAAATTACAATAAGCTCCTGTAGGCCTACTCGGAAAGGAGGCAAGGTAAGACTATTATGAAAGTAGTTATATTAGCCTAATCTCAGGAAACGTTCAACTAACTCTGATTACTTGGCCTTTTGAATTGGTTATGACTTGTCATATAAGCCTATACAAGGCTGTGCAGCTCCTACAGGTTGTACACATCTAATTGTTGGTCTAATGTATGTGTTGACCAGATCCTCTTGTTTCGAAATAGCTAGTTTGTTCCTCAGTGCTGCCAGTTACACATTTAACCCCCTTGCAGAGGGGAAGTGCTTCCAAAGGATAGTCAGTTGGAGTGGTAGAGGATCCACCAAGGTAAAAATAACTCAATAAACCAGTCAGAAGTGAGATAATTCAAGGAACAAAACACATCAATATGTTTTGGGTTTATGTATTTTTGTGTGTGAAGAGTCTCAAGCAGTCTGTAGAGTCTTCAAGTCGCACGTATACCACAACTCAAAAGTATATTCTATTATTATTTTTATTTTTTTAGGATCAGCTTGTTTTCTGTCCATATTCCCCTGAGACCCCCTTGTGTGTCTTTCATCAGAGAGGTCAGGCATGAGGGTCAGAGAGGTCAGCATCCTCCTCTGATGCCAAAGCTGTGAGCGGCCCACATTCAGTCCCTGGGTGTGTGAAATGTCTTCCCCAGCACCTCACATCTGTAGGCCTATCCCTATGTGGAATAAGACGGTAAGCCTGGGCTAACTGGTCAAGGCTGAAAGGCGGGCAGGACGGGCCGGATGGTTCGAGACCCTGTCCCGGAAACCACAAGGTGCCATGGTGTGATCCTCTACCTGCTTCCTTTACTGCAGGTTGCTGTGGGTAAGAGTCAGCAAAACACCTGACATGTAAATACTGAGAGAGAAAGGGGACTGCCCGGCGCTCTCGATGGTGACCTGCTTGTATTTGCATCTATGTTGACACACTTTGCTGTCTCTGCCGTGTCAGGGGACCTGTGACTTGTGACAAGGAGCTATTATACCTGCAGTGGTTTCTTCAACGAAAACCTCCAAGCTGCAAACGGCTCGAAAAAGCAGCAGCTGATGCAAGCGTTGAAGAAGGTGGTAGACAGCAGTGTTACTCAGTCAGTCCAGTGTCTGGGCACAGGTTTGACAGCAGTGTTACTCAGTTAGTCCAGTGTCTGGGCACAGGTTTGACTCACAGTTTGTGCAGTTCACTGCAGAAAAGAAGTCAAGCATTGAAAAGTTTCATTTGCCAGGCAAAACAGAAATCTGCACATCAGCAGAGCAGTTTGTTGTGCAGGTGCAAAAGGTGAGAGAGAGCGAAAGAGAGAAACATGTAGATAAGGCAATGACACACCATGCAACACTGTTTGCTTGCAGGTTGCAAGGTTGCATTCCCTTATCTACAGTTTAAGTAAGAAGGCCCCTCCCTGGTGCATGCTGGTACTACAGTAAAACACCTGCCTGCCTAGCATCAACTTTAGGGCCTGTGTCCACCTAGCGTCTTTTCCTCAGGTCCAGCGTCTTTTTTCAGTTGTTTCCAATGGGGGGAGAGCGTATGCGGGCGCACACGGACGTCTAGAGAAAGTGCGCTGCACCCAGCGTCTATTTTCAGAGCGCTCCGCCGTTTTTGTGCGCCGGCTCCCAGCACTTCCAGCTGAAAATAATTTAACTTTTCAGAAAGACGCTGGTGTCGGGTGCTCCTTTTCTGGCAACTATGGAGACTATATGGAGAAACTATCGCAACAGAGACAGAAAGGCTCAATTGTGGGAGCAGATTGACTAAACACTTAATATTTCTGGTGAATGTTGTGCTTACTGCTTTTAATAACGTAGCCTACCTGTGTTGTTAGCTTGCTAGCTGTCAGCTATCAAGCTACTACCGCACTGAACTAACGTTAGTTTCAGACTGCTTCCTTGTATATTGTGCTCTGGGATCAGCGCTCCCCAGCGCACTCCCAGCGTTTAACAGTCGGAAAAAGACGCTAGGTGGACACAGGCCCTCAAGACTGTAAAAGCATGAGCCCGTGTATCTGTGTGTACTGTAGCTTGCATTGTGTTGAAAGTTCTTGCAGCAAACCCATGTTAAGGGTTTACCCCTAATCCTAACCCAGGGGTGGAGCACTTGCAAAGCGCAGGTGCTAACCACAGCATCAAGAGAGCTGGCTCGCTTGGCGCCTTGGTGGATCTGGTCAACGGGCCTTTATACTGGGGAGTGAGTTTAACCATTCAGGACTCACGACGCCTCACATTTACTCAGTTACATGTAACAAAAAACAGTAAATTAATTAGTAAAGCAGCCAGCCTTTGATTTTGTCACTAAGGATCCCCCTTGTAATTGTTTTTATATTTTCAGCGTTAGCCTCAGTGGTAATTGTCCATTGTAACTGGTATATGAGAAGAAAAAGAAAATACACCAGAAAAAAGACACAACCGCTCAAGCCCCCCCTCCCCCACCACACACACACACACGCACACACACACACACACACACACACACACCGGTGTGAAGTGAGGATATCGGCCTGAGAGAGAGAGAGAAAGAGAAAGAGAGAGAGCAAGGAGAGAGAGGTGTGTGTGTGTGTGTGTGTGTGTGTGTGTGTGTGTGTGTGTCTGTGCTGTGCTGTGCTGTGCTGTGCTGTGCTGTGCTGTGCTGTGCTGTGCTGTGCTGCCCTGCACAGCATGTTTTCCCCCAGGCTCATCTGCTTGTCTGGCATCCAAACGCTCTCTGGCTCATTTTCAGCTGTCTTCTTCCGCCAGTAGGCCGTAGGCCTGCAGCATCACAAAAAAGGAGTTCTATCTGAAGGTGTTTATCTTGGCGTGTTCAGCAACACACTCGGCCTGTGCGGTTTTATGCTATTTGGCCGATGCCTTTGAGTTCATGCCAGAATCTGCCGATCTCTCTCTTTGAGTTTGTATAGGCCTAAAATCCTAAATAATGTGTGCTGTCTCGACACATCTGTAGACTGTGAGTGTAATTTCGCAGTGCAAAAAAAACATCCATAGTCCAAGTCCATTTACCATTTACTCTCATAGTCAGCCTTCAAATCATATTTTTGTAGAACAGAAGAATTATGCCAATGAGGTGAGGTAACTCCACTTTTTCCAATGGAGCTTGTTTTCAAAACCTTTAAACCAGTTGGTTTGCATTGGAAACAAATGAAATAATCTAATGCCAATGGCATTTTTTTAATATATTTTGATAACATAAAAAATGTATAACTAAATAACAGACTAAACTGACTTATTAGGATGGAGATATGGTTGCCATGGAGTGATTGCATTTGCATGTTGCATGGCGGTTTATGATATGCTGTTTATTATGGGGGGAGTTGAATGTCTCCGCTGAGAGCAAACTTTACACAGCTGAATGCAGACTGTATACAAGTGAAGTGCTCAGCTGTGGTCTGGACAGCCTGGCTGATGGAATGTGTGATGGCGTCACTTCCCGCTGCTGACCTCCTGCACCCCTCTCCAAAGTGTCTTCTTCTTGTTGTTATCATGCGGTAGTAGGGCTGGACGATATGGACCAAAAATCATATCGTTGTATTTTTAGACTTAAAGGGACAGCTCACCCTAAAATCCAAAATACATATTTTTCCTCTCACCTGCAGTGCTATTTATCCATATCGTTTTGTGTTAGTTGCCTGAGTTTTGGAGATACAGTATCGGCCGCAGAGTTTCTGCCTTCTCTCCAATACAATGGAACTGGATGGTGATGTGGAGCTGGATGTGGTGCTCAAAATGCCAAAGAAATACATTTGATAAACTCAACAGCAATGTCTCTTTCCAGAAATCATGACCCAGTTACTCAAGATAATCCACAGACCTTATTATGAGCAGTTTCATGTCGGAACTATTTTCTTTTGACCGAACTACACCCGCTAGCTGCTAGCTAGTTCCTACATGGGACTGCATAGGAGCAGCTAGGGCAGCAGCAGCTAGTGGGAGTAGTTTGGTCAAAAGAAAATAGTTCCAAAACTGCTCACAACAAAGTCTGTGCTTTATCTTGAGTAACCGGGTCATGATTTCTGGAAAGAGACATTGCTGTTGAGTTTTTCAAATGCATTTTTTTGGGTGCTTCGAGCACTGCAAGCCGAGTGCCATCCAGTTCCGTTGTATTGGAGAGAAGGCAGCCTGATATAGATGGATAAATAGCACTGCAGGTGAGAGGAAAAATATGTATTTTGGATTTTAGGGTGAGCTGTCCCTTTAATGGTGATTCACAATATATATCTTGGTATATGTATATATATATATATATATATATATATATATATATATATATATATATATATATATATATATATATATAGCACTGCAGGTGAGAGGAAAAATATGTATTTTGGATTTTAGGGTGAGCTGTCCCTTTAATGGTGATTCACAATATATATCTTGGTATATGTATGTATATATATATACACACACATATACACACTTATCGGTTTTCTACAAAGTGGGCTAAATGTTCAGTTGTAAGTCACATGTCGCATGGTACTTTTATTAAAGAAAGACTGTGATCAAAATAAAATGCAAAGACGGGGTTTCCTTCACTAACTATTAGTGCTTATGTTTCACAACATTTACACAATGATATTTTTGATAAATAAAATAATCATCAGTAATGTGGATATAATGACTAAGTGGGTAAAGGCAAATAATAGAACAGCTGGAACAGTCTGGTAAGTACTGAAAATACATCATTTTACTGTAATACAGCCTTTATAACTAGGAAAAGACAACATATATGCCATATCACGCTATACAAAATCTAAGGGGATATCTAGTCTCATTATATCACAATATAATATAATAATATAATTATAATATCGATCTATTGCCCAGCCCTATGCGGAAGCTAAGACCTTTTACCACCAATATTTTTGTATGTTAAGTGAGAACTTTGTAGGCTATTTGTAATTGAATCAGATTTCCCTTATATGTGCATCCACCATTTGTGCAGCTGCTCCACTACACCGGGATCAGGTAGGAGACACTGTAACACTGCTGTAGTGCAGCAGATTCATTGAAGCTATGAGATAATTAGAGTATGGGTTTTTCATGACCCTCGCCAATAATCAAAGATAATTGCTATCATGGGATTGCAACCCTGACAGGAGGAGAGGTGGGTCATGCTTTCTAAATCCCACCCAGAGGTTTCGCTTTGCTCTTTTAATTGGAGAATTGCATTTTCCCTAATGATGTGTTGACCTCCGCATATACCCCGCGCGCGCGCGCGCTCGCTCGTACACACACACACACACACACACACACACACACACAGACACACTTGCACACACACACCGCTCTTCATGTCAGTTTGTGTATTTGTACGTAAAAAGTAACAAACAGGGAAGTCGCTTTTATGGCTCTACCTATTTTTAAATGATTTTCCAGTTCCTTTATTTCATTCATATCTGGAGTGTGTAACCTGCAGTTTGACAAGGAGTTTGACAAGTCATTCACTCCAGCTCAACATCCCAGTTTGCTGCTGCAGATGGGCATAGTGGGGCCAGAAACCACTGTCACCACCAACACCAGCCAGAAATAACATCATTAACATGTTGCTAAGCTAACATGAATCTATAATGGAAGCATACAAATCATGGTCTATTTATTTGTTTCGTCGTTTCGGAGAAGTGCAGTGTGATTTGACTCACAGAAGAGTTTTTCAATACCCGATATTGATTTGAAACCGATAAAAGAAAAGTTTGATGGACTTTTTTTTTGTAGAAGTTTATTGCTGATGCACTGATGTAACACGTCTCAGATCCACTGTTACACGTCTCAGATTCACTGTTACACCAAATGAGCTGAAATCTGAATTTTGATGTTTTTAAACTCGACATCCACACAGTATTCCTCCTAGAATCAAAATTCTAATTCCTAATGTAAATGGTTTTTGTGTTAAATGAGGCAGTTAACATCAGGCTAAAACAGATTTGGACTGGATTCATGCACAGTGCTGCCATGGCTACTGTGTATAGGCCTACTGTGTTTGCATACCGGGTGTGAATTTAGCTCATCATACTGTATCCTGTTGCATCTTTTGTGTCGTTCCTGCCTTTCCATTGTGTTTACCTGAAGACAAAACTGAATCAAATGTTGAAGGATTAAGACTATTGTGTAAAATAGAAAGAAAGAATAGTGTTTTAAAAGGAACTGTATATCGTGAAGAATGCCGCTTTTGTCTCTGTTCTGACCCATGTGCAGATGTACTATGAATTCATGTTCAGATATGTGGCATCATGGAGAACAAATTGTATTTACCCTCAGGTTGAGAGTTTGTCAGTTGAATTCCCATTTTGGGCAGAACTCGGCTGTCAATGACTGTTTATCTATAGAGCACATTTCATACACAAAGGCAATTCACAGTGCTTTATACAAGATACTGTAAGACATTAGATGAGAAATAGAAAATAAGATAAATAAATAAATAAAAGATAGTATATATGAAGAGAGATTATATAAAGATTTAAAATGCATAACAAGATAATAAAAATCAGGTTGCATAGGCAATGCAGAATTAAGCCTAGTTTTAAAAGTTGCTTCCCCATGCTTTAGTTTGAACTCTGGGAATATCAGATATCAGAGCGGTCCCACCTGAGGGCTTTAGAGGTTTCAGATATGGTTCGAGCAAGTCAGAGGAGCATTTTGGTCCTAGACCACTGAGCGATTTGTAGCCAACCAACAGTCATTTGAAATCAATTCTTCGACAACCTGGAAACTAGTGCAGACTGCTGAGACCTGGTGCAGTGTGTGTAGCTTTTTACTTTTAGTCATACTCATGCAGCAGCGATCTGAATGAGCGGGCTTTTGGTAAAACCCGACAAAAGACCATTACAGTTGCCTAACCCAGTGGTTCTGGCAGGGGTCCTTGAGGGGCTTCCGGGGGTCCCCAGCAAAAATGGGAATAATTTATTTTCACTACAATTCCATCCACAATGACTATTTTGGCCATGGGTGTCATACACTTTCTGTAATAAAACATCTAAAAGCAAAAACCATATCAGATGAGGAAGCCTGGGACAAAATCTTATCAAATCGGCATTCGTGGTCTAATTTGTGTGAGTTTAGGGCTCCTTGACGTGGAGGATGAGATTGAGAACCTCCTACAACATAAAGGTGTGGATGAGCTTTTCTCAGTCTTCTTTGGGCAATCTCAATCTTTCACCCCCCCCCCCCCCCCTTGTTTTATCCCCTTTACAGGATTACATCTATTTACCCTTAACTGGCTATTTCACTTTATTGACCATTCTAAGAGGCGCATAAGCTGCACACAATGCACCTTTCACAAGTTAAAGGCATTTCTCACAAAGGTTAGAAACATGACAATACATTTAGAAATATATTTCTTATCTGTAAATCATCTTGCATGGCCCCTCCCAATCCCCCCCAGTTGCTGCTCTCAACGTCTGACTGGCGCTATCTTTGGAGGATGCATCTGTATTCTGCAGTGCAACAACAGATAAAGAGCCAAGGAGAAGCATCCCCGATGTTGCAGATTTGATTTCACATGTGGTTTGAAGTCAGTTTGTGGATTTGCTGCTGCTGCTTGATCTGCTGCTAACATCACACAACACTTTTGGTTCCCTGCAGCTCCATCACTCCGTCCACTAAACATTTCAGTCTGTCGCAATGGAGGCCACAGGAAAGTTTGAGTTTGGTGCAACGGCAGAGGACGAGCTCAGCTTCAGAAAGGGGGATATACTTAAGGTGAGGGCGTGTTCATCAACGTTGAAGTGTATCAACGAATATTAAAAGTGTGTTGTCACCTCTGTATGATGTCCTGTCTCTTAACTCCATATTATTGTTGTTTTGTATCCAACTCTTCTTAGATTATAGGCACACAAGATGAGTGGTATAAGGCAGAGATGCACGGACAGGAAGGATACATACCGCAGAACTACGTCAGCTACGAACCTCCAAGGTGAAAACCAGTTGCGTTAACGCACGATAAATGATGTAACCCTTGTGTCTGCCTGTGGAGGAAGGAGATCCACGAGTGTTATTATGGTCTGTCTGTGTCTCCAGTTGGTTCCAGGAGAAGGCCAGCCGAAGCTCTGCAGAGGAACTCCTTAGGAACAAAAATGTGGGAGCCTTTATGATCCGAGGGTCCCAGAGCTCCCCAGGAGACTTCTCCACCTCTGTCAAGTGTGTATTTGTGTGTGTGTGTGTGTGTGTGTGTCTGTGTGTATAGGGTTCCCACTGGTTAAAATTTGAGTCCTTGAATTTCACAAAGCAATTAAAGGTCTGAAAATTCCCTGAATTTGTGAGTGTGGAAACTCTGTGAGTATAGTGTGCATAGTACACAGTCAATGTAAATGACTAGTATAACCTATTTTATATATGGTACCAGTCAAAAGTTTGAACACACCTTCCCATTCACTTAAATGAGAAAGTGTATCCAAATGTTTGACTAGCTCAATTGAGCTGACGAAACAGCTGTTCTTCGGCTCTGTTAACCAGTCAAAAGCAGGACAGGAATGAACCGTGTATGTTCAGTTTTGGTGAGAAGTTGGATGTTCACCTTCTCAGCTGATGTTGCTCAAGAGTTGAGGACCTCCAATATGCCCGCCAACGTGGACTTGATTCACATGAAAAGCCCTCTACAGGTGAACCTAGCTGCTGTAGTTTTGTACATTGACCAGCAGAGGACAATCCAGCTGAGGGAATCTAAAACTCTGGGAGGAAGGAAGGTGAAAACAGTCCCTGATCATATTCACAGTCACAGCTAATAAAACACTTTTCTTTTTCCGCATGCTTCACTCGACCTTCTCTCAGACACGAGAGTGATGTACAGCACTTCAAAGTGATGAGGGACACCAGAGGCCAATACTTCCTGTGGTCGGACAAGTTCTCTTCCCTAAACAAGCTGGTGGACTTCTACAAGACCACCTCCATCTCCAAGCAAAGGGAGATCTTCCTCGACGACAACTGCCTGGACGCCAGAAGCCTCTCCACAGCCACACCGGTACATCTCACTTCTCTTTCACCTGTTGCTTGAATAAGGGAAGGCTAGATATGCTCAAACATCATATCGGGTGTTAAGTGGATGATTGGAATTCCCTCAAAACACTCAAAAATACTTGTTTCAGCTTGTTTCAAAGTAAGATTAAAATGAGATAACACATTATCGATCCTCCCCGGCCAGGGGAAATTCGGGTATGCATCAAAATCAGCTAGTGTTGACCAGTGTTATATACATGTATTATTCATGAATTGCAACATTTCGTGGCTCTCTATCCAAGCTGCTAAAGCTTTTTTTAATGTAATGAGAATGTTTTCTTGGCTCAGATTACAGTTGATTAATTTGAAATTAAGCCAATCTCTTTTTGAAGTTTATTAAACTAGTTGTGGCATAATTTTATCTTTCTCTGTAAATTAAATGTTGTTAAATCCAGACAACTAGGCTACTTAGGCATTTAGGCAACGCTTTTATAGAGAGAAACTTGCAATGAGTGCAATAGTAGAATACTCTTCAAATGCTAAATCAAAGCTTCAACAATCAGCAAAACAAGCTGCAAAGTCTGTCTATTGTCTTTTTAGGCAGACCAGTAAGTAGCACACTGTCATAAGCAATAAGCAATAATGGTTAGGGTTTTCTCCCCAGCTGAAGCGAGGCAGTCTGCCTGAACCACGCAGCTACGCCAACACAGCTGCAGCCGTAACCACGCCGCGCAGAGCGTCAGACCAGCCGCACAGCCAGGTACAACTACTCTACTTCATCTTTATTATGACTCATATCATGTGAGGACATCCGTCTCTCATTCAAAACAGAACTGTATGACTTTCATCTGATGTCAGCGTGGAGCGGCTCTGTATATCAGCCACTCTCAGCCTCGAATGAGACTTTAACTCAGGGTTCCCACAGGCCTGGAAAATCACCCAAAGTCATCAATATGCCTACATTCTCTGGTCTTCTCCATGCTGGGATTAGCACTAAACATGAATCAAAGATAGATTTTATTTCTTTAATGAAGCATTTCATCATCAGGATTTCCTGGCTTGACAAGATCAGGAGTAAAAAATAAATAAAAATGAAAAATATGTGATGTGTAACTTTGGTCCATGTCATGTCTTACTCCAATTTTGAATCTTTAAATATCAGCAAATACAAAATTGAATTGATTTTGATGTGTGTGTGGCGACCCTGAGCTGGAAGTGTTCATTTCTTCCTGCAGACGAAGAGAGTGACTCTGGAGGAGCGTGCCCACACCATCGGACACACGGGAAGAAGCAGCCCAGTTAACTCTGCCCCTGTTAGCTCCGCCCCTGTTCCCCGTCGGACATCAGAAACCATGCCACTCCCTCAGGTGGGCCGGCTCAACTCCTCTCTACACAGCCGGAAAAAGTGCAGACGGTCCTTGAATTTTGGCTGAAATGGCGTGTGATTTCTGTGTGTGTGTGTGTGTGTGTTTGTGTCCCAAATTACCAAAGCAGAGGTGTGACCAAGTCAACTTTGCTCCAGGCCCAAGTCAGTCTCAAGTCTTAAGGCACAAGTGTCAAGTCGATCCCCAAGTCTGTAGATTACTAAGTCAGGTCCAAATCAGGTCCATGTCATTAATGTCATGTCTCAAGTCTAAATATAGAACAGCAAGTCAAGTCAGAACAAATCAAGAGTTCAGTATCAATTTAATATCTTAAAGGAAACTACATAGGGCTTTTCAATGCAATATGATTTTGGATAAAAACTTTCTAAGAGCATCATGAGTTTGATATAATCAGTTTCAACTTCAATAAATTAATTCATTCCATACAAATTCAGGAAACTGAATTTAAATTCAGTCGTCTATACTCTGCTCGAAAAACATAATAAGCCATTTACACAAACACAAGATCTCAAGTCAAGACTTTAGAAACCTTTTCAAGTTATCAAAGTGGTGTACTGTGTCAAGTCTCAAGTCTTCTCTTCATGCATCAAGTCAAGTCAGAAGCAATTCAAACTCAAATCTGACTCGAGTCCAAGTGCTGCAAGACAACCGAAGAGAGCATATTACAGCCTATCCACACTCTGAAAGAAAGGCAGTCTTTAAAAGATTATAATCCTGTAATAACGTATTTATTGGGTAAAAAATAAGTGCAAAATGCAGTGCGGTGGCTTTTAGCCTCCTATCAGACCTTGATCAGCACATGATCCCCTCCATGTTCCTGTCCCACAGAGAACGGCGTCCGTGCAGGTGAAGGCGGTGTACAACTTCACGGCAGAGGAGGATGACGAGCTGGGCTTCTGCGCCGACGAAATCATCGAAGTGCTGGATCGCTCGGACGCGTCGTGGTGGAAAGGGAGGCTGCGGGGCAAGACTGGCCTGTTCCCTGCCAACTACACGTCACCACTGTGAGAACACCCTTAGGTGGAACGCTGACAACACCAACACCATTTTTCAGACTCGCTCACCAGGTGTGTACAGGCTGTGAGCCTGCTTTTCTGAGCAGCGCAAGCGAGATGAACACGGCGATGAGAGCAATTAGTGACTCCTCTTATCTTATGTGACGCAACCGCAACTTCATCAAGACACTGGCGCCCAATGGACTGTGAGACAGTGTTTTAGTTTAGCGTTCACAATTGTATTGTGATTCAGCCTGGTGTTTTTGTTCATGTTTTATTGAATATTTAGTACTTTTTGTCTCCAGGAATCTCCTCTGACCTCGTCCATGTTTACCCAGGATACAAAAACTATGTAATAACAGAATGGTACGGTTTTATATTTTGTATTATTTGGTGTTTGCCACTAGGTATTTATTTGCAAGACACTCCTTTGCCATTCTGCTGCAATCACTGAGTTATGAATTGATTGTAATTCAATACAGTAGAGCCTATACCCCCCCCCCCCCCCCCCCCGCTCTTGGTTTCTCAGTCATGCTGTAATTTGTATTCACAGAATTGAAAAACAGTTTTGTGTGATAACTTTAATAGATTTCTCATTAAATTTCCATGCTTCCCATAGACATGTAACTTTCTCCCATTCTTTCACATGGAAATGCAATTATTTTCGTCAGTGATTTCATGTTGAATAATATGTTATATGTTACAATACGAAGTCTGAATGAGGTGGGCCTTCTGGGGAAATGCAACTTAGCAATGAACAATAGCTAGCTATTCATATAATATTTCCTATAGTGTCTGTGGTAATCAGGAGGAATGAGATTATAGTGATCATATAAGCCTATAGGCTACTCTTTTTTTTCCTCCTACGATGTTACTCCAAAACATTTTATAGCTTTGTTGTAGGCATTTTATGATTTATGATGATTACTACAGTAATTATTTTTCCCAAGTTCAAGCACAACCTCTCATCATTAGAGATAGATAGAATAAGGCTGGAAGTAGGGCAGGCTGGCTTTCAAAATAAAAGCTCCATAGAGTCTGCTCATCATGATGACTTGGCATTAATGGAAAAGTTATGGCCTTCTGCTGCAGATGTCTCAAGTTAATACCGGTATCTAATGTTTATTTTTAGACCAAATTGCATGCACTAGTTTGGTTTGAATTCACATCAGTTCAGTTGCCCCAAATGAGTTCAAATCCAAATTGAAGGAGGAGCATGGTGAGAGTTAACACTCCCATTAGCAGATTTTAGCATAACTTATCTTCTATGTGGCCTAAACCTTACCCTGCTAGCCGGGCGCTTCTCGCTCGTACTGAGTATGAGCGAGAAGCGCCCCGGCGAGCAGGGTAAGCCTAAATCTATTTTGGCAATATGTTTAGGCCTATTAAAATGCTAATCTTGTGTAACAGGCCCAATGAGCTGGTCTGTAACAGGAGACAGACCAGCTCCTTGGGCCAGTTTTGGCTATTCCAAAAACAATAGATTTCCAATCCAATGACAGTAGGGCCTAGTTGTATTTTTGAAGTGGTGACCGGAAAGTTGTGTGTAGATTCTGTCTGACTTGACACTCCCAGCAACCGTAAGCTCCTCCCTGAACGTCACCTGTGCACCTCCCGTACCTGCGCACCCCCCACACACAGGTAAAGGTGTTTCGGAGCAGCAGCAGCGGGGTTCGGGCTCACCGGACCGAGGAAAGCTAGCTGCTATGGCTGAGTCTCAGCTGCTGTGCATGGACGACGAGCACGTCAACGAGAAGATCCCAGAGTCCAGACCGGAGTTTTACTACAGCGAGGAGCAGCGCGCGGCCCTGGAGCAACTGCTGCGGAGTGGCGACGGCGCCTTCAAGATGCGACTCCGCGAGGACAACGCCAAGGACTTCCTGTCCGCCAGGGAGATTAAATGGATACGGAAAACTTTTCATGAGTACGACACGCCGGACAGGCACGGAGACTGCGAGCCAGGCGAGCACGACAAGTCCAAGGAGTCCAGCAGCGCCGACTCCGGCGTCCACTCCACCTACTGGCCCCAGATGTCCGACACAGAGGTCCCGTCTCTGGACATCGGCTGGCCGGGCAGCAGCGGCTTCTACAAGGGGGTGACCCGGGTGTCGGTGTACACCCATCCGCCCAAGGAGGGCGGCCCGCACATCAAGCAGGTGGTGAGGAGACTCATCCAGGAATCACACAAGGTGAGATGCACTACTTATTTAATGTGTGAGTAACGTTACAGGTGATGGAGCCTATTCGTTAGGCCCTAACGGTTAGGGGAATAGGACCTCTCTGGCATCATAAGACAGTAATAACACCAGTAGGCCTATGAGCAGGTACTTTACTAGAACTGCTATAGTCTTATTATCATATCTAAAATAATAAATAATATAAGGGGGGATCATATATAATCAAATTCAAGAGGAAACCAATGGTTCTAAGACTAATGTTATGTCTAGGCCTTTAATGTTGTAAAGACAATAATTTTGAAGGCAATAACAACAGCCAATTTGAACAAAAAAGCTTTTTTTATGCTTTACCCCCTTACAAGACCCCATCCTCTAATAAATCACGTCAGTTTAATAGCCTATCAAATGATGTCAGAAAGGAGGTGAACCTGGTGACCTGAATTTAGGTGGGTTTTCCCTCAATGGAAGTTTGGTAGTGTTCAGTCCTAGGCTACATCCTAGTTAGGTCAATTCTGCTGGAACAGTTTTGAACATGATGTAAGGTTGCCCTTATAAAGAGAAGTTTATTGTACCGATAAACGCAAATAGCCTGCTACTACAATAAAGCTTATCTCTGACTTCTTTGACAGCGACCTGCTTGTCTAGGCTTGATTGTTCTATAAAGTTCAAAGTGATTGGCTACCGGTTATCACGTGACTGTCCACCAACAAGAGACAGACCCCCAGGCTATAATGCAATTATTGTCTCTACGGGAATTCATAGGTGCCCAGTTTCAGTTGAATCAGTTATTGATACTAAAAGTGAAACAAACACCTTGTGACGTGCTTATGATGTGATGACTTCATTCCCTCATTCTAATCAAACTGACTCTCTTATTCAAGTGTTTTGCTGACATTTTAATTTAACAGGAGTATGTAGAAGTACAATAACTGGTGTACAAATCTACTTTGGTAAAAGTAAAACATTTAAACTAATTTAAAATGTACTCAAAGAAAAAGTTACTGAGTTTATGGAAAATAACATGTTATGCCTACTGTATGATGTATTTGACAAAATAAACTGCAATAACATGTGAATAAGTGTGTGAATCAGAGTGTGATCGATTAGTGATAATGACAAATACTGAAACTGCCTCCTACTTATTCAGTTACATTGCTACATTGATATAGTTAGTTAAAGGTGCTATTCTGAGTTTTTAGCAGATGCAGACGGTGAAAGGAGAGATGGAAAATCACTTCACACAGGTGTATCCTCACGTAAATTCCTTCAGTAAAGCCAAAGAGAAAACAAACGCCGCCCGACTGATGCCAGGGAGGGGGAAGGGGACGAGTAGCAACATCCTCGTTGTGCCAGGAAGTAGAGACACATTAGTGTCCACTGGTGTGAGAGAGACGTGTCCAGTCGTCTCCACCAGGGTCTCATTTGTACGGTAATTATACCAAGGTTTCACAGTAATTAATGTGACCTCTATAAGCTTCGCAATGCAAAATCGGCCAGTTTGTGATGTAATGTTTATGTTTAGGGTTATGACCTTCCTAAAGAATGTCTTTATTCTTTTCACTTTCTTTCTTTCTATAATAAGTAGAGCATTACATATTGCACTCACAGAGCATTACAGAAAGAGATGGAAACAGGGAAAGGGTTAGCGAGGATGTTAATAGCCACGTTACAAAGTCTACATGAATGCAATGAGTCATCTGCAAGTTTTCACAAGCTAAAGTCACATGCGGTGGAGCCAGAAGCATCCAAACAGCCGTGACTCTAAATGTCAGGTTCACATCAGGACAAGCAGAAGGAAAAAGACTTGTTCAGCCTCGCCGCTCCCTAACACATCCCCCCTCCCCCCGCTCTGCAGGGCGGGTAGGGTTAGTACAGTACACATCCCCCCTCCCCCCGCTCTGCAGGGCGGGTAGGGTTAGTACAACAGTACACACCCCCCCCCCCCCCCCCCCCCCGCCACTCTCTGGTCGATACACCTGCCAGGTATGCAGTTTTCATTTAAAAAAAGCCGGGTGCTCAGCTGTGATTGGTTTGATGCGTAGCGCCCGAGGGGAAAGAGATAGGCTTTGTCCTAAACTGGCACAAGAACACTGACTCTCTTTTTGAGGTGTGTGGAGGATAGTGACCTAATTCAGACCAGGCAGATAGTGTGACTGTCTGGGACCCGTGGGCCAGGGATCGGAAGAAGGAGCGAGGTATTTGTCTTACTGCAGTATCTATGCAGCGCAGCGATCACAGCTATAGCAGAAGATGGCGCAAACAGAACAACAATCTGAAATTATTAATTATAAAGTGCAAAGTAAAAGTCCTTTCAAGTGATAATGGGTCCATGTAAATGTCCATATGTCCAGTAAGTCCTTAATGATATATAAATGGGGGGAGGGGGGTAGTGTCCATGGGATAATCTCCATGTAAAATGTTCATGTAAATGTCCATGTAAGATGTCGAGTAAAAGTCCTTTAAGTGTCCGTGGAATAATGTCCATGGGGGGAACCTAGTCGTTGCAGAGCCAGTTTGCTGCTGACATGTGTATTGTGTTTAGAAACAAATCTCCGAATTTGGTTTCCAGGGATTTTTAAGCCTTGGTTTAAATGCTTATTTGCATTGTTATGATTGACATCCTTTTAAACAGCCTATAACTCTGCAGGCTGTGTCATGAAAAGGTGTTGGATCAGGCACAAACATTCACTGGCACAGGCACATTTCTACTCATCGCCTTTCAGATGAATGACTGTGACTACCTCAACTTGCTAAGTGTTTGCACATGTGTCAGTTTTTTTATGTACTGTCTGTATGTACTGCAGCATTTTTAGTCTTTTACTCCAAGACACATTTGTCCCATGGGAGACAAATAAAATGAACTTGAACCTTGAACCTTGAAACGTGTATGTACCCGAGGAGGCTAGCAATACAGAACAGAAATGGAAAATGTATCACATGATAATGATCAAAGAATAATAAAAAAACAAACATCATCTGGCTGTAAAATGTTGCAAAACAGTCATTATGTTTGTATCATAAATCCTATTGAAGAGATTGTCTTGCTTTGAAAATAGAAATGTAACCACATGGAAACTGCATCAATTCTACACAGTACACTACATATTACATTTACCTCAAGTGCCTGGGTGACTTATCCCTTTGCTGCTATTGCACATAGCCAATGTGAAATGATTGTGAATGTTAATACAGTACCAGAATCAGAACCACTTTTATTGCCACAATATGCAAATTACATACAAGGAATTTGTCTTAGTGTCTTTGTGTGTATGCAGCGTAGCGGTCAGGTCAATATTTAGAGACAAGAAGTAGGAAAAACAACTAAAGACAGTCATAATTTTGCAAGTGCAATCTAATATATCTACAATATATACGTGCGTGGAGGAGTGTTCAGTAGACATTCAATATGAATTTACATTTAATTTACATGAATTTACAGTCAGAGTTAAATAGGCATTAAATTAAATTTGAATTTCAGTCTGAGCGGAGCACGATGTAGTTAGCAAGAGTAATCTGATGGTGTAAAGTTATGGTAGGGGAAGCAGCTATAATACTTGAGGTAATGGCGAGTGAAGTACTGTAACAATACAGTGCAGTATGGCGAAGTCATTATTACAGGAGGAGATTAGTAGCAGTTGTTGGAAGGAGTGTTTTGGAGTAACCCCTCTAATCACCTGGAAGAACGAGTTCCACAACTGTTTGTTTCCTCGTGAATCAACATGCTTCAATTCTGTATCACAGCAACACGATTGCGTCCGGCTTAATTGTACTTGGTGACAGCAGGAGTGGCAGACAGTGAAAAATTACAACTTTTAATTCTTTGAAATCCTGTGAGAGGTGAGGTCAGTAAACTGAACACAGCGCGCACATCCCTACCAACCCGGGCGGTCTGTGATGCTTCATACTAGAGATGAAATGGTATGAAAATTTCATATCACAATTATAGTGACCAAAACTATCACGGTTATCAGTATTATCGCGGTATTGTTAAAATATGCTGACAATGTGGGAGACTGTTGCTAACTTTGGTTGATAATGGCCAGTATTTACAGTGTTTTTCAAAGCGCTGTAATCACAGTAACATGGTTTTAATGATAATTAAAATGTGAAACCGTAATACTCACTGTCAGGAATTTTATTGCGCTTTATCATTAACCCGGTTAATTGTTTCATCCCTACTTCAAACCAAGGGAAACCAAAGAGATGAGAGAGGAAAAGATCAAACGTTGGTGAATATCACTCTGAAGTTTAGATTTGTCACTTCTCGTGGGAGGAGAAGTGAATTTGGGTAAACAGGGCAAAATGACAGAGTCTCTATTTGTGAGCATGTGACTCCTCCCCTTTGTGATTTAGATTTAGATTAGCAGAAGAAGTTTTTCTTTGCTCTGCTGTCTCACTTTGTTGTGTTTTAAATGTTTCCCTGGCCGGTTTTTGCAGGTGGTGGCGATAGTCATGGACCTCCTGACAGACCTCCAGGTCCTCCAGGACCTGCTGGATGCGTCGTCGCGGCGAGGGGTGGCTGTGTACACTGTGCTGGAGGCCGGGGGCGTGCCGCACTTCCTGGATATGTGCACTCGGCTGCAAATTAATGCCACGCATCTACGGGTGAGACACACCAGCAGGGCTGAACACAGGGGGGTGCTACGCACAGGCACAGGCAGAGGGAGGAGGCTGGCCTGAACAATGCACACAGTGCAACTGAATATGGAGAAGTTGAAGTCAGTGCCCCAGTGGGTCACTGGTTCAGCTCCAATAGCAAACAAAGGTGATGATGGCTGCTGCGATGGTTATCGTGGATTAAATATATCTTGTGTATCATGTGTCAAGCTCATTGTGGAATTTATACTCATAATAAGCTCGGCAGGCAGGTGTAACTCATATCCTTTCATCCTAGTACAATACAGTATCTGCCAACCTGTGGCTGTTAGCATAGCACAATATACCATAATAATTAACCATACAGTGTAGTAGTTTCATTTTTCAAGCCTTTAGCACTACTGTAGTCCTCCAGACCTCTTACATCTAAATATTTCAATTGTATGAATTGGCATTTTAGCACAAGCTTTATTGTATTAATATTGTCCTGCGAGTTACACCAGTGCCCATCTAGATACTGTATGTGTGAGGAGCAACTCTGTCATCCTATCTCCATAGAGACACACTACCAGTAGCGAGCCTTATCTGCTGCATGCAAAGTCTGTCGCTGGAGTCCAGTTGAAATGGAGCGCTGGTGGACTCTGTGGCCATAGTGGTGTCAGTTGATAAGGCAGTGAAAGGTCTTTTCACAGGGCTCTGTTACTCTTACTGCTTTCAAGTGATCATTCATAGATCCTGAGAACTAATCCAAGGGGTGTAACCCAACGCCTCACCTGACACAGGGCCGACAGCGCGGGGCGGCCTCCTCCCAATGTGTCCTCTCCCTCTCTCTCTCTTTCTCTCTCTCGATCTCTCTCGATCTCTCTCTCGCTCCCCCTCTCTCTCTCTGTCTCTTTCTGTCTCTTTCTCTTTCTCTTCCCTCTTGGTAAACATGATGTCTGTATGCTAAAGGGGTTTGCTGTCATCCATTTGTTTCAGCTGAAAGTTGACGTTGGTTGCGAGTGGTTACTCATAAAATCATGCGGTCATTTATGGCTGAGCTGGTCATACTGTACATGATGGAGCGAGGTGACGTTTGATGGCTGCGGCTGCCTCAGTTGACTCAGTCAGGCTTATGGGTGGGCGATGTTCAGCCCGGTCCAAAGTCCAATGTGTAACTTGGTGGATGTTTCCCTTCCAGAATCTTCGCGTGCGGACGGTGAAAGGGGCGGGGCTTGCCTTGTCCTTTGGCAAACTGCCCGGCTCCCTGTGCTCCAAATACATGCTGGTGGACGGAGAGAAAGTCATGTTTGGGTCTTACAGGTGAGCCAGTCTCTATGAATAATATATCCATCCACTGCCTCAAGGCCACATGCTGCTATTCAGAGTGGAGTCAAGTCTGTGCAGTGGGGCTGTAATACTGAAACTGAACACATACGCATTCAGACAATGTGCATGAGATTTTTTTTATGTGCATTATCTGCTTTTGTGAGGAGGTGGAAAAAGTCTAGTGAAGAAAAGCACAATTTTGTCAAAACAAGACAATTTGCATAATATAATTATTAGAATTTATTTTCATAATTATTTCCAAATGCAAATGACAGCCTATCAAATGCCAGAGATTATGTTGATACACAGTTCAGATGAGATTGCATTAATTTAGTCCAGACTTGATCTACTGTCTTTACATAAATTAAATTCAGTGAAAAGTTAACTGATCAAAGCCAAAGGTAATCCAGACAACAACTAACAAAAAATAAAAAAAACCTTTGGAAAAACGTCTAAAGTCGCCTATTATTTCAAAGTTAAATTCATTGTTCCAAAAGCTTAACCTTGATGATGACAATCAGGTCCCTTCTGGAACAAAAGAGATGTGAGAGAGTGACAGTGTGTGTCAGTAGATGACCTACTACAAGGTACTCTGAAAGCAAGTAAAAAAATTTGGCGCAACAAAGTGAAAGCTATTAAAAAGGATTTGAGGCACACAGAAATTATATCTTTAAAGGGACAGCTCACCCTAAAATCCAAAATACATATTTTTCATCTCACGTGCAGTGCTATTTATCTAGAAAAAGAGTTTTCAAAGTCTGAGACGGTGGCGCGGTGGCGCAGTGGGAGTGCTGTCACAGCAAGAAGGTCCTGGGTTCGATCCCTGCCTGGAACGCTGTGGGCGCTGAGGGTGTGTCCCCATCCCCATGTCCTCAGTGCCTATGGCGCAGTTGGGCTATCTTGCCAAAATGGCCTTTCTGTGTGGAGTTTGCATGTTCTCACTTCCATTCACTGAGCTTCCCCTGAAACTGTTCGGAGCCCGCCTCTCACTTTGAAAACCTCTGATAAATTGTTTTGTGTTTGGTTGCCTGAGTTCTGGAGAAATTTCTGCTTTCTCTCGAATATACATCGCTGGATGGCACTCAGCTTGTGGTGCTCGAAGCACCAATAAAATACATTTGAAAAACTCAACGGCAATGTCTCTTTCCAGAAATCATGACACGGTTACTCAAGAGAATCCACAGCCCGTGTTCTCAACAGTTTCAAGTAGGAACTATTCAAGTAGGAACTATTTTTGACCAAACTCCACACACTAGCTGCTGCTCGCTGCAGTTTCATGTAGGAACTCGAAAGAAAATTATGTCTTCACTCCACACAGTAGAGTAGACCATTACAAGCTGCTGATTACAAGAATGAACGCTTTACTCAAAACCCTGAGCTGATCATTGAAGTATTACTCAGGCAACAGCAAATCACCTAAATCCATCCTGTTTCACAGAATCGATTGAAATGGATACACCCACAGTTAAGCTCCCAAATGCAAATATAATACGTGTATTGTCTGAATGTATTGTAAATATATGTTTTCTCTCAAATCTTCTGTCTTAACTGAAGAACTGCCACCTGTGACTTAAGTCGGCCAACTCTCAATCTGAATAAACCACAGCAACCACACTAATAACAATCACACCTGCTGTAAACCTCATTCTCGTTGGAAAGATACATTATGAATCACTTTTCAGAAAATCTAAATGTCAAAATAATATCCACACATTAGTGTTATGTTTAAAAAAAAACTTCTGGGGCCTTTCACACAAAAACATATTCATTTGTGTGTGTGTGTGTGTGTGTGTGTGTGTGTGTGTGTGTGTGTGTGTGTGTGTGTGTGTGTGTGTGTGTGTGTGTGTGTGTGTGTGTGTGTGTGTGTGTGTGTGTGTGTGTGTGTGTGTGTGTGTGTGTGTGTGTGTGTGTGTGTGTGTGTGTGTGTGTGTGTGTGTGTGTGTGTGTGTGTGTGTGTGTTTCTTATTCTTCTTGTATGATAATGTTACCACAACCCCAGAAACTATAGTATAATGCTTTCAAAAGTATTGTGACTATTTTTGAATATTTGAATTGTAGTTACATTCCATGATTTCTGGGTAATGTCTTTCAAAAATTGAAACAGTTATCTGCCACCTGCGGCTGTTGCCTAGTGTATTAAAATGAGCACTCTGAAACCCCACTGATGGTAGTATGAAGTATGTGGAGTCTTGTTTTGACCAAGCAGGGAGCTCCGGGTATGAAAGGTGAAGCCAATGTGGAATTGCCTTAAACCTAGCCTGATATCAGACTGAATTGACAACTCGTTACACTCCATTTCCATCTTATAGAAGCAGCCAACACTCAACTCAGTGGAGTGGGCAGATTCGCAACCTTAAACCTGCATTATATCTAATGGCCAACAGGGGGTGACTCCACTGGCTGCAAAAATAAGTCCAATTGTATAGAAGTCAATGGGAAAATGAGCCTACTTGTCACTTGATTTACTGTATTACCTCAGTAAAGACGTTCCTAATGACTCCCATTTAGAGTAAAATAGACAATAAAGTAGACTATGCTTTGGGGCGTGATTGACAGCTCGCCTGTCCAGCAGCTTGCTGATCACAGACCAATAGCTATGGCTCTGTGGGAAAGCCTTGGTCTCGCACTAGCTGTTCCAGCTTCTAAAAGAGTCAACATGGTGTAAACCCCAACTTGGCTTCAAAATGGGACTGCACAAACCAATGGGTGCCAGGGTGACTGCATTGTTTCCCCTTTTTTTGCAGTCTATGTTTTGACACACTTTCTCTTAACCCAGTAGATCATGTGTTCAGCCTTAAAACCCACATTGTCCTAAAACAGCTGAGCCCCTCTGTTTTCTTCTCCAGCTTCACCTGGAGCTCCTCTCGGATGGACAGGAACATGATCACCGTGATGTCAGGGCAAATCGTGGACTTTTTCGACAACGACTTCAGGGAGACTTACGCCGTGTCCGAGCAGGTGGACCTCTACAGGGAGTTCAACATCACCAAGCCACCCATTCCTGCGCCGGTCAAGAAGCCGTTGGTGGAGAAAATCCAGCCTCTGCCCGTCACCACCTCCCGCTTCCAGGTGTCTCTCGGGGACTCCAAGCAGGTCGACATGAAGGTGCCTGCTCATAAATACCACAATCCTAAGTACTCTCTGGTTGTGGGGAACAGCCTGAGCCGCACATATTCCCTACAAGACCTGTCCACGAGAGACTCACAGGTTGACGGACTGAACCAGTGGAAAGGCTTTCCAAAAAAGCCATTCCTCCACACCAACGGAGACAGTGGCGAGAAGTCCCCTGCTTCCCTTGCTGAGGAGGAGGGAAAGGGAGGCTTGAAGAAACTCCAGGGTATCGGCGGACGGCAGAGCTCCTTCAGGCAATTCCTGCGAGGCAGAGGAACAATCCAGACCTCAGAGACTATAGAGGAGGGCACGGCCTCGACGGAGAGCCCGTCCCCCACCCGCAAGGTCCCAGAGATGACCCGCAAGGTCCCAGAGACCACCCACAAGGTCCCAGAAACCATCCGCAAGGCCCCAGAGATCACCCGTAAGGTCCCAGAGACCATCTGCAAGGTCTCAGAGATCCCCCGCAAGGTCCCAGAGACCACCCACAAGGTCCCAGAGATCACCTGCAAGGTCCCAGAGACCACCCACAAGGTTCCAGAGATCACCCGCAAGGTCCCAGAGACCACCCACAAGGTTCCAGAGATCACTCGCAAGGTCCCAGAGACCACCCACAAGGTCCCAGAGACGACCTACAAGGTCCCAGAGATTGATCGCAAGGTCCCTGAGGCCAATCACAAGGTCCCAGAGTCCAATCGCAAGGTCCCAGAAGCCAATCGCAAGGTCCCAGAGGCCAATCACAAGGTCCCAGAGACTACCTGCAAGGTCGCAGAGGCCAATAACAAGGTCCCAGAGGCCAATCGCAAGGTCCCAGAGGCCAATCGCAAGGTCCCAGAGGCCAATCACAAGGTCCCAGAGGCCAATAACATCGCAGAAGAGGACTTTGATGACTTGTTTGAGATGGAGGAGAAACCAACCGTGAAATTCAAGAAACCCGGGAAGCTCATTCAGAGAAGTGTGTCTATGATGACCATCAACACAGGAGACGAAGATGGTATGTGTTGAAATATTCTGTATAATTGACTAACCATGATGCTAGTAATTGCCCCACTGTATTTATGTTGCTATTTCCTCATTAACCCACCCTTTGACTTCTCTTTTGCCAACAGGATTAAAAAGGGGTAGGCGGAATCAAAAGAAAAAATGTATCCAGTCATGATTATCAAAGATTGAGGACGGTGTTTTATCAGCAATACAGAGTGAGCAGAAGGCGCTGAGAGAGACGGCCAGAGGATCTCATGGTTAATCTTGCCGCAGCAACTGAGTCACAGTATCGCATTACTGTCTAGGTGACATTCCTTACAAGAAATGAGCCCAGCATCAGTTCCAGCAACCATCCTACAGTATGGTGTTATCTGTTACACTGTTGTACTTCCTGTTGTAGTCCTCACTGTGTCTTATGGGACTGATGAGCCTGTATTATTGTTTACCTGGACTGAACCCATCCACATGAGAAACTGTCCTCCGAACATCGCACTGCTGTAGCCAATGCCAACAGACACCAATCACAAAGTGCTGTATAAGGTGGCCATGCAGTGCCATCGCAGAAGTGATTCTTCCATTGATGGAGAAAGACTTAACGGCATGGCATCCCATTTAAAAGCAAATGGAATACATTGCAGTTATTTTGTTTTTCTAGTGTCTTTTGTATTAAATTATTCCACAGTTAGCTGTGGGTTGTTACCCTTTTTAAGGTCAAACCTAAATACCACCGGAGCAGCCAAGATCTGACCCAGGTGCTTTAGTTAGTTTGCATCATGCCTGTGAGTTATTCAGGTTGCTATGGAGAAAGGAAAAGTGATCAGTTGTGCTCTCACCCAGCAGGAGTGTCCCCTTACCAAGGGCCCTTTGGTAACAGAGTGTTCATCAGTGTGTCTTGTATAGGCTGTGAATAATGTACGCTGTGTTGAGCAGCTAGGAGGTCGTACTGTCAACATAGATATACATCCTGTTTGTATACAATGCAGCCCTGCTTTACGTATGGATGCAAAGATGATAGATTTTGATGATACAATCTAGTCTGAGGAAAAATCATGATTTCACATTATACATTTTTTTATTTCAAAACACTACAGATAATTCACACCGATCTTGCCCATGTTTTTATGCGTTTTTACAATACATTAACGCTACTAATAGTAGATTGGTTATTAATTATGTTTCCCATACACCCTAGGGGGTGATTACATTTTGTGGTCTGTGACAAATAGCAAGTGAAGTTGTGTTGTTGAACTAAATGAAGGGTGATCTTTTAACTCTTCCACAGTACCATGATGTCCCTTTAACTTCCACAGTACCATAATGTCCCTTTAACTTCCACAGTACCATAATGTCCCTTTAACTTCCACAGTACCATAATGTCCCTTTAACTTCCACAGTACCATAATGTCCCTTTAACTTCCACAGTACCATAATGTCCCTTTAACTTCCACAGTACCATAATGTCCCTTTAACTTCCACAGTACCATAATGTCCCTTTAACTTCCACAGTACCATAATGTCCCTTTAACTTCCACAGTACCATAATGCCCCTTTAACTTCCACAGTACCATAATGTCCCTTTAACTTCCACAGTACCATAATGTCCCTTTAACTTCCACAGTACCATAATGTCCCTTTAACTTCCACAGTACCATAATGTCCCTTTAACTTCCACAGTACCATGATGTCCCTTTAACTTCCACAGTACCATAATGTCGCTTTTTTGAGAGTGAGAAGAGAAACACTCAGTGTAGTGGAGCCTTTACGGTTACAAAACCAGGCGTTTTAAACCGTGGTTAATAGTGAAATCGGTTAATCGCTGCATCCCTAGCTTCATGTACTTTATGTTATTTCTAAGGTCTATGCATGCTCTATTTTTCTAACTAAGAACATGAGGATATGTCGTATTTTGCACTTTGGACTTTTTTATTCAGATGTCATTGAAACTTTGAGAGGAGCAACAAAGTGATGACGGAAATTAAAATGTGAAGCTGACTTGAGACCCCAAGAAAATGTAAATTTTATCGCAAAAATGTAATAAAACACAGGAAAATGACAGTTAGTAGATTGGTCTGGGTAATTGAATACTGTCAGTTGTAATGGAAGGTAAACACAGTACGCCGTATTTACCAGCAGGCTCTTATCAGAAGTTTTGGCTCAATGTCTAAGTTTTCAATTCAAGCTCATCTAAAAGGTTTCAGTGTACAGTACATTCAATCTAAAGTTTGTTTTTCACAAGCGAGTCAATATGCTCAACCGTCCCATATTCGAAGAATACATTGTGGGAAATTCTTCTATTTTGCAAAAAGCAACAATATTTGTTCTTCTTTTCAATCTATACCGTCTCCAAGAAACCGTAACCTCAGAGCAGAACCACAGCCCTGTATCGCAGCATCACACACACGCACACACACACACACACACACACACACACACACACACACACATACACACACACACACGACAGGAACTGCTGTGCACAGGAAAATAACTTGCTGCTTTACACATCATATCTTCTTAATCTGACAATTAAAATACATAAAATGCTATGAAAAACTCAAGATTCCTTTAACATAAGTTGTTACCTTTAAGAAAAAAAAAGATTGATGAGATAATGAGATTTGTCATGAACTCTCTGATTAAAGGTGCTTGGTTTGCGTCTTGAAAAAGATGATGATCTACCACCATCTGCTGGAGAAACAACGACACAGGCTTTGATCATACACTCATTTATTGTATCATAACAAATGTTACTTCTCCCATGAATATAAAGTAATTAAATTAAATTAAGATTGAAATATTGAATGAAGGTGCTATGTGTAATATTTACAAAATAGATGTACATTGAAAATAACTCATAAAAGCTAAAGGAAACTATTTCAACCAACTATTCACAGAGACTAACTTTAGGATTTATCACTATTAAACCAATTAATAGGTAATTAACAACTGTACTGAAAGGCTTGACAGTCATTCATGAAGAGGAAATGAACCCGACCCCCCGCACCCTACCCACCCCCACCCCTCCTTTTTCTCCCCAATTGTACTTGGCCAAAATGAACTGGTTTACTGTATATGAACTGATGAGGAAGTGAAAATAGATTAGCTGAAAAATTGGACAGTTCCTCTTTAAAGTAAAAGCCCCCCACCCCAGATGTGAAACCTCTATTTTAAGTCTAAACAAAGTGCTGCAGACTTCTCTCCTCCCGATCCATTCAAAGAAAAAAGAGAACTTTACACTCTGTGTAGTATTTGAACGGACTTGATTTGCACCAATTGAAGTCGTCACCATGGTTGTTGCCCCTGAAGTTTGAAGCTTGCACAATTGAAGTGAAGTGGGCAGCTCTTTACTGTAAGCTCCCAGGCAGACCTCTTTGCCACTTCTCATTTTACATTCAACAGGTTCATGAAGTGTCACTGCCCCCTCATTGCACATTTCTGTAAAACACTGTACTGTGGTTCCCAAGCGTGGGTTTGAGGTTTCCTGGAATGTCATCAAAGCACAGCATGAGGTCATCAGCAAACATCAAAGTATCCCAAATGTCCACTGATGCCTTGTGTTTGGGTCCTATGAGGAAGCGTTGTTGATGACTTTCCTCTTGCGTAGAGCCACCAAATCATAAAAAGGGTCTTTTGTGATGCTCGCCCTGCAGGGGAAGATTACAATAGGTTTTAGTTTGGTGTTGAGATCATCAAGAGTAAAAAATGAGAAGAGACACTTTTTATGAATTTATTTATTTATTTCTGTGTCTAGTCATTTTGCATGACCTATCCCTCATGGGATTGTTCAGACATACCATTTTATTTTTTATTATTTATTAGTGTGTTTTTAGCAGGGGGTTCCTACAGTATCTGGAGGAAGCCCCAGGGGAGTACGGGGAGAACATGCAAACTCTGCAAAGAAAGGCCCTTTTGACGAGCCCACCTGGGCAGTGGGCGCTGAGGACACGCCCACAGTGTCCCAGGCGGGAATCGAACCCAGGACCTTCTTGCTGTGCCGCCCTGTGTCAGAGAAAAGGCTGATTCCCAGAGGTCGGCTTAACGATCCAGGCCATCTAAAGTGATGCGTTTCCTCTTTGGGTCAACTTGGTGATTATTATTATTTTGAAGGCTAATATCCTGGACAAACATGACTCAGCGGAGGCACGTGGCCTCCCATGTGTTGTCCCATGTGCAGCTCTCACCTGATTGCGTCTATCCAGTCGTCCCGTTCGTCTTCACTGGCTGCACTGAGCTTATAGGACTGGTGTTTCCCCTCCACCACCTTGCCTTTGTTCTCCGTCTTACATGCCTTGATCTTCTGCCCTTTAGCGTTATATAACTCCAGACAATACTGTTCAAATACACACACACACACACACACACACACACACACACACACACACACATACACAGATAACCATGAGTGTGTGCTTATGGTTCATGTTTATTTTAATAGTCTTATGATAGCCTCATTACTCATGTGCTGAGTGTTTGCTTTAGAAGTGAATTTAAGGCCACTGTATGAATCATTAGGTGCTGTGCTAGCTGATAAATGTGTTTGAGGAAGCTGCCTCAGACACCAAACTTAATTATGCTCTACCTCAGTGAGTCTCAACCTTTTTCATATCAAGGACCCCTAGTTTAGTGCACATTAGGGCCATGGACCCCCATTTGATGAGATCTTTATTCTTAGATATAATTTTATCCAGAATAATGATCGTCAGTATTGTAGGTGAGATATGACAGTGAAACTATGATCAAAACGGTCATTCTTCTACATTTTCTAATTGTGTTAACTTCTTGTAAATGAAGTAATGCTGACGTTTAACAATTCAGCAATTTCCTCAAGGAGCCCACATTGAGAAGCAGTACCCTTTTGCTTGCTGTGTCCTCTCTGACACACAGGTTCTCCAGAGGAATAATCCCGATTGGGTTTTTATCCTGCGAGAGACAGAAATCATAGTGAGACAGGAGCTTCGGACAATATGTTGTGTTGTGTCTTCAAGGTTTTCTCAATCGTATCCGCTTCGAAAGGAAGACTGCTACTTACTGTGGTGTATTTGAAGTAGTAGAGGCAGCTGTCTGTCAAAATAAACCACCTCCTCTTCCAGGTTTTAACCCTGCCTCCTGCAGAGAAGAGACAAGGGTATTTTAGGGAAAAGAGGACCACATTATAATTGCCTCTATATGCATAAAAAGTAAACTCCAGCTTGTCGGCATAGGCTCTGATCTCCTCACCGACTTTGAGCAGCCAGCCTTCTCTGTCTGGATTAAAAAACGTGTGCGTCAGGTCGTTCCCATCATCCTCCGGGATTTTGAACGGCTCGTTGCGAATGCTCTCATACAGTTTCTGGGGAACAGAAAGAGAAGAGAAGACAGGAGTTTCAACCTGAAACTATGCTAATTTTCAAGTTTTGGAAAGAAAAAGTCTAATCAGATGTGGCTGGGAAACAGTTTGTGCAGCAGACAGATGAGGAAGTGCTGACCGTGAGCATCTCAGTGGGCAGATCTTTCCCGTGGTTGATGCCTCTGTTCATGGAGAAGAAGCGCTCCAGGCTGGGCTTATCCTTCACGTTAGGGTTGTGGAGACTGGTGTTGAGCATGATGATGGCGAAAGACAGGATGTAGCAGGTGTCTGTTACAAACCGCCATTAGACGCACACATGCACAAAAACATAAAAGGACATTTCTTGAGTTCTGCAGTAAAACCTACCATTAAAATAACTAGTTCTGATCCCGTTGGAGCACACAATCACTAATTGACCATTTAGTCAGGCCTCGCTCATAGAGTTGGCATGCAGCCTTTTCTCTCTCTCCCGAGAGGCCTTTCATAGTGCTCCATCAGCAGCTAACGAATGGGGCTCTCCATGTTGCTGAACCTGTGTTCACTCAGTTTGGCCACTACAGTAATTAGCTTTTCTTTTTTCCATTTAGTCTACCCTAATTACCTAGCTAATTCAAAAAGCCCTGTCACCAGGGCCGCCGCACCCTATACGCAGAGTACGCAGACTGCGTAGGGCATCATGTGACTGAGGGCACCAATTTTATTATTATTATTTTTTTTTGTGCCCTCAGTCAGGCCACTCACTGAACAGCAGGCCAGGCGCCGCCTACTGGTTTACTAGTGGTTTTATTACTTTATTCAGGGTTAAAGTGGGTGCATCTCATTGTAAAATTGGAGTCGGCCCAAATTGGGCTTCAAACGCCCAAATTGGGCTTCAAACGGCCCAAATCTGTCTTCAACCGGCCCAAATCTGGCTTCAACTGGCCCAAATCTGGCTTCAAACGACCCAAATCGGGCTTCAAACGGCCCAAATCTGGCTTCAAACAGCCCAAATCTGGCTTCAAAGGCCCAAATTGGGCTTCAAACGGCCCAAATTGGGCTTCAAACAGCCCAAATTTTTCACCGCCGCCCTTCGGACGCCGGCACGCACATCGGCCCGTATCGGCCTGGCCTGCTTGGTATCTAATGCCCGGCCTGAATTATGATCCCAGTCCGCCCCTGCTTGCATGCACAGTTTAACAATCGCTTGTTTGCTGACATGTACAGTAATTCTAACAATTGTTTGTTTGCCACATGTAATGTAATGTGAGATACACTAGTATCGTTCATAATTAATGATTTTGCAGTCTTTCGTTTGACAGTTATTGAAAGTTTTGCGGGGGGGGGGGGGGGGGGGGCACCACAAAACAATTACGCTTAGGGCACCCAAATGGCCAGCAGCGGCCCTGCCTGTCACCATCTCCCGGTAAGCCTACCCATGCCAAATATGAATGCTGTCAGGCTGACGGTGTTTGAGTAAATGGAAACAGAGACACACAGATACATACAGTAGGTTTGCAGATATGTTTTTCTGAGAAACTAAAGCAGAATGTATTTTAAGTAAGACTTTTCTTAACACCATATAACTAGCCTTGTGTAGTGTCCCCAATCCATAACATTTGAGATGTAAAGGAGGAGCCACAGTGATGAGGAAACGTACAGTAATGTCCTCTAAATTAAGCAGGCAAGAGGGAGGCTGGTACCTGTTGATTGGAAGACCCCGGCGTTACAGTCACAGTAACGCGTTGCAAATGCCTCCATCATCCTGTCAATCTTCTGCGCCTCTCCTGGGAGACGAAAGCTCCACAGGAACTGCCTGCAAGATGACAGAGAGACAAAGAAAGAAAACACAATGTCAAGCAAAGTCCCGGGGATGAAGGAGGATTTCACATAATGGAAAAACACAAGATGAAAAAGCAACAGTGTTGCAATATTTCACGCTGGCTGGTCGACTTTCAAAGTCATTTACATGCAAAGGTCACAGACAAAATTGATTGTGAAACAAACCTCAATGCCTGCACCAAATTTAGGTCTGAGAACTCATGCAGGCCCACGAAGGCTTTCAGTATCTTGAGGTGCATTTCCTCTCTGTATGGGCCAAAAAAGTACATCCTATAAGGGTCTGCATCTCTGTTACTATGGTTACTATGCAAATGAAGATAATTACCACATCCTCGTTTGTGTGTACCGCACCTCTCTCCCAGGAAGTTCCCGATGGCAGTCTTGTCTAGTCCCTCTTCTTTGTAAAGAAACTCGGCCACCATCTCCGCTGTCCACTCCAATAGGTCATTTTCAACCAGGTAATGGATTCCCTGAAGACATAGGATGGTGGGTCGTGATGAGATTTATATGTGCAGGTTGGGAGACCATATGCACGCAAATTACAAACAAAATAATGATGACAAAATAATTAACTAAATGAAAAAATTATGATGAAAAAGAGTGCAACTTGATTTCTTAACAATCTTGAGAGAACCCTTTTTTTATCAGAGATTTCTCATGCATGTTTCTACCAACAGGTCCTATGTGTCACCAACACTTCAGGCTTGTATATGTATATTGGGCAAAAAAGGTAACACTTATATAACCCCTGCTAATTGTGTGTGTTCATGACCTAAGGCTTTCTGATGTGTGGTTCATCTCAGAATAATTTTGTATCACTAACATAAATAGGTCTACTGCTTAGTGTTTAAATACTGCAGGCTCTCACCACTTGCTTTCATAGGGTTTTCAGAGCCAGCTAAATAAAAGCCCTTATCGAGTCGAGTGTGCACTGCAGGTGAGGCAACATCTTGTGTCAAATCAAATCAATTCCACCCAACGAGTCTGACAGCTGAACCCCAAGAAGTCTTCAAATGTTGCATGCACTCGTCCATCTCTCCAGGCTCGAGTGTGGAGCGCTTACATCAGGCTGGGGCACAGTGTTTTTAGGCAATTGATGGTAATTTCGTATAAATACGACACTATTACATTTTCAAAATGTGTGCGTTTAGGCTGTGAAAGTCCAATTTCACATACAGTTTATACGCATTTTGTACGGCTATTCGCTCATCACAGGGCCGGGCCGGGCAGGGTAGTGGGGTTGGGGTTTGGCACTGGTAGCCACTTGGTTGGGGTTAGGGTTTGGATATGGGTCAAGGTTAGGGAAGGAAGCTCGACGGCCAAGGGAAGGCCGGTTCCGCTTGGTGTTTAAAAGGCCGAGTGGCCCGACTTCCTTGCCCGCCCCATTGCCCACATCGCTAGGCGCCCTCTGGCAGTCGTGGCCAGTGTATACGCTGCATTATAAAACGGCTCTCTCAAATCAAGCAATCTGATTGGTTCACAGCCATTGTATAATTCCAGTAACCGAGTTCAATAACCCATGGCCATGGGTTATTGGTTGCCATGGCAACTCTCTTACTAAAAGGCAGCGCTGCGCTCGAGCCAAACAGCTTTCTCCTGATCTGCTGTATGGAGGGTCACTAGTCCTTCAAGTCTTGTACAATGAGTCATGGACGCATGATGGCGCAACTCTCTTACTAAAAGTACCTCAAAAACAAAATGGCGGAGACAGCTTTCAGATCCTTGTGAATCGATCTTCGCTTATAACTTTACTAATACTTCGCAGAAAATGATGTTTTGTACAAGAATAGACGCGGGCTAATGTCTTAACCCCTCTCTCGCGCGCCCTCACTCTTAACCCCGCATTTCTAAATAAGACGTAACGTTAGAGAAGAAAGATGTAACGTTACGTGGTGTCGGCATACGGCTCTGGTGTCGGGCTTTGCGAAAAGCTCTCAGCAAGCGCCAGGATTGGCCAATGTCGACTTCAGTCTCCAGAACGATCCAATCAAATCACCCGCACGTCTATCTTCTTGCTAGAGGTCCCGCCTTACAGTAGTGTTTCAACTGACTCAGAATGACTCAGAATACCATGCCAGTCGGACTTATAGTATTATTATTATTATATTATTATACTTGGAAACCGTTTTATAAAAGCAATATAGCACTCGAGCTGCGTGGTGTTGTGGAATATATCCCGCTGATAAGCTGTTATCCCACTCGGCCTGCGGCCTCGTGGGATAACAGCTTATCAGCGGGATATATTCTCCACAACACACTTGCTCTCATGCTATATTGCTTAAGTATACACTGCAGCATATACACTGCACGCAATTTGGACATTTGGCGTATTCACTCCACGTTATTTAATTGAATAGTGGAAAAGCGTGTTATTTGTACTATTATTTAAAGGATGGCGCTGGTTTTAAGCAGGTCCTGTCTCTCACGAGGGTCTCAGAGAGCGGGAAATGGAGATGGAGGTCGCCGTGGTTAAGCAACATCCTGCGCTTCAGCGCCGCTTCAGGGAACAGGATGTGGCTTTTTTCGCTATAGCTCATCATCTGCCTCTGCTTTTCTGCTTTTCGCTCACTCTGCCTCTGCAGAGTTTGCAGCTCTGCAGATCAGACGCGTCACTCGGTTCCGCAACCGCTCACAGATCACTTCTTCTCTTCTCTGTCACCAGTTCCAGAGCAGAGATGATAAGTGAGAGAAATCACAAATCCACATCTCCTTACAATGTGACCCTGTGATTATTCAGGCGTGAACGGGTGACTCTAATGATGTGTGGCATGTCGGGGGCGTGTGTGGGATGTTTCTGTGATGTCTCAGGCATTGATCATCCTACTATGGCTGCATATATTTTGTTTAGGCCTCTATATATATACATTATATATATATATATCCAGAAAATAGCCACTTTGGCTTTGAAAACTAATTTTCTGGCCCATTGAACAAAAACTCGCCCCACCCACTGGAGTTTCAAGACTCGCCCAATCCGCCCCACACACTGTCATTTTCAACGTCACAACATGGAGGTGAATGATCACCATCTAAAGACCTTTCAAGCTATAAAGACTAAAAAGCCTAATTCTCAAGGCAAACAATGCAAATGACAAAGCAGTAGAATCCATTCTCTTCATTAGATGTTTCTATTGGATGTCTGCTCTAATTAGCTGGCATCCTCTATTTTGTGAAAATGTTAGTTTATTGTTTGTGTCAAAAACAGGCCACCCTAATTCAAAGCAACAGGAGGGGTGGATGGGGGCTGTTACTGTACCAGAGACTTGTGTATAAGGATATCAATGCTGTTGCAGTTCCTACTGGTCGTCAATAGAGGTCATCAACTACTTAATACCACTTTAAAGACAAAAGAATAAACTGGATCTGATCCTCCTATGATCAGAAAATCAATTATTGTAATTATTGTCACTCAATCTACAGTATGAGCTCACCTTTTTGGGGTCCATGTTGAACTTCTTTTTCCCACATAGGAATCTCTTGTTCCTCACAACATTTTTACTGCAAAGAGACAAGTATGAGACAGATGAGCTATCACATAATTAGTAAGAGTGCACTTTAGCCAGCGGAGGATCTGACATGTGAGCTAACATACACAGCGGTGTTGTGACACTGTATAGCCACACGTGTTTGTTGTTACTGACCGCTTATTACCGCTGTATAGTGGTGACAACAGGAAACTCAGAGACACTGATGCAGCTGCACGCACCGACTTACAGCATGTCACAATATACCTTTTTCCTGTTCTATTTCTTTAACAATGGAAAATACACACACACGCATCTAAATCCATTTCAGCAGATAGGCTACCAAATTTCATCTGATCTTGTTTCTGCCATCTAGCAACTCCCTCTCTTTCTTAATTCATAATTGTCCTGGATGAGGAGTTAGTTCAAGCCACCTGTTGGTGGTGGAGACAAACTATCCACTTTATCCACTGGGAAATATGTGTTTGTGAATTCTGGCAAAGGTATACATGAAAATCATTTTAGAGATCTAAAAAGGAGATTCATGAGAAGACAAGACAAACATGATCTGTCACACATATGGGAGGCTTTTTCGTGCAAACAGGTGAGAACATTCTTTAAGTGCAGAAGCCCAGATTGTCTCTGGTTTTGTCATCTGACTCATGTAGGACTAAAATGGCAACAAAGCTGACTATAATAATAATAATAATACAATTTGCCAAAGTAAGCATCACTTTGGTGACGTGAGAGTATGAACTGTCAAAAGAGTCACTCAGTAAGAGGAAGACGCCCTGCTGAGTGCTGACTCAGAGATGAGTTGCTTCATGCAGTACTTCACTCAAACTTACTTCTGCTCGTCCAGCTCGGTGCTCTGGATCTCCGTCATGACGTTGCCAATCTCCAACTTCAACTTCTGCAAGAGGGAGTTGAGAAAGAAAAAAAGTGTGGGGGGAGGAGTGACATCAATGTGGGATGAAATGAAGGCCAGTGATTACGTGATCGGACATCGGCTGTCTGTTGCCACGCAGCTGATGGCCAGGCTATTCACTAAGTTATGAACCTGTGCTTTGTGTTTGAGATGAGATTTGGTGAATGAAATGGTTTTGTGCACTGAGAATGCTACTCTGCTCAGGTCGCCAGCAGTGGGAGATGATGAGTTATGATGTGGCTGATAGAGGACCTTGGGAGGAAATTGGAAACAGTACCTGGATGTCATCCAATATGTCGCTCTTGTGAATCTTGTTGTTTTTGTTCTGCCTCCTCTCTGCTGGGATGATCTTAGGTGGAGCTGTGGGGTGACAACAGTGTTAAATTTACTCCAGGAATCGTCGGCATAGCCTATTCGCTGAAGCGGCCAAACCCGGCTGTTGAGTCGATACATGGCCATTTATATCGCCTTGACAACCTCCTTCACACTAATACATGGGCGTGCACGCAGCTTCACCCTTCACCAGTTAGAGCATCAAGAAAGTGTTAAAAATAACCACTTCTCTTTCTGCAGAGTCAAACTGCTGTTGCAGCTACAGCACAGCCAGAATAGCCTAATTACAGCACAAACTCCTTACATATTCCCTAGAATGGGTTTACCTGCATACATTTGAACCATACTGTTGCCCAATAGGCCAATATGAGATGCAGTAGTTTAGATTCACTTTTGTGTCAGTATAGCTGATATTCAGTAATAAATAAAATACTAAATAATAATAACTTGAATTTATATAGCGCCTTTCAAAAAGCCCAAGGTCGCTTTACAGGAGAGGAGGCAAGGGGGGGAAACCAAGGGAAACAGATGAAGGGAGTAAGCATGATCTAACCATCATCACAGCTCCCATTTGATACAATTTACATTACAAACATGATAATGAGGTAACATTAGGCCTACCACCAAATGGATATTATGTAGGCTAAGTTATAGATTGTGAGTACATTTCAGTATCGTAGAAAGGAAAAATGAAGATTGGGGCAAAATAAGAAAAATAAAACTTTTGAAATCTGATTTGAATTTATTTGGTTTCAAAGCTGCTTACAATCGTAACCCAAACCCTGACGTCATCACTTAATTCTATTGAAAAAATCACAACTCACTACATTTTAATTCAGTATGTACTACTATGTAATTCACAAATTGCAAGGGCATCCTAAGCGAGCCCTCCAGACCTGACATCTCTGACTCTGTATACAACTAGTATCTCACAACAGGTTGAGGTGTTTGGTGTGTTGAGTAGGCCTACACAGCTGTTTAAAATTGTGATATATATATTGTGATTGTTGGATTAAAAGCCTACCTTTCCCCCAGAGGAAGCTGTCTTTTCTCCGGCACGCCATGTTGTTGATGCTAGAGAGCCACTGAGGCTGTACAGGAAGTAGATGCTCGCTGTGTCAGAGAGTCTGTCCTCATGTGGGACTCACAGAGTTTCCAACTCATTGGCTCAGATGACAGCTAACGGATTACAACATTACAACATGACGTGCTGGGAGGGGGGGGGGGGGGGGGCATAGACCATATTGACCATATTGGGGTCATTCATTAGGTCCTAAATTCTTCTAAGAAGGAGAATCATTTTAATCATATAGGAAGGGCATAGCACTTTTCCAAACTATCATACGAAAATGCTTTGCAAAAGATAATACCTTAAAGAACAAATACAATAACAGTGATTAAAAAAGCAGAGGACATACAACATTTCAAAAGGAAATAAAAAATTACCTTATGAAAGAGAAGCTGAAGTATAGAGGTATGACGATTATACGCTTGCACAAATTCATCACACAGGCACTTTTTCAATGCACTGATTGCACGTCCAATAGCACTTTATATTTTACTATGTTTTAGATTATTCTGGTACTGTGTATACTGTATATTGCTTGTATTGTTTTTATCTCTGTTGTACGTCACTTTGGATAAAAGCGTCTGCCAAGTGAAATTAAGTAAAGTAAAGTAAAGTATACACGTGTGCTTTGATAAGTGATGTTAAAGATAATGATGATCTAATCTATTGAAAATCGTAGTCCAACAAATTTATTTAATTTAAAGTAGATCCAACAGGAAGTCAAACTAGGCTTCTTTCATTTCTAAATATTTGGCCCCACCTAGTGTGCAGGTACAACATGATGTGGGAGCAACTGGCTTTGTCTTACCCTTTTATAACAAGCTCAAAGAAAGCTGGAATAAATCCTCTAACTACAAGTGATCAATTATATTACATTTCAGACTTTGTTCACACCATGCTATGTTAGACTGGAAAAACAAACTTTATTTAGTTTGTAGGCTGCCATCCAACATCAGGCCTGGACCAAATGCTGCCTTCAAGTGCTCCTCGTAAACGTAGGACTTCTCCCAAGTTGTAGTGCCAAATTGTCGCGCATTCAAGTGTTTATTTGGTCTGAAATAACAATGAAATGGACCGTGTGTAACCAAATCACTGTGAGTCCTCGTGAGTCCCAAGTGATAGCAAGTAGGTTGGTTAAACTCACTCCCCAGTATAAAGGTCCGTTAACCAGCTCATGTTATAATGCGTGCATTTTGGAAGCGGGAGGTCGGTGGATCGAATCCCGCTCCACCCCTGGGCAAGCCCTTAACATGGTTTCTTCAGTGTGCAGACAGAATTACATTAATTATAGCTGTTAAAATCGTATCCAAGAGTGAGTCTGCCTTGCTCAAGGACTCTTTGACAAGATGCACGGATGCTGGGATTGAACCTGACATCTTCCACTCTCTCTATCCCACATCAGGAAATTGATGTTTAAGTAATGAGGTGTTTACTGTTTACTAGCTGTATAATAGGCTACATCACTTTTACCATCAACTGTTGACAATCCAGACTTTCCCAGCCGTATTTAGCTACCATTTCATTGGGTGGCTCAGGTGTGCTCAACTGAGTGTTGTGGTATTTCCAACGGCGCTTGAAGGCAGCACAAGTTACTTCCTGCTGCCTGTCAAAATTGAAATTTGGCAAGCAACAGCAAGAAGAGACAGACACTCAGCAGCAGACAGACAGAGAGGAAGAAGCTCACCTCCAGCCGCACTCAGTTCATTTATTATCATTATCATAACTGGTTAGAAAATAACTTTCCATAAAAAGTTTCTTAATAGAGTTTAGACAATGCAAGCCATCAAATGCGTGGTGGTGGGAGATGGGTAAGTTTTGTACAATCCTCTCTAGAGCTGTTTCTGGTTTGAAGAGTCAAGATCAGACTTGTCAGTTTTACGGCAGTAGCCTATGTGATCAGGTTGTGTGCACGTCGCCTGAACCTGAAAAGTTTAATAAGTCTGTTAATGTGTCAGTTAAGTAATAAAAGGTGATTCAAACTGACTGGTCAAACATGCCTCTCTGGCTCATAGAGACTTTGCCCAGCATTCTGCCTGGGACAAGATGTCAGTCAGAGGCAGGAACTGCTTTGGTAAACTTGTAAACTTGGGAGCAAACTGAAAATGACAAAATGGATGCGGATCAGTCAACTGATTTGAAGTAGTGTGTGTGTGTGTGTGTGTGTGTGTGTGTGTGTGTGTGTGTGTGTGTGTGTGTGTGTGTGTGTGTGTGTGTGTGTGTGTGTGTGTGTGTGTGTGTGTGTGTGCGCGTGTGCATCTGCGTGCTGATCTAGGAAGATTGGTCTGCCTCATCTCCTTCACTCTTCCTCAGTGTTGGTGACAGATAAATTCCTCTTGTGCTTATTTTGACTCAGGCTCAGTTCCTCTTTGGTTGGTGCGGTTCGCTGGCTCTGGTCTCAGCGTCTCGCTGTCTGGCATGATTCAAGTGTCTCACTCAGCTTTGACTTCCTTTTGACTTCCTGCACTTATCAAATATTACTTATTTAGTTACCGCCTTTTCCAGGCGCTTTGAAGTTATGGTTAAAGATCTTGTGCACTGATCTTATTGAGCTGTATATGCTGGTGCCAAGTGCCTCAGCGCTGTTAGATTGCCTTTAGACATTAAACATAGTGAGCAGCCACTTCACTATGGACAGAATACTACCTCACTTCAACATGATGTTGAGAGTGAACAGAGGTGAAAGCGCTCCAGTGCCCACCCATCATTACAGATGTCTGAGACAGCTGTCAACACTGTGGCCAAGAGAGCTCAACGCACTGTAGCTTCATTAAGCACATGCAAATAGACAAAACACGAGCAAGCTAAGAAAACACTCAATTTGACAACATGTGCTCTGCAAATACTCACAACAACACCACAAAATACAGAAACGTGCTGCAAGTAGCACAGATGACAGGCCTGTTTCCGGGGGACACAAAAAAGTGATGAACCCGGCTGGGACACACGCTTGTTGTTCAATGCAATGTCCAACACCACTGATGTGATGAGTAGCCGACTTCAAAAACTTTGAAAGTCACAAAGCATTGCAGTGTGTGTGTGTGTGTGTGTGTGTGTGTGTGTGTGTGTGTGTGTGTGTGTGTGTGTGTGTGTGTGTGTGTGTGTGTGTGTGTGTGTGTGTGTGTGTGTGTTGTCAAATTGATGAAGATGTTTTCTTAATTTGCTTGTGTTTTGTCTCTCTGCATGTGTTTTATAAGTTGCAGTGTGATCACTCTTGGCCACCGTAGAATAGAGGTGAAAGCGCTCCAGTGATGGTGCCGACCCGACCCATCATCCCAGCTGTCAAAACAGCTGCCATGACACTCGACAGGATGACCTCTCCCCAACCCCCCCAATCTGTACAGTAGGGTGATTAAAGTGAACGAGCTGTTCACCTGAAGTGGAAGTAGAGCAGTCTGCTGCACCATGTCAGGCTGGCAGTGTGTGTGTGTGTGTGTGGGGGGGGGTGTGACAGTCAGGGGAAAACTCAAGCTCACACAACCTGTGTGTAGCTATGTGTGTGTGGTGTGATGTGTGTGTGTGTGTGTGTGTGTGTGTGTGTGTGTGTGTGTGTGTGTGTGTGTGTGTGTGTGTGTGTGTGTGTGTGTGTGTGTGTGTGTGTGTGTGTGTGGGCAGGCCAGGAGACAGCCAGCAGAGGCAGAGAGAGAGAGGGAGGCATAAAACAGAAAATGACTAATTAGGTTGAAACTGTCAGATACTTTGTCATCTCATCTGCCTGCTGTGAGGACCTATCTCTCTCTCTCACACACACACACACACACACACACACACACACACACACACACACACACGCACGTGCGCATGCGCACACACACACACACACACACACACACACACACACACACACACACACACACACACACACACACACACACACACACACACACACACACACACACACACTCCTCCACCACCTCCACCACTGTTGCAGTCATACCTCCCATAGTTCCTATAGCTTCTCCTTGTTTCATTTTCACCTCATTTTTGAAAAAAACGCTCAGTGTCATTCATAACTAGATAGCTAGCTGATGGGTGTCACCTTGTGTGTGTGTGTGTGTGTGTGTGTGTGTGTGTGTGTGTGTGTGTGTGCGGCGGCGTGCGTGTGCTGGTTTTAGGGATTGACAGCAAAACTGAACTGCTCTGCTCATCTCCAAAGAGTTTTCTGTTTTTATAGTTGGGAGTAGGAGGTAAACGAGCTGTGCTTTGACTCAGAGCAACTAAGTCAACAGCATGTGTGTGTGAGTCACCGTGCTGAGGATCTGTGCATACCTCACAAAGACAAATCACAACATTGCAAGTGCAGGCCAATATACAATGTATGAACGAATAGGAGGAGTGTTAAGTAGGCATTAGATATGAATTTACAGTCCAAGTTAAATAGGTATGAAATAAGAATGTGGTCCAAGTGGTGCGCAATGTAGAGTAATCTAATGGAGAAGACAGACTGTTCTGCTAGTGCTGTTGCCGTAAAGTGACGTTTGATTGATGGGGGCGGGGACTCATGTCAGTGGGGGTGGGGGGGGGGGGGTTCAACTGTGTTCTGGGTGTATTGGGGGGGTTGGTTGAGTCCTTAGTAGAGGGGGCTTTTGGGCCTTGTTGTTGTGGCTGATGGCAGTTGGGAAGAAGCTGTTCTTGTGGCGAGAGGGGTGGTCTTGGCAGACCTCAGTCTCTTGGCGAGGGGGAGTGTTTTTCGAAGAGTTCGTGTGGTGGGAGGGGTCGGCCATGTTTTTACGAGACCGCTTCAAGTGTCCTGGCGGTGTGCAGGTCCTGAAGGGATGGCAGGTTGCATCCGATCACCTTAGCGCAGCGGATGATGCGCTGCAGTCTGTTGATGTCCTTGAGAGTGGCAGCAGCGTACCAGACGGTGATGGAGGAGCTTAATCGATAAATTCTATCAATCATAACATGACCATTAATAGTCTTATTTTCTAATTATTATACTATTTATGTTCCAGCTTGTATGCACTATAATAGTTTTTTCCACTTGTACATGTCTTTAAAATAATCTGTATTCTGGAGTCCTTTCTGAAGAAATCGATATACCTCTAGCCTCGGGTCCCACTTTCCTACTTTGCACAAAACAATCCCTGACAGCAAAGGACTCCTCGGCCGACATTCTTCTCCACGTGTCTGTACACGCAGTCTGTCTTCTCCTGTGGAATGTGACTCAGCTCCAGGTCTATTCACCACCATGCTCTGAGCTAGCCTATATGTGTGACACAAAGTTTCATAGAAATGCTCTCGTTACCACAGTGTAGCTATCTCACAATCAATCTGGCTTAGAATTTTTTTACAAATGCAGATATCTTTTAATCAATCAACATCACTTTTGAGGGAGTTTTACAATCCAAGTTGTCTGTGAAAGTGTTTTGCGATCAATAACCTTCATTATAGCACTTTCAAATGACCATGAAGTGTTCAGCAGACAGCGAGGGAATTTAAACACAATGACAACTATAATGACGGAGAACTCAGCACATTCATGTGCTGTAACTCTATGTATTCTTCCATCAAGATACCTGTGTGTGTGTGTGTGTGTGTGTGTGTGTGTGTGTGTGTGTGTGTGTGTGTGTGTGTGTGTGTGTGTGTGTGTGTGTGTGTGTGTGTGTGTGTGTGTGTGTGTGTGTGTGTGTGTGTGTGTGTGTGTGTGTGTGTGTGTGTTGGCACATTACTGATTGCTTAACATGTGTTTCCAGTGCTGTGGGGAAGACATGTCTGCTCATCAGCTACACAACCAATGCCTTCCCAGGAGAGTACATCCCTACAGTGTGAGTGAGCCGCTGCTTACCAACACACACTACGCAACACACAGCAACACACACTACGCAACACACACACACACTACGCAACACACAGCAACACTACGCAACACACACCAACACACACTACGCAACACAGCCAGCATGACGTGGCACATATCACACCAAGGTGGGGAAAACAATGAAACTTGTACTAAAACATTTGGGGGGAGGGGGGGGGGGGGGGGGGGTGGAAGGGGGGGTATCTTCTCACACCAACATTTTCAAGGTGCTACTTGTAGCATTTTGAAGCAAACATACACAGTAATATATAATATATCTGTCAAATTAATTGTGATACCTTGGCATAATTGCCGTAAACCAATGAGGCCATGGTGGAGACGACTGGGAGCGTTTGGTGTTCTGCCTTCACCAGAAACTCCAAAAGCTTGAGCTCTATTTGTGCTGGAAGAACACTTCCTGTTTTGTGCCATAAAGCAATATCCCTTTATGCTATAAACTAATCCAGCAGATTTCCTGCCATATCTGACCTGGTTGCACACAATGTAAAATGCTGTGTAGCGGCTGGTAGAGGCCATAGACCCTATCAGAAAATATGGACGGAGTCACCGTGACATTAAGCATTGGTTTTTGGACTCCAGTTTTGAAGCCTAGATGATATGAGCGTGTGGCCGTCGCCATCTTGGGGTTTTTGGACAGCTCACGTGAGACGGCACGAGACCACAGGTTTACAACAGAGCCGCAGCTCTGTCTGCCATTGATTGGCGAGCTACGCGTTCATTGGACAGGCGACCTGTCAATCACACCCAAAACATAGTCATTTCTATCATCTATTTTACTCTAAATGGGTGAGATATATAAAAATTCACCCCCTGTACAGTTGTTATGAAAAGTGAAATTAGCTATATAGCCTAGACCAAACCTGTGTTTTCAATCAGCCTGTAAACATGTTTAATCCTGTTAAAGTCTGTCATTTTAACATGTGGGTGAATGGGTAAAGACTCCCTTTTAGAGCCAGCCTCAAGTAGCCATTTGAGGAACTACAGCTGTTCTCACTTCCACATAGGCTTCATCTGTCCAACTCCCAAGCTTTCCGCCTGATAGGGGCTGGCAATCTTCTCGGCCATGGTCTTTACATTACAGTAATGATATTAATGTTTCAAACTTTATTATATTAAGATTTATTGACACTAAAATGGGATGTCTTCCATTGGTTTTTCGGGTTACCTATTACCCATACAAAATATCAATTAAAAATAGTAAAAAAAAAAAAAAAAAATCATAATTAAGGTAGTACTGAATCATTCAGCACCCCTGAAATAAAACTATTTTCTGACAGAACTCTTTTCATCTGTATTGTTTTTGTGTTTCTTGCAGTTTTGATAACTATTCAGCCAATGTCATGGTCGACAGCAAGCCAGTCAACCTGGGGTTATGGGATACAGCAGGACAGGAGGACTATGACAGGCTCAGGCCACTGTCATATCCTCAGACGGTAACACACACACACGCGCGCATGCACGCACGCACGCACGCACGCACATGCACGCACATGCACACACACACACACACACACACACACACACACACACACACACACACACACACACACACACACACACACACACACACACACACACACACCTTTTTAATCTTTCTTTGTATTCATTTGTGTTTTGTCCGTCTTTAGGATGTGTTCCTCATCTGTTTCTCTCTGGTGAGCCCTGCTTCCTTTGAGAACGTCAGAGCCAAGGTCAGTCAAGTGTGTTATGCGACATCTCTCTTTCAGAGACTCAAATAGGCTACACATGCAATGATATACACACACACACACACACACACACACACACACACACACACACACACACACACACACTGCCTGCTTCTTTTTATGTTTTTGTTGTCAAGTTATTGTTTTCTTCAGCTCAGAGAATCTTTGCTTTGTTGGTCACAGGTTTTCTCTTTACTGAACAGGCTAAACATGTTAGAAGTGATTTTTCCATCAGCATTTCACTCCATTTGCCATTGTGAAATCTGTACAGATTCAAGTGTGCGGAAATTCCTTTTATATTTGTAACTCCATTTGCCATTACCAGAAACTCTGAAAGTAGTTCCATTTGTAAAACAGCGCCCTCTTCCTGTTTTGTGCCATAAAGCTGAATGTATAATGAAGATGTTAGAGGTTAAATGCTGATTGTTCGTTCATGAGTGTCATGAAACTTGACTTGAGGCTTTCACATGCACATATACAAGGTGTTACCCCACCTGAAGTGAATATACTGTCTATATTATCTCATAATTTCAGCAGCATTTCCTTGTGCATTCAAATATGAGCATTTACCATGTACACATAATGATTGACTGTATAGATTTTTTAACAATTGCATGTTTTTAGATCTAGTTTCAACAGTGAAAGGACAATACAGCCCATCACTGCAAGAGACTTGTCCAACTTAACTGTCCATTTAGTTGGACAGTTATTGAGAGTTGTTTCGTGTTAAGTTGTGGACCAGTGATGTTATTTGTGCCTGAATGACATCACTGGTCCACAACACAAATCAACTCTCAATAGTAGCTGAAGGGTTTGATGTATAGGGTTTGATGTATAAGTATGTAGTGTGAAACTGTCAGTTTTAAAATGTGTGCATTGAGTAAAAAGTGCAGCCTGGAAAGTCAGCTACAGGGAATTATGACATCATGCACTCTAGGCTGGCTCCATAGGCTGCTACAAGCTTGCTCAACTGTTACTGGCGCACAGAGCAAAAATGGGCAGGACTTAGGAAAGCTCAATTGTGGCATCCTCAGCTTTTAGGCTGTTTTAACACAGACATCAGACATGAATGAGCAGAGCAGCATGAATAAGCCCTGGCAATCCATTTTCCATTGGATTGTTCCTTAAAGCAGTGGTTCTCAAAGTGAGGTCCTGGTTTCCAGGGGGCCCCAGCAAAAATGTGGATAATTTATTTTCACAATACCACCACACATAAGTACACACAATGACAATGTATCACAATGACAGAATGTACGACTATTTTTGGTCATGGGTTTCATATGCTTTCTGTAATAAAACATCTAAAAGCAGAAATCTTACCAAATGGGGGTCCATCCGTGGTCTAATTTGTGTCCGCTTAGGGGTCTTTGACATGAAAAAATTTGAGAACCACTGCCTTAAAGTATCCTCACAATAACATTTAAATGAATTTCATCCAGCACGGCTCTTAGTTGACCCTTGTCAAATTAGGCCCAAATCGTACGCTGTCATAATACAGTATAAGGTAAGGTAAGCAGCAGCAGCTGTACTGTAGCTCTTTGTCATTTTTCAGTCCTCCTGAAATGAATGTGCACCTGCACCATTGTATTCTCTTGACCATAGTTCTTCCTAGTACATACAGAAGTACATACAGAAGGATACTGCGTGATAAGACAGGCTTGCTAGACTACAAACCCCTCAAAACAGATCAAGCTTTTTTATGTAAGCACTTTTGAGTCCTGTACAATGTCTAATTGGGTTTTGGGGGCATTTGAAGAGAAGGCTAAAAGGTCATAAGGCAATTAGATTGATTAATATGCTGCTCTTTTCTCTTTGTACCGTGCATCATGATCAGTCGAAGCAAATGTAATTGCTTCCCAAGTGGGCTGGAGGGTTGCACAGCGGCACAGCGGCACAGAGCCACGAGCAGAAAGCATTAATGTATGAATGAACCACTGCAGAAATGATTGCAGGTGCAGAAATGAAGATTGAGGAGAGAGAAAATTGTCCTTGGTATCTGTAACTGTTGAGGGCCGGCGTTAATTTGTGCTGTTTAGACTCTCCGCGCTCGCTCGCACAAACAGGTGTACTGAGCGTTTTCATTTGTAATTACCTTAGAACAATAGCAATCTCCCTCCCTGTCAGGCCTTTATGCAAACGCCTTGACACTTCTCCTCCTGTACCTTCGGTCCATTCTCTTCTCCTAACGCTCTTGATTTTCAAACTCTTGTCGGGGTCCCAGTTCTTTATATCTATTCAGTCAACACAGTAACACAGTGCTTTATATCTATTCAGTCAACACAGTAACACAGTGCTTTATATCTATTCAGTCACCACAGTAACACAGTGCTTTATATCTATTCAGTCAGCACAGTAACACAGTGCTTTATATCTATTCAGTCAGCACAGTAACACAGCACTTTATATCTATTCAGTCACCACAGTAACACAGTGCTTTATATCTATTCAGTCAGCACAGTAACACAGTGCTTTATATCTTTTCAGTCAGCACAGTAACACAGTGCTTTATATCTTTTCAGTCAGCACAGTAACACAGTGCTTTATATCTATTCAGTCAGCACAGTAACACAGTGCTTTATATCTTTTCAGTCAGCACAGTAACACAGTGCTTTATATCTTTTCAGTCAGCACAGTAACACAGTGCTTTATATCTATTCAGTCAGCAGTAACACAGTGCTTTATATCTATTCAGTCAGCACAGTAACACAGTGCTTTATATCTATTCAGTCAGCAGTAACACAGTGCTTTATATCTATTCAGTCAGCACAGTAACACAGTGCTTTATATCTATTCAGTCAGCACAGTAACACAGTGCTTTATATCTATTCAGTCAGCACAGTAACACAGTGCTTTATATCTATTCAGTCAGCACAGTAACACAGTACTTTATATCTATTCAGTCAGCAGTAACACAGTGCTTTATATCTATTCAGTCACCACAGTAACACAGTGCTTTATATCTATTCAGTCACCACAGTAACACAGTGCTTTATATCTATTCAGTCAGCAGTAACACAGTGCTTTATATCTATTCAGTCAGCACAGTAACACAGTGCTTTATATCTATTCAGTCAGCACAGTAACACAGTGCTTTATATCTATTCAGTCAGCACAGTAACACAGTGCTTTATATCTATTCAGTCAGCACAGTAACACAGTGCTTTATATCTATTCAGTCACCACAGTAACACAGTGCTTTATATCTATTCAGTCACCACAGTAACACAGTGCTTTATATCTTTTCAGTCAGCACAGTAACACAGTGCTTTATATCTATTCAGTCAGCACAGTAACACAGTGCTTTATATCTATTCAGTCAGCAGTAACACAGTGCTTTATATCTATTCAGTCAGCACAGTAACACAGTGCTTTATATCTATTCAGTCAGCACAGTAACACAGTGCTTTATATCTATTCAGTCAGCACAGTAACACAGTGCTTTATATCTATTCAGTCAGCAGTAACACAGTGCTTTATATCTATTCAGTCACCACAGTAACACAGTGCTTTATATCTATTCAGTCACCACAGTAACACAGTGCTTTATATCTATTCAGTCAGCAGTAACACAGTGCTTTATATCTATTCAGTCAGCACAGTAACACAGTGCTTTATATCTATTCAGTCACCACAGCAACACGATTTCCATCATTGAAATGCTGCTTTGATTAATGAGAGAGGTGACAGGTGACAAATTAAGTTATATTTAAAGAGTGGAAAGGTAGAGGAGAAAGTGTGGGAAGCTTGTTTCATTTTATTTTTTGAAAATGGTCATACAGTATTTATGTATAACAGACTCACTCTGATTTCATATTAATAGGAAACACATCTTTATCAAAGTGAAGGAAAAATAAGATGTGAAACCAAAAAGAAACATAAAAGCAGACTGAGATTTCAGACAGTCCACAAAAGGAAAAGTGCACGCACGCACGCACAGACAGACAGACAGACAGACAGACACACACACACACAGACACACACACACACACACACACACACACACACACACACACACACACACACACACACACACACACACACACACACACACACACACACACACACACACAAAATGCTTGTTGAGATTAAGAGGCATATCAATGGAAGCCTTTGTATAAGTTCCCTATCGTCATAATTATGTCCTGTAGCTGATTCATTCACAAACAGGCGCGGACTGCATAATCGGGCACGTCGGGCAAACGCCCGGTGGCCTGGCCTGGCCTGGCCTGAAAAAAAAAAAAAAAAAAAAAAAATTGGTGCCCGCAGTCAGGCCACTCACTGAACAGCAGGCCAGGCGCCGCCTACTGGTTTACTAGTGGTTTTATTACTTTATTCAGGGTTAAAGTGGGTGCATCTCATTGTAAAATTGGACTCGGCCCAAATTGGGCTTCAAACGGCCCAAATTGGACTTCAAACGGCCCAAATCTGGCTACAAACGACCCAAATTGGGCTTCAAACAGCCCAAATCTGGCTTCAAATGGCCCAAATTGGGCTTCAAACGGCCCAAATTTTTCGCCACCGCCCTTCGGACGCCGGCACGCGCGTCGGCCCGTATCGGCCTCGACTGCTTGGTATCTAATGCCCGGCCTGAATTATGATCCCAGTCCGCCCCTGTTCACAAATATGGGGATGTCTCTAAAACACACCATAAAACTGTCTTTCGGTGGTTCTAACTGTTGCTGTCATCTTCTAATGACATGCACACACCAATCCATCATCCCTGTCTAATGTCTGCTTCAAAAAGCAGAAATGTGTTCTGTGCTCTCTCTGATTATTAACTCTGTAGCCTCCCTGTTCAAATCTAAAAGCACTGTAAAGGTCCAGTAAATGACCATGTATTGCTCAACAAGTGAAACCTAGCTTAAAGCTGCAATAGACCAGACCAGCACATCCGGGTAATTTGGAAAACATGAAAGCCGCGCCCCTTTTTAGGGGACAACACAAGCCACTCGCGTTGACTTCAATGTAAAATAGCAATACAAAAAAAATCTATAGAAAAATAACAGAATTAATTTTGTTTATAAATGACCCAAAGACACCATGACATGACAATATATTTCAACTCGGCCGGCCATAGAATGCGCAAGATCCTTCGACACGAGGTATAGTGGGGCTCAAAACAGCACCTATAGGTCGCTTCCGGAAAGAAGCGCCAAAATTGGCACAAATACTCCTTGTGGACTGTTATTTTGATAAAAGTAACTGGCCACGCAGAAATTTTATTTTTTTCCAAGATGGCCTTCATTTCCAGCCTGAAAACGCTATTTTGGGGGCAACTTTGGGTAGAATTTTCCAATATGAATGATCTTGTTATCAAACCATACATTTATGACCACAGAGAAGCCAGATTTATTCCATGAAAATTTCAAAATGGCTGCCATTTTAAAGATGGCTGCCATTTCAGCCATTTTTACCATAGGATTTCACTGTCCAGGGCGATTTTGATGATTCTGGTGTCAAATGACAGGTTTTTAACTATGGAAATTTCAAAATTATACATCAGAAATGATTTGTATATCTCCTTTTGCCATTTACTCTGCATATATTTTCAAAGTAATGTGAAAATATGCATAAACAACAGTATTTTAGAGATTTAGTATTTTAGAGTAAATGGTAAAAGGAGATATACAAATGATTTCTGATGTATAATTTTGAAATTTCCATAGTTAAAAACCTGTCATTTGACACCAGAATCATCTAAATCGCCCTGGACAGTGAAATCCTATGGTAAAAATAGCAGAAATGGCAGCCATTTTGAAATTTTCATGGAATAAATCTGGCTTCTCTGTGGTCATAAATGTATGGTTTGATAACAAGATCATTCATATTGGACAATTTTGGCGCGGTTTTCCGGAAGCGACCTAAAGGTGCTGTTTTGAGCCCCACTAATGGTAAAAATAGCTGAAATGGCAGCCATCTTTGAAATGGCAGCCATTTAGAAATTTACATGGAACAAATCTGGCTTCTCTGGTCATAAATGTATGGTTTGATAACAAGATCATTCGTATTGGACAATACTACCCAAAGTTGCCCCCAAAATAGTGTTTTTGGGGCGGGAAATGGCGGCCATCTTGGAAAGATCGAGATTTCTGCGTGGCCAGTTACTTTTATCAAAATAACAATCCACAATGAGTATTTGTGCAAATTTTGGCGCTTCTTTCCGGAAGCGACCTATTTTACATTGAAAGTGCATTTTTTGAGCCCCACTAGTACTTGCCGTATATGAACGCTGTATCCAGTTTCCACCAGGTTACATGCGTCGTCCATTGACAGTGTCACCCCTACTCTATTAAAAAAAAAATATCGCAGATCCGGTTTTTATTTATTTATTGTTAGTGAAACTAACAACACAGCAACACTTCGGCATATCTCTATCAAATTAAACAGTTTTAAATAGTTTGTTTGAAGTGGTTTCGGCTTCTTGTACAGTCTTTTACTATAGTGGGTTTCCCCTAAAAAGGGGCGTGGCCTTGGCACTGGATGCAGTTCTGGTCTACACGCAATATTGTCTGACCACTAGAGGGTGACAGAAATCATAGGCCTACTTGTAAATAACACGCATTAAAGCCACACGACACACAATTAAACACACGATTTCAGACGGACAAGCCCGTCTGCGGAGTCCCCTAAAGTTAAATGGCAAAGCACCGCACATAAAGGCTAACAGCTAGCTAACTGTAGAGAAATGTTTCCGGTTACCAGTCACACTTTGCATTCTTTCTCCCATTGAAGGTTAGATGTCCACAATGACAAGTGACATTGTGACAAGTGACATTGTGACAAGTTCAAAGCAGATATAGCTGGGGAGCTATCAGCCCGCACACTCACCGGATAAAAAACGTTTTAGGTGCAAGGCACAAGAGTTTCTATAGAGCAGTAGAGAAGGAGCCAGCACTCAAAGATGTCCTTTTGAGGGTTTTTATTCCTGTTTCAAAGCACGTAGCCTTCGTCAGCGTTGTGACAACGCTGACGAAGGCTACGTGCTGAAACGCGTACGTTGTTATTAAACTAAAACTCCAATCTGGTCATTTAGCGTTCAAGGTTTGATGATGACGGAAAGAGCGTTTTAAACATTCAATGAACCTTTGTGATAAACACACAAAGCAGACCTTTTCAAAAGTAATGTGGCATCATTAGCTATACAAAAAAGTTTACAAATGAAAAGCACACACATCCAAACGGGATGAATCACCTACTGATGTTAAAAATTGAGAAATAGAGTCTGCAGACTATATCAGCGTATTAGCAGGCATTAGCTGTTCTCATTGCGTTTTATTCAAACACGAACAATGACAAGCCCTGAACACGGAATGCTGCAGTAGCCTGAGTAATTCACTGATTACATAAAAGCTTCAAAATGTACGGAGGCAGACATAAATAAATGTGACACCTTAGTGCTCTTTGTTTTCATGGCCTCTAACGATTGCTAATTAGCTTCTGCTCTGCTGCAGGTATAGACAACAGTCACCAGTCCACTGGTGACTGTTGAATGCTCCTCTGCCAAAACTTGTCCTATTGAATTTTATTTCTCCAATGTGTTGCAGTATTGTATAGAGGTAGCCTATTGCACGATAGTTTTTTTTTTAGATAGTTTTTGGGGGCATTTTTGCCCTTATTTAGACAGGACAGTAGGCAGACAGAGAAGGTGGGGAGAGGTTGACATGCGGCAAAGGACCTCGGGTTGGTTTCGAACCTGTGTTGGCCGCGCGAAGGACCGAACCTCCGTCATACGCGTGCTACCAGGTGAGCCACGTACGATATGTTAGTAAAATAAGTTGAACCATGAGAAAAGCAAAAATGAGTAACGCATGGAAGCTATCGTCCTTCAAAAATGATTGCATCACTAACTGCTTTTGTCTGAATTGATGAGAAACTTAAAGTGTTTGCGATCGAGTATGTCTAGGCTATAACCTTCCACAGTCTGATAGATCATGTCCCAGAAAAGTGCTGGAAATGATTTGCTAAACAGAGTAGCAACTGTAATTAAACTATTCTTCATCCTACAAACATCGATGACTCAGTCATGTTACCAGCCGCGACACCGATGGCTGGTATTGCTTTCACCTTGTGAGTCTGTGTGTGTGTGTGTGTGTGTGTGTGTGTGTGTGTGTGTGTGTGTGTGTGTGTGTGTGTGCGTGCGTGCGTGCGTGCGTGCGTGCGGTTTGTGTCTTGACATTTTCAAAATAAAACACCATTACTGCACTACATGTTGGTTTTACGTATAATTTGTTTTGAGGGAAATATAGCTCCATTGATCCCATCTCTGTGCTTAATGGCTGTTGCTTTGTTCTGTGTGCGCGTGTGTGTGTGTGTGGGTGTGTGTGTGTGTGTGTGTGTGTGTGTGTGTGTGTGTGTGTGCGTGCGTGCGTGTGTGCATGTGTGTGCGTGCGTGCGGCGTGCGTGCGTGCGTGGGTGTTAAAACTATCACTCCCTAGTGGTACCCAGAGGTGCGGCACCATTGCCCCTCCACCCCCATCATCCTGGTGGGCACCAAGCTGGATCTGAGGGATGAGAAGGAGACGGTGGAGAAGCTGAAGGAGAAGAAGCTGGCTCCCATCACCTATCCTCAGGGCCTGGCTCTGGCCAAGGAGATCGGTAAGCTGACTCACTGACAGCTGTAGGCTCCGCTGAGCGCATACAGTGCTGTGCTGTGTCAACTGAGGAAGTGAAAAAAGTGACCTTGCTCTTCAAAACAAAGTGATTAATACAGTAGTCCTCCAAACCCACCATTATTCCACCATTCTGTTTAGGGCTGGGTATTAGCAAGGACCTCACGATACAATACGTATCACGATACATGGGTCACGATACGGTTGCATCACGATACATTGCGATACAATACGACACATATTGCGGTATATTGCAATACTCAATTTACTGACATTTTTTAAATAGAGCTGATACAACTTGCTGTGTACCACCCAGGTAGTGTGCTAATACAGTATTGTGTACATGATGTACATCACATTGATAACTCAGTGGACAACTTGTAAAAACTATTGAATTCAAAACGGCATTTGCAAATTTGCACACGATGCCAGTTCAGCTCACGCTCATGATGTCTTCATCTTCTAAGCCAGTGCAGCCGCTATGCGTGTCTGACCAAATCTGTGAGGGATTTTGCACTGATGATTTTGGATCAACAATGGATTCATCGTAGAACGGTGATCGAATGTGACATGTGTGATATTGATCTGTTTATGCTGCCTACACACTAGAGGATTTTCAAATCTTAACCGATTTTAAAAACATGAGAGACCACAGACATGAGGACAATTTCATCAGATTTTAACATTAAAATCGCCTGAACACACACACTAGACGATTCGCCCAGACTGCGAGACCACACACCAGCCGTTTGAAGTACCGACTCACAGCGATTCCAGCAACTAGACTGTAGGCTGTTTATATCCCACAGAACCGCAATTTTTTCCCACAGACAACGGCGGATGGCTCTCCAAACATGCGCCGAGCGGCGGGTCCGCTACAAGCGGGCGGACACCCTCGCAAAATAAGCCAAAACAACGTCCTGTCTGAGAGCTCATATTGCAGCATGTCCGCTCCCTTGGGGCGGGCCGCTCCGCTCGGCGCATGTTTGGAGAGCCCTCCGCCGCTGTCCACCCTGTTTTAAGCTGCTGTGAGGATGCTGGGGAGAGGAGCTACATGGCTCTGCTGTTGCCATGGCTGTTGCTCGTTTGTTGTGAGCGCTGCATTAACATCCGGGTATGACGCGTCGACGAGTCCCGGTCTGCTTGCTCTCATTGGCTATTGCGGGTTCCGACGGGAGACAGCCATCGTAAATATCAAACATGTTTGATATGCCCGATTCGAGATCGGGCAGGCTCCGATTCAATCAATAATTTATTGACACCAGACACTTGACAATTATTTTGACAAAAAATCGGTTGAGACTAGCCTCGAATCGGGCCACGCCCCCCCGAGGGGAATCGGGCATTAAATCGGGCATTTTATCCTCTAGTGTGTGGGAGGCATGTCATTGACAAGTACTAATCCTTGTTTACTAATAAGACGCACGGCTCGTTGAGAAAGGTCAGTCTACTCAAACTTGTCAGCTTTGCAGTAAACACTGTTGGAGCTGCGAATGGCATTTGATCCATAATTCATAATCTGTGTTGTCTGTGTATTTGCCTGCCTGTGTGCATGTATGAATCTGTATGTATTGGCTGACATGTTTGCGTGCGTCTTCTGTACTGTGTCTCATATGTTCAGACTCAGTAAAATACCTGGAGTGCTCGGCTCTGACCCAGCGAGGACTGAAGACCGTGTTTGACGAAGCCATCAGAGCAGTGTTGTGTCCACAGCCCACCAAGGTGAAGAAGAGACGCTGTCAGCTGATCTGAGGTCTGCGCTGACCGACTGACTGCCACCGACACACAGTGAAGGGCTCAGGGATCACACACACACACACACACACACACACACACACACACACACACCACACACACCACCAGTGGCGGACTGCATAATCGGGCACGTCGGGCAAATGCCCGGTGGCCTGGCCTGGCCTGGCCTGCCAAAAAAAAAAAAAAAAAAAAATGTTTTTTGCAGGCCAGGCCAGGCCACTCACTGAACAGCAGGCCAGGCGCCGCCTACTGGTTTACTAGTGGTTTTATTACTTTATTCAGGTTTAAAGTGGGTGCATCTCATTGTAAAATTGGACTTGGCCCAAATTGGGCTTCAAACGGCCCAAATTGGGCTTCAAACGGCCCAAATCGGGCTTCAAACAACCCAAATCTGGCTTCAAACGGCCCAAATTGGGCTTCAAACGGCCCAAATTGAGCTTCAAACGCCCCAAATTTTTCGCTTCGGACGCCGGCATGCACGTCGGCCCGTATCGGCCTGGCCTGCTTGGTATCTAATGCCCGGCCTGAATTATGATCCCAGTCCGCCCCTGCACACCACACCGCACCGCACCACACCACACCACACCACACCACACCACACCACACCACACCACACCACACCACACATGACAACACTTTTTTGCACCATTGATATGATGCAATGTTTTGCTACTTTTCTTCATCTTATCTCCTGCATTTTCTTTTTGGATATTAGACTTGAAACTGGCACTTATATTAATTAAGGTGTGTATTGTACTGTAATTGCAGCAGGCCTTAAAGTTATAATCCATAAGATTTTCATCTAAATAAATGTCTGTTAAGTCACTATATACTGTATCTGATAGTGAGTTAACACAATGGTGATTGAGCCTATGGCCTATTGATGGAAGCATTTTCAGTATTGCTTCAGATCCAAAGATCCAATTGCTCAAGTGACATCACTGATGATGTCATATACATTGTGACATCATCAGTGATGATGTCATAGACATTGTGACATCATAAGATTATTATTTATGGAAGAATTTCCCTTAATTGTCTTCAGCGTTGCCAGGTGTACAATAATTATTGTATTTGTACGATAATTTCGCCCTCTGTACAATGTACGATAATTTGATCATTTTGTGACACTAGTTGTAATCAATATACTAATATGGGTCCATCTTCTCACAACGTCTTTCCAGCCAATCATGCATTCATGTCCCATAGGACAAAGTAATTTTAGTTCCGTGGTAGCTGGAATTTCCTAATCAAGTAATAGTATTATTTTGCTGTTCCTTTACCTCAGTGGAAGTACTATAGTGTCAAATGTACTTTAAAAGTAAAAAGCATCTCATTTAAAATGGAAAGTTGAATGTTGTGTTGTGATTTTTAAAATGAGATTTAAATCATCATCATGAATGATCATGTGTGCGGGCGGTGGTTAGTCATGATTTTGCATGCTGTATGTTTGTGACATCATATGATGTCATAAATTGGAATTGTGATGTCATCTGTGATGTCACTCGAGCAATTGTGATGTCATCAGTGATGTCATAAATCCTTCATGGCTGAGGCTATATAAGTAGTGCAACATTGAGGTTGCCAACTGCCATAAAACACCAAAAAGAAGAGGCATCCAGTCTGCCAGAAAGCCATAAGAAGAAGAAGCTGCTGCTCGCGAGCGATAATTTCCCTCCAAAAACGATAATTTTGACCCTCAGATACGATATCAACATTTCCCACCTGACAACACTGTTTGTCTTAAAACATGTCTGTTACTACGTCTGGCTCAGATATGAATTACGATCTCGGAGATGACGCTCGAAAGAAGTCAGTTACCCCGAAGAAATCTGTGGAGGAAGAAGCACAGATTGACATTCGCCTCAGAAACATTGAGGCTCAACTGGCTGTCCTGCACTCTACGATAAAAGAGACGCTGAAACTAGTCGGACAACTCCAAGCTGCTGGCATCAGAGCAATGGTACTTCAGTCAAGAGACTCCCAGAATCACTGATTTCCACAAGACATCAGAGGTAGTCTATTCTAATGCCTGGCCAGGGACTACAGATGTAAACTAGCCTTTTGGCTAATTCTGGCATATTTACAGCAATGTTCATGTACTGTCCCTGTCAAATAAACCAATAAATAAATAAAATAAAACTGCATGTTACTGTATGTTCCCAACAACTCTTGTGTGAAGTAAGATAACAAGCTACTTTTTTCCGGTCTCTGCTAGCATTATGGGTGGTTACTATGGCCGAACAAACTAACTAATGTCACATACACTGTTTGGATCTCACCTGCAATTACCAATCATTGCCATAGGTGTCACCCAAGAGAACAAAACTGAAATATTACGGATTATAACTTTAAGGACTCCATGAAATGGCACCTTTACTTCCTTGTTTTGATGTATTTCCAGGGTGTTGGGGTTGGACATAACACATTGAGGGATCATTCAAAAGTCTGGAATCTGAGTCAGCGAAAATAAGACAAAAGGCTTGTTTGAGATGACTCCTTCCTCGACCAGAGTAGCACACTCACTGCTCTTCTTCATCTACAGTTTTGTTTAACGGTGGTTGGTAAACAACTTAAAAGGGGCATTAGCACCACCCACAGTCACTGCTCAAACGAAGCCAAGAGCTTCATGTTACTTACTTTTATTTTAATGTAGGCATTGCAGGTGCACGGTATTTATGGAAAATATGGCGTAACATCGTGGCTGGAATAGATATAAAATTTAAGTTTCTTCATCTTACTTTGGGTACAGTATGTGTTGTAATACGCCTGTGCTGAACCAATGAATAAGCGCTCAGCTCGAGGTGTTTCCCATCATCCTTGGGGCTGTCCAATCGGTGGAGAGCAACTGCTGCGCCTCGCTACCAATCTGCGCTCGCCTGCAGTCCAGCGAGTCCCGTGGATGGTGCAGTCGGATAGGTTGAGTCGATGTCTCGTCATAAACGCTGGGGTAGCTGACTAGCTGGCAGGGGGCTTGGTCAGGGTGGGGTAAATCCTCCCGTTCTCCCCATACAGCATAGTTAGCATTTAGCTGCTAGCCCAGCCCAGGCAGACACGATCAGGGATTTAACCCCTGCAGTAAACGCAGTCGGACAACTTTTCTAACCATCATGCAACGGACCAAGCAAGTCGCTGGTCAAAAGTGCACAGGACTTGCTCATCTCAAACAAGCATAGTTTTATTTGATGGGAGGGGTACAGAGGGGTGGGATTGTAAAAAAATATATATGGTTTTATTGGTTAGAAATGTATATTTCCACCTACATGAAAGACTGTTTTCCAGGTGGTAAAAATGGGAGTTTGTTTCATGGGGAATGTGGTATGTAGCATTATAAGATCAATATATCACTACCACATTGAGGCATGGGTATGACTACCATAAATAAACTGCTGAGAAGATGATCAGCTTTTAGCAGCACCCACAATGCTTTTACTTTGTGCCACCAGGCCGGATTTGTAGGGGAAATCTGCTGGATTGCTTTACGACACAAAACAACAACCGTTCTACTTTTCAAGTAATCCACAACTGTATTCCAGTTCCACTGTTCTAACTGCATAGTTTCAATTTCACTGTCGGCTCTTCATTTTGTGAAACCTAAAATGCTACATGTCACAGTGTTAAATATTTATGAATTAATCTCAGATTTTAAATATAAATCATGGATGTTTCTTTTATTGTTTGCTGTATTAGGCTACTGCCCATTTATTTTGTAAAACATTGTGTGATTTGTGAAAAAAGTATTGTTCTCTTTTATGCATAGCCTAAATACTTTATTGCGAAATGGAATACAATTTCAAAAATCCCAACGCATTCAGACCTACAGAGTGGCACTGTGGTGTGACAGGCCTACCGTCTGTCTGAAACTGACAAACTGACATGTACACAGACTTTGCTCCAATGTTATTGAATAAACAGACTTTTTAGTAGTGGCGTGTTGATTTGCACCCCCAACCCCCCCCCAAAAAACTATATATTTTGCCTCACAGTATTTTGCCTGGTGGGCTGGGTGGCATTGAAGGCAGAATGAGATGTAATGAAGGGATATGAGCTTCTTAAGGAGCAGCTTGATCCTCCCTGCTGGTGAGGGATCAAACAGCAAATAAGTATCTTTCCTTGAAACTGTCACAATTGGAGGAGGCATTTCTCTTCCCATATTTTTTATTTAATTTTTATTTTCCTCCCCATATTGGGCCTACTTGTGCCCTTGGTGCTCTGATGATGTGTGTGATGAAGTGTGTCAGAGAGTTCAAATTAATCTGCGGCGTTTCCATCATAAAACAGTGAGCACTTTGCAGAATCCTATAATGACGCAAATGTCGCTGAATGACAGATGGAGGGATGACCACCGGGTTCAGCAAGTGCAGAGACTCATAGGCTACTTACTGTACATGCACACATTGTGCTCTCTCTCTCTACTCTTTATCTCTCTGTCACACTCACACAAATCAGCCGTAGCCATCATAGCCTAATTGTATTACTTTCACAGTGCTTTTGTTCCAAAGATAATAGGCTACAGAAAAGAAGGACCCTTGAATGTTTACCCAATAATACCCACTGTCAAAGTGTGATAGCGCTGCTTTTGACTGAGGATGGGGTGCATTTTTATTGTATCCGTGAATGCAAACCCTCTGGGTCTGATATGAGCCTGTCTCTGGCACATCACACATCTGTCCTATGTAGTGTTTGACTGATGGGCCTACATGTACATGTAGCCTATATATAGGTTTTTAGCTTTTTATTTTTGGCTGTCAATAACCGCTATTCAGTAATCAGTGTTTCTCCAGAATGTATTCTTGGCAGGGTGGATAAATCTCTGAAAAATTTAGAATAGAATAGAACTTATTATAATAATAGAACTAACTGCCACGCGACCAGGGCCGGTGGTATTTGTTTTCAGTACATACAGAATGTAAAAAAGACACTGCATCAGTTACATCACATCACAAAAAGTGCATCACAATAAAGTGCATACAGACATCACTCAGTAACAGTGCAATTACAACAGACAGTAACCATTTAGACAAAACCATTGACGAGACACACATAAAACCACATACAGTAATGCACAGTGCAGCTAGTCCTTATGGTTAACGGAGGGAGTTGAGAGTTCTTATTGCTGTGGGAAAGAAGCTGTTTTTAAAACGGGTGGATTTTGTGGCAAGTGACCTGAGACGCCTCCCAGAGGGGAGAATCTGGAAGAGCTCGTTTGCAGGATGGGAGAGGTCTGAGATGATCTTTTTGGCCCGTTCTGAAACACGCTGGTGGTAAATGGATTTGATTGAGGGGAGGGCAGAACTGCTGATCTACACCATTCATTGGACAAACTCTCCATTGAAATCCAGGATAATAAGAATCATGGCAATAATCACGGTGGTCAGTGTGGGTAGTGCTGCTGTGCAGTAAAGCTCACTCTCCAAGATCTCAAGGGACGCTCTAGTGACAGATGCTAGAAGTTCACCAGCGGTCACATATGCATGAATCAACCTAAGGGCTTCTTCCCACAGGTAGCCTAACTAGTGTAGTATTGATCATCACTGATGACATCATCACTGTGAATTTATGACATCACTGATGTTGTCATCAGTGATATCATCACTGAACTATCGCCAGCTTGTGTGTGTGAGTGAATTTATGACATCACTGATGATGTCATCAGTGGACAGACAGAGAAACAAACAGACAGACAGATCCCTAGCTCCCATTTATATACTCATGATGATGGCTGCTCCAGCAGAAGACATGCAGCTCCACAATGCCGCCTATCCAGGATACCTAGGCAAACTGAGGACCCTGCTGCAGGAAGACTGGTTCAGGTTCCCTGCTGGTGTTGACATGGACAATGTTCACCCACTCACAGACTCTGCTCTCTACATCAGCGCTAAATACAATGACCTGGACTGCTTCCGTCTGATGCTCCAGGCTGGTGTTCTGACACGTGACCTGGCTTCTCGCCTGCTGGAGGTGGTGCTGCATAACAGATGCCAGTCGGCCTTCGTCCATCTGCTTCTGGACCACGGCGCCGACCCATCCCTGGTGAGCAAACAGGCACAGCTGAAGAAGAGGGCGGATCCTGAGGCGCTCAAGGTCTTTCTGAAGGCCAAGAGATGTCCTCGCAGTCTGGCCCAGATCCGGATCCGCCAAGCACTGGGCACCCATCGCCTGAACCAAGTCCACTCTAGCACTAACACAAGTGATGAAGGACTTTGTGCTCCACCAAAACTGACTTGAATGTTTTTTTCTTGTGTTTATGGCACTGTCTTTGTCTTTGTCTGAGAGTGAACCAAGACATTCCTATCAACTATGTTGGCATGGCAATACATTTATTGAAGAAGTCACCTAAGAAGTCACCTGGAAGTTGTGTGTGTGTGTGTGTGTGTGTGTGTGTGTGTGTGTGTGTGTGCGCAATGCATTTGCAATTGCGAAACTGTGATGTCACCCGAGATGTGGGTCTGGATCGAGGCAACAAGGTGAAGTGGTGTCACTCAACTGGAAATGATGTCACGCAATTGCTTGACTGTGATGTCATCAGGAAGCTGTGATGTCATCAGTGATGTCACTCAAGCTTGTCTTCTTTAGTTAGAAAAAATTGGTTAAGTGGTGTCTGTCTCTCTGCATACTTCAGCACCTGGGTGTGATTTTTTACTTTTACTTGAGTAAACAAGTTGTATCAGTACTTCTACTTTTACCAGAGTCATTTTTACACAAGTAACTGTGTTCTATTTAAGTAAAGAATGTGTGTAGTTTTCCCATCTCCGCTCATAGCTAAAATGTAGACAAAAAAGTATGGCGCAACATAACATAGATCCCGGACAGACCTGGTGTAGCAAAATGCAATGGGCCGCAAGCCCGCAACAACTTTAATGGTAGACACGCAGTCCATGTAGGGAGAAGCAATGCAAAGCAAAGTGGTCATGCATGCTCGGTCTGCATGTAAAGTAGCGTTCTGTAGGTAACATGATAATTGTTCCACCTCTAGGGCAATTATTCGTTTACAGCCCAGTCATGACAGCCAGCAGCTTTGTAAAGCCCTGAAAGCCAGTGTACAAAAGAAATGTGTGTAAAGTGCAGGGACAGTGGTATAATGAAGGTCGTCCCGTGTCACCTTTTACACTGAGGCTCGGGTCGGGGTCGAGGAAAAGGAGGCGATGCCGTCCCCTCTCGTTACCGACAGACTGAGAGAGAGAAAGACAGACAATCAACTCTGCATGAAAAAGGAAGAGCTGGTCAGACTCTGGCTGCATAATGAATGCACAGGGCCCGGCTGTAATGTTCTCTGATTGAGTGACGGCCATTAAAAACCTGTCACACAACATTTCAGCCTCTTATCCAGTGTTGGGCAAGTTACTTTCAATATGTAATATACTACATATTACTAGTTACTGTCATTTGAAAGTAATAAGTTACTTTACAATATTATTGTCTGTGTAGAAGAGTAAGTCGTTACTTATTACACTACTTTTGCATTACTTTCACCAAAACACCAGCAGCAGCAGAATGACATCGCTGCCCCGGAACAATCCCGAAAAATAATATAAACTGTCTTGAAGTCAGTGTAAACAATCCAAAAATTCTATGTTAACCTATGTTATTCTTTTCCTTTGTTATTGTCATACATAGTGGTTATTTGCATAAAAACACAGAGTTTGATTAGGAAATGATTGTATCTTTATTTAAATAGGCTATGTGCTTAAAGAAAAGGTAACTCAATTTATAACTTGAGTTACTTGACAAAGTAACTGGTATAATATTACTGAAATCCTATAAGTAATAAGTTATACTGTATTACTGAGTTACTGCTAAAAGTAATATATTACATGTAATATGTAACTTTTGTAATGAGTTACCCCCAACACTGCTCTTATCGATGCGTAATGCACATGGAAATATAGATTAATGAAGCACAAAGAACATATCTGATCACAAGGCAATGGCATTGAGATGGTAGGCTACACGCAAACCGTAAACACGTCAAAGATGTAGTGGTGAGTGTGTGTGTGTGTGTGTGTGTGCGTGTGTGCGTGTGTGCGTGTGTCCGTGCGTGCGGGCGTGGGCGTGCGTGATTCCACCACAGCTATGAATGAAACCATGCATGCGCTGGTAAGAATTCCACAGAGATCTCCCATTTGCTTTGCACTGTGCCCTCCCCAACAGAGTTCATCCTAGCAAAATGTGGAGTGGGCGGTTTCATAAAGTTTGGATCCAGGCTGCCTTTTTTGAAAAAGGAAATGACAAACATCAGAGCTGAGAACTCTGATTTTGGGCTGTTTATCTCATTAAAAGCAATTGTGAACAGTGTCTTCCAGCAAACCAATCGCAATGACAGAGACGCTGGCTGTTAGTGAGCTAGCAGCGACTTCTTGTTCCAACACTGACACTATTACTAAACAACTGAAGCTGCATTAGAAGAAGAGTTATCTCACCTCATTGGCAGAATTGTTCTCTTGTTAAAAAAACAAAAAAAAGATTTGAAGGCTGAATATGAGACTGAATCACTTATTGAGATCTTATTAAGAAAGTTTTTTTGCTGTCTTGTCAGGAGGAACAACGTTCTCTCCAATGAAAAATGAAAGTGAAGAAGACTTTAAATGATACTGAAGTGAAAACACACTGAGGGTGATGAGAAGGAAGGAAGAAGAAGAAGGGGTAGGCCTACTTAACTAATCTGAGCAGCAGCTGGTTGTCCTCAGTGTGAAGAGGAGCATGGGAATCTGCTTAATGATTTCATTTGGAGAAAGCGAATGATATAAGACCGCCAACGCATGCAGCCAGCCACCACACCTGAATACACAAACACTGTCAGACACCTCTCCACCCAGATCAAACTCATATCTATCAAGTGGGTGAGGCACCGTCCTTTGATAGATTGATTATTTTTTTCTTTTTCTTTTCATATTGAAGTGTCTGACGGTAGGATTTAAGAACGTGATATGAATATTAGGAGACGATGCCACCAAGGCACTGACCAAGTTGGATATCTTTTTCCGCAAGTAGCCTGGCTGGCTATACGTGCATCTTCTTAGACGTAGTTTGAAATGTTTTGAAAAGTCTGTAATAGGATAATATGAAACTTACAGTACAGTAGGTGATCCCTGTGGGGAACTTGGGTTGTTGCAGCAAAATTAACAGTTTTCAGCAGGGAGGAAAGAAATCAGAAGCACAACAATAGAATCTAAAATAATCAATGAAAACAATAGGAAACAGAATATAAACAAATGTGGAGTTATATAAACATGTGCAAGAATTTCAAAATAAACAGGCTGTAAGAGTGGAAAGTATATGGGGAAGAAAACGGGTTACTTGCATGTACAGTTTTACTTAGAGATGTTACTAATATTTTGAATTACCAGATCAATTTCAAGTTTACCCAAGGCGATACCAAACCATACTCAGAAAACTAAATTACTCAGCCAACACACTTGGCAAAATGATGACAGTAGTTAGCCAACGCTGCAACAGGAAGTAGGTCTAGGGCCAATTTAGAATGTTTATATTGTCAAGGTGAAACGTTTTATAGTTTGTTATTTAGAACGATGAAGGCAGCCAGGAAGGACGTGGGCACGGCGAGGCTGACCTTTCTGACGCCGTGGGAGTCCAATCCCAGAGGCGCTGTACTTCTACTGTGCACAGGGGCCCCATGCACACACTGCAATATCTGAATTGAATAGAAAACGAGGGGCGGTAAGGTGATATCCTGCTGGCTCACTCATCTCACTGAATTTTAAAAGTGATGATAGAGCTTTGTAAATAAACACGAGGCAAAGTTTCTCCTCTCCGTGTGGGAAGCGATGGCCGCCCACCTTCTCATCTCAGAGAGGATACATATTCTAAAACGGTCAGTGGGCAGTGGACACTGCGGCAGACATGCACTTATGTAATCTCACTGTTGTCAGGTCAGAATGACCACACACACACACACACACACACACACACACACACACACACACACACACACACACATGCACACACATGCACACACACACACACACACACACACACACACACACACACACACACAACGAAAACATGCGCGCACACACACACACACACACACACACACACGCACACACACACACAACTGTTGGAGCAACAGATGGGCTGATCATCTCAGTTGTCACGGTCACTAGGGAACCATTGTAGACACAAGTTAAACAAAACTGGAATAAAGGTTTTTTTGGGTCAAGAGGGTCTGTTTCTGAGAGCATGGAAGAAGTAATACATGTTGAACAGGGTTGTGGGTTGGCAATTCATGAGCTATTGATCTGTTTATCTCTAGCACCATTGTTGCCTATAGGAGAGTGGAAAGTGTTACTGCTGTGCTGCCATCTTATATATTATCTAAAAAGACATCTGCTTTACAAGACCCAAGGCACCAATCAGCCATTCGGCAGTAACATCCCCACCCTTGCCCAACCCCCACCTAAAAAAAATTTCTTGACTTCTTCCTCAGTGCTAATACCGATTATAAGCCGACTGTCCGCACCTCTCACCAACCCTCCATGTGCACATTCACTTTTTTATTGTATTTTTATTGCTTTTCAAGAACCAGCAAATTGCACACATCACAGTGACAAGGGACAGGGGTGGGAGGTGTGTGTGTGTGTGTGTGTGTGTGTGTGTGTGTGTGTGTGTGTGTGCGTGCGTGCGTGCGTGCGTGTGTGTGTGTGTGTGTGTGTGTGTGTGTGTGTGTGTGTGTGGTGGGGGGGTGGTGGTATCTTGAGATTAGACAGACAGATACTATTGCATGAGGATATTAGTTGCCTCAATAACAATCTGAAATATTAGATGACAGCGATTTATCAGTAAAGGCTTTGCTTTGATTAGCAGGGCAAAGTTGACTAAATTATAATTCACAGAGAAATATAGGATACTGTGTAGGCTATATCAACTGTCTTCAAACAAACATCTGCTGCTTGTTCGATGTTGAAAAACTGTTTTCTTAACAGCTGTGAAACCTGCCAAATACACTGGCTATTTTGTTTGGTTCCTCTCCGCTTAAGGTCAGAATTGTCATT